>NW_015656630.1:220728-263643 GCF_001515625.1 Sinocyclocheilus rhinocerous
CCGTTAGATTCAGGGAGAGGCTGAGTCGCAAGCTGACGCTCTCGTACCTGTGACAAGGCTGCCTGGGCGTTTAAAGCTGAAAGAGAAATTGAACAAGTCAACAGAGATACACAAGACTGTACATACATAAAAAAATTCAAAGGCTGCATTTAAACGTACCTGGGTTGTCCTTGTCAATATCGGAGTCCAGCTCTTGACAAGCAACACAGTAATTTTTCTTCTGCTTATCTTGCAGCAGAATTGTCTGCAAATATATAGGACATTCCTTCCCTCATACACGCTTCAATCAATAATAAATATTAATTAAATACTAGCTATTATAATTCCAGTGGGGTCCTGTTTAATCTTAACCCCATTTTTTTGTATTTCATACCGTTTAATACAATGCTGTGATGCTTTAATTTGTAGCTGTTGAATTTCATTTATAGTATACATTGTCACATAAAAACACAAAAAATGACTAAAATGTATGTGTATTTATATATATATATATATATATATATTTTTTTTTTTTCTATTTTAATATATTTTGAAACATGCTTTATTTCTGTGAATTAATGCTTAGCATTATTACTCCAGTCGTCAGTGTCACATGATAATTTAGAAATTATTCAAATATGCCAATTTGGTGCTCAGTATAATTAATATCTTATTATCATCAGTATGGAAAACGCTTGTGCTGTTTAACATTTTTGTGGAAACTGTGACTTTTTCAGGATTCTTTGATGAATAGAAAGTTCAAAGACCAGCATTTATATAAAAAACACTATACATGTCTTAACTGTCACTTTTGGTCAGTTTAATGCATCCTTTTTCTTTAAAAAATAAATATGTAAAATCTTACTGACCCTCTTTTGAAAGGTACTGTAAGGACGTATCTATTAGGGCTGCACAATTATGACAAAAATCATAATTGTCGATTTTTCCCTTAAAATTGTAATTGCGATTATTAATTACGATTACCACAATTTACATTGATTGAATGATGTTTATACCATTGTTTGAAGTAACTGCATGCCATATTTTTATATAAAAATAAACGAGCTGAAAACACTATATGAAAAACTTTTATTGCTTATATAAGCCTCAAATGTCAACTATATTGGATTTGTTTCTTCTTTAAATAAAAAAAAAAGTAAAAATTAGCATGGTATTATAATGTTATACTAAAACTAAAAGTAAAACAATGGAAAAACCTTAAGATAACCTGTAGAAAGAAAAAAACCCACATCTTAAGCACTCAGAATAACATAAGTGGACTTTGAATGATTAATTGCCACTTTGAACGATTATGTATTTGTGGCATCCGTAATTGTAATCGCGATTAGAAATACGATTAATTGTGCAGCCCTACTATCTATCATTATTGGCCATAATTTACAATCTACAGATACCTTACTGTACATTTAGTTATTACAATTTATTGAAAGGCTCTCGCAGGTACTTCGACTAATAAAACACTAATTTTATGAAGTCACAGATGAATGAATGTAACACATGTTTCTCTCTCACCCCACACAGCTCACAGCAGTCCCCCAGCATCTTGTAGCCCTTCAGCAGATAGTCTCCCATCAGCTTGCTGATCTTGTCCTGCCGCTCCCGGCGAGCCTGAATCACCTTCATCTCCGCCTCGGAGGGAGGCTCCCATTCAAAGTCATCTAGATTCATCAGAGCACACAGATTCCTCATGTGTCTGGCTCATTGATGTACACAGATCAGAAACAACCAGCTAGCATCTGTGTATATGGAGCTTTCAGACAGTTATACGACCTCACTAATAGTCAGTTATGCTAAAGAGATTGCGAAGAGTTAGATAATATGAATGAAATAAAGACAGACAGACACTGAAGCGCTCGCTAACCTGCTAGCCTGAAGATGGTATTTTAGCGCGGCTGCAAGTGCACTACAGTACTTTAGCTCGACGGAAGTAAATGAAGTAAAGTAAGATTAATGAAAGATAACAATAGGGAACTCAGGAGCAGAATAAATATTTATTCACATTTTACCTGCGTTTAGGGCCATGCTTTCCTCAGCCGCCTCACAACACAGATAACGTTTCCTGCTCGAAACTTCAGCGGTGAAATGTACAAAGTGCTGTGAAAACGGACTGGCGCCATCTAGCGAACGGAATGTAGAACCTGCAGTTTTGTTTGCACTTTGATTGGAAATGACATTTTATATATACACTACCGTTCAAAAGTTTGGAGTCAGTAAATTTTGTTCTTTCTTTTTAAAAAGTAATTAATACTTTTATTCAGCAAGGATGTGTTAAATGGATAAAAAGTGATAGTAAAGACTCATATTGTTAGAAAAGACTAATTTGAAATAAATGCTGTTCTTTTTAACTTTTTATTCATAAAAGAATCCAGAAAAAATTATCAGTCTCCAAAAAAACCCCCCCAAAAAACATGAAGCAGCACAACTGCTTCCAGCACTGATAATAAATCAGCATATTAGAATGGTTTCTGAAGGATCACGTGACACTGTTTTGCCATTCATTTTATTATTATCTTATCATCATCATCGAATCTGATGGTTCAGTAATAAAGGTTCAGTAATAAAGATGTTTTGAATTTCAAACAACATGAAAACTGAACTACAATGTGAGTAATTACATTTACACAGACACACAAAAGATTTTATGATGTTATCACACCAACACTTAAAATCAAAATCTAGTCTGCTCAGTTGAGTGTCATTACAGCTGGTTTGGGTTTTGCTCTTGCAATCCCAGCAGTGTCCATTACAGTCTCCTCTCCAACTATACTGTCCTCTCGCCAGTTTCCACGCCACAGTGTGCTGAGCCAGTGCAAAGTGCTGTCGTCCCAGTTTTCTGGAAGCTGCAGCATGAGATACCCTACTGAGATGATGCCGGCTGCCGCCGCTCGCACATGGCTCATTTGCAGAGTTTCAGTCACAAATGCATCTACAGCTTATGAGTGACAAAAAGAGAGCAATAGACTTGACAATTCTCAAGGTGCAAAAATTAAATACTACACATCTGGTGCTTAATCACATTTACACACGCAGGCCTACAGAGTGCTGCAGGGATGACATATTTTTGCAGGCCAAACCCAGAAATGAGTATTTTTGCACTTCATGAAGTCAGTGGGTTTCTTGAATGAGTTTTTTTTTTCACGTTTCATTTTACAACATAAAATATCTTAGTAATAGCTCCTTATGATTTTTCAAGTAAAGTCAGTTAAGTCACCTTTATTTCAGGAAAATATCGGAATCAATTATGGAAAGTCATCCATGGAGACAGTTCAGATTCTGCTGTAAAGCAGCTCTAAAGCAAGTCAATAGTGTCAATATTTAGCTCAAGTCAGTTCAGTGTTGGTTCAGTTCAGATAGGGCCGTATAATTAATTGCATGTATTTCTGCTACTCTCGATTTATTGAGCGTAATCATATGTGATATTTGTTTGCTATTTTGCTATTTGTATTGGCATTTGCGTTATCTTGCATTGGTAAAAAGCCTTTCATGTTTGTGGTTGCCAGATTTTGAGAGTTTAAATCCCCCATCAGAGCTTTTATTATCTTGAAAAAGGTGGTTACTAAGTGGCTAAATAGGACTCCAGAGGTTGTCAGGGACATAAAATATCATCACACCAAAAAGGAAAACTCATCTACTCACTAGTCCACTTTTACAGCCAGTGTTTATATTTGGGCTCTTGCAAACTGTTCTAACGCAAACTTTCAGGGAAAATGTTTTTAAGACTGAAAGAGTTGTTAAAGTCATGCCTACATTATAGACTACATTTAGCTTTTTACTTTTGCCGATTGTATTTAGGTTTCATAGATCATAAAAGTTGTGTTTATGTGTGAAGTTTATCGTGATGAATTAAACTTGTAAGAATCATAAACGTTTTTGGTCACAGAGCTTTTCTGCAATAATCCAAAAGTAAAAATCCCATTGGGCTTTTGTCCTACAAAAATACATCATCACTGCAGCGCTCTATTGCATATGTCTGTGAGGCTTCAGGTTTATTTGACAGCTTATTTATAATCAAATACATACCTGCACTCGCTGGGATAGTCAAGAGAATTCCCAGTGAAATTAAACTGGGGTACGTGAATATTCCTCCCAGATTTACCAGCAAATTGAAAACTTAAGAGAAAACAGGACAGGAAAATTAAATAAAACATACCTCATATAAAAGCAAATAAAATCTTTTATATAAGGCATAAGTAATTTTTAACATTGTACAATCATTATTACATAATGTGTAGTGGAAAACAAAAGCATAAATTACCAAGCAGTAGAGAAGCCATGACACAGAGTTTATCCCAGGGGATGTGCTGAGAGGGAGGCCAGTATTCCACATGTGTGAAATAAAGCACACACACCCAGGAGTAGAGGACAAAACTACACAGACCCACACAAGACAGCAACACACTGGCAGCGCCTGGCTGGACATTTCCTGCACGCTTTCTGAAAAGCACCTGAGACAAGAAAACATCAACTATTACCATAAAACTGCAGAAAATTACATTTGTATCAGTTGTTTACACACATACAAGTTTAAAGAAATCCCTTAACCTTATACACACTTTCTGGAGGTTTGTAGTGGACACACTTACATTAGTAGACACTGACAATTGATAACAAATCAGTTAATCGCTTATAGTAATTGCATAACTTGACAAGGTCACGGAATGAATCACTATACCATTCTGAATGAATCTTTTTAGTGAACTGATTCAAAAGAGTCACTGGGATGAATTCACATCCTCACCACTAGTGCTGACCTTGAATAAAGCAGAAGCTGAAGCTGAACCAACTCCCAGTGCCACTCCTGTGATTGAATCACTATGGAAACCATCCCCATAGGCCAACATAACAATGCCAGTTATGGACAGGATGGCAGCCACTATCTAAATACAGAATAGACAAATACGAAAAAACAAAAAAACAAAACAGATTACTTCAAAACTGGTGATAAAACAAGCAATAATAAAATCACTCACACAACACTATCTTATTTGATTGCTCACCCTGACACCCATGAAGCGGTCCTTGAGTCCAATCCATGAAAGGAGGAAAACAAAGGCCTGGCTGCAGCAGAGGACAGCACTTACGTCCACTTTGGGGATGCGGCAAAGCGCCAACAAGTACAAATAACCAGATAAACTCCATAGCACAGAGAATGGAGCGGCTCCTTTCAGAACATTCCTTACAGTCAACTCTTCACCCAGGAACTGACTGCACTTTCTGCAATTCACAAGAGGATCAAAATATATACAGCATGACGCATCCAAATGCCATTAAGTTTCAAACAATGCTGACACATAACATATTTCTATCACATAATTTTTAAGTAAGGAAATAGGGTAGACTGGGCTGGGGCAAGTTGTCACATAAGCTTTATCTTAGTAAGTCGTTTTTGAGTAAAAAGTCCAATAACACAAACATGTCTTTTCTCTATCAGAGGGTTTGTAAAACCTAATTCAAAAACCTTTGAAATCAGAGGCAAGTTGTCAAATATGTTTTAAAAGAATGAATTTCTAATGTTTTAAAATGTATTACTTAAAAAATATTTGTCAAAACAATGTCTCTCTATTGGGGTATGTTGTCACAAAAGGGTAAATGTACCTTAAATAAACTTTATATTTTTCCTTGATTGTCCAATGTACATGAATCTAAAATATGTACAGTCAATGTTATATACGTATACATATTTATCTGTTTCTATTATTTGCATTATTGATGTGAAATTAGCGTATATTTCTCTATCAGAAACAGATCAATGACAAAAATGTAATTTCTGACACATTAAACTTTTGTGACAACATATATGTATATACATAGGGTTGTGACAACTTGCTCCTGTCCACTTATGAGATAATTTAAAGAATTAGTTTGTTGCATGTGAACATTCTGCAACATAAACTGATATACGGATCTTTAACTGGTAAAGAAGAATGCATGCAGTTTTAGCTGGCTACTTTATAAATAGAAAACTCTAAACCCCATGTGTAAAAATACAGCTTAGTCAGGACTCTGTGCATGCACACTACAATTTATAATAAAGCTGCAGCCTACCTCATCTGATATTGCTGAAGGTTTTGCAGCCAGTGTCAGTGATGACTTTGCACTGATAATGGGCTGCTGGCCAGGCATTGATTCATTAATGAAAAGTTGTCATTTGTTTAACTGTAGAAGCTGAGAGGATTAGAGACTGAAAGCAGCTTGCACTAAACAGCTTAAATTAAAATAAGATTTATATACAATAATGATTATTTAGATTGAACTTGCTTTAATTGCTTCTGCACTCTAGAAAATTAATATTGCATGAAAGATGTACAGCTGGGGGTTTGGACTGCAAAACATGCATCCCAACATGAGCAAGTCATAAAGATATGCATGCTTAAAAATAAAAGTTACAAAATAGCGTTTTAACAGCAATTTTTAATATGCAATGGATGCAGTGCAATGCCCAGTGGAAAGTTTCCATGTATAGTAAAGATTCTTCATGGAACCATCCAATAAAGAACCTTTATTTTAATGAGTGTACATAAAACAACATTCATTTAAAAATGTTTTCTTCTAACCTGAACTCGGTGGTTGGCAACTGCTTCTGTTTCTCCGTGAGAAGATGACACAGATAGTAGAGTGGAAAAAAGAGAATGTTCCAGATGCTACAAAACCAAACGATAAAGAACGGGGCGGGATGTCTTATCAGAGTCTCTTTAGCACTATTAGTACCCCAGGCCCAGGAAACAGCTACACAAGCCCCTAAAATGAGCCCACATGTCACCCTCTGTACGGCTCGGAATGGACATCGAGTGCAACAGCGTTTAGACAGTCTTTCTGCATCAGATTCATCCTGAACTAAAGTCTGCTCCTGAGGATCCTTCTCACTTGCTAAGAAGAACAAACACAAGACATTTAAAGAATTACAAACGCCTTTCCTTCCTACTTCAATAACAGATTTCCAGACCAAAAAGAAAGCACCAACAGACTATATGAAAAAGCTGAAAAACGTTACCTGGTGTGGGCAGGTGAAGTGTGACAGGTTGGGGTCCGGAGGAAGGAGATATCTTGGCTGAGAGTTTGTTCATTGCTCGTTGTGCTCTCTTTAAAAAAAAAAAACCCTAACCATTGGGTCAGGGTTTTGAGTCTCTCTATGAGTTCGGACTCTAATACCAGTAATATGCTTTAAGTAAACACACGTTAAGTGCGGATTACTACATATCCACCTGTGATTAAAAATCTCAGGTTTAACAGCTTACAGTCTCACTTGCTAAATGATGTTAAATCGCAGTTAGTGCTGATGTTAGTTGTTTTTATGTTGTGGGTACAAAATACATAGAAAACAGTTAATTAAAACAAAATTTAAGCAAGTAAAGTGAGGTTTTGCATTGATAGTTTAGCATAATAATAATAATAATACATTTACTGATACTGAACTCTTAAAGGTCTAAATTAACTTTTTTTTCAAATCAAAATAATATTTAGGGTTACAAAGGTTTAATTAGGCAGTAATAGCTCTTTGAGGTGACAATTCCACTTTTTACAGTGTGTAAATATGATCAAATGAATATCTCTAGTACCCATAATTAACTTTACATTGACATCTGAGCTAGTTAATAATCGAGATTATTATTAACAGTCACTGCATACAATTTGGGCACTATTATTGCCCAGAAAAAAAATATAGCTTATTGAACTTATAATGATCTTTTGTGACAACATGCCCCAATAGCTGGGTTCTGACCAACAAATAGTGTGTCTGAAATTCATTGAACAACAGCAATTTGTTGAAATTGCTTTAGTCAGCTCAGCTGTCATTTGATCAATTCTCTAACATTTAAACTATATTCATGTTTTATAATTTATAGTACTCAATATAAAAACAAATGTCAATGAAGGTTTTATAGGTATTTTATTTGGTTTAATGACTCAAGAGTCAAAAATTCCACACATGACAAAACAAACAAGACACAAAATCACATGAATTGCTGTGATTTAAATGTTGCTGGTTTAAATGGCTCTAGACTCTACGCAAGACAAGTTAACACAAGCATACATAATGAGGTGATCAAACTCCATACACTGAAATGCATTGCTCAGACACACTTTATATCCTATGGGTTCATTTATAGGTAAGATGACGACCATTAGGGAGCCCTTTCACAAAGAAGAGGTATGTTATTCCTGGACTGAGAACCTCAAGGCAACCATTCACCCCACACTTACGTCTTCAAGTTGGATTTATTCTTTAAACTGTTTATTAAATTTGTAAATTTGTGTTGTGAGGTACTCCTGGCATTGTCTGAAATGCCTTCTTTGTTTAATGGGGAGCCGTGCGACTTTCTTTCTTCTGTCTTGCTGTGAAAGTGCTGAGGGAATGTACTTGAGGATAACATCTGTCCTGTGGAATCTGATATGGGCATTCAATCTGTTATAATCAGAGAGGGAAACACAAAGTAAGGGAGTGAGATTATTTATGGTGATAAACATTGGCGAACAATGTTTGGACGTCATTTAAAACTTGCCATGGGCAATGGCTATATTGATGAAAAAGTTGGTATACCTTTGGGTTTAGGGTGCATCAGGGTCAGAGGCAGCTCTACTGTCACATCACTGTATGGAAAAAAACAAAAGGTTAGATAAAGGTGCGTTTCTGATTTCTCATAATGCATTTCAGCTGCATTTGTCAAGCCTCCCAGCAGACTGAAAAAATAGAGGAAAAAATATATATATATTAAAAACAGTAATAATATTAAATGTATAATTGTCATTTATTTATAAACAGCAAAGTTTAGCACAGACTGGACAAATTTGTCAAAGAAAGAATTCCTTACCCTCCTCCAGATACCACGAGGTTAACCTTGATCTTGTAGGACACCAGGATTCCCAGCATCTCCTTATCCATACCTCCCCTTATTCTGAAGAAAATAGGAAAAACAATGAAGTGAATGTATTGTAAAAACTTGATTACGAGCACGTTTACTTCATTTTTATGAGGCGTTCTGTAAAACTCTTCATGAACGTTTGTAAAGCTGAAACAAACACTCACATAGTGGTTGAGGCCAAATTGGTGTCTTCATCTTTAAGCCTGCCGTCCAGCGACAGGCCACGTTTCTCCTTGTTGTTTGCCAGCAGAGGAGTGATTGGGAGGGTTTTTTCAAAATTTGCATTTCCTTCTACAGTTTCCCTGCATTTGAATCATATAGACAATTTAGAGAACTTAAGACTGATCAGCGAAGAGATCTTCAGTATAGCTGGCATACAAGAAAATAAGCCCCTGTCGAAGAAAATAAGACTCACCCAAACTCTTCACACAGCACATTCTTGGTGTATTTGTCGGCTGAATAGAGAACAACGTCTGTGGTTTGGTCAACTATGAGAATAATGAATGCAACATCAGTTATATTTATTATACCACCTGGTGTAATACTCGATTCTGATTGGTCAATGACTGCATTCTGTGGTTATTTTTTAACAAATAAATGTAAATGACTACTAAAATGTATAATTAACCATTATCCCTGGCACCTGATTTCCAAGATCTACTAATTTATTTTTTCTTGTACCACTCCATGGTCTTATTCTTTTTGCATATTTGACAACTCAAAGCAGCATTTCATGTCCATTTATTGACTTATTTGGAAGTAGTCATGCAATTAGTTTGATAATAAACAGTCAAGCTACATTATTTGTCATATATACAACTTATGAATTATTTGAAATTTCTTTTAATCAATCTCACCTGTAACCTTGATTTTTTTCACAACTTTGTTGGTTTCATTCTTGATCTTAACAGTGACTGGGATGGGGTCGCCGTGGTAGTAGATCTGTTATCAAGACAAAAAAGACATGAGTTTCTTCTTGATTTGGTAAATATCAAAGCCTGCAGTGCATCAGAGGTTACATACTTCCTTGTCCAGAGAGGCTTCCAGAAAAACAGGCTTATCAGACATCATAAAGCTCTTGCAGAGCTCAGCTTTTTGTCCAGATCAGGAGCAAACTGGATTTTGCGAATGACAAGACGGCAGGTGTCCCTGTGGAGGGAGAGGACAGAAAAAAATGATTAGTAAAATTCAGTGAATTATCAGTGTTTTAACATGAATTGAATGCGCAAAATAACCAGTAACACACTTACTTCTTGTCGATCTTCTCATCGGGGTCATCAGCTGATTGGGCCAAGTAGGCCTTGACCTCAAAATCAACACCACAAGCCTGCAAGAACAGAGCTGTGAGCAAGTCCATTCAGCGCATTTCTATTTGAAGATAATATATATCATTCAGTCCTATTTTCATCTCACCTTTCCTTTGTCATCTGGGCCAGGCTGAAGTGTAACAGAGCAGGGAAGGTTGGTAGGAATCTGAAAGGCAGATCATTTCAATTTAAGTCCTTTCATGGCTATGCAGATTATTTTGTGATAAATTGTAAATAAATAAATGGTATAATAAAAAGTAACAAATAATAAAAAAGTGGCAAAAGAACAAAAGAAAATATATATTAAAATATCTGGCAGATGCCTTACATTAAAAGTGAAGGGATGACCCTGCCCTCCAGCTTTCTTCAGGAGAGTGTCGTGCATCTCTGTCAGGGTGGGTTTGTGGCCTGCATCAGGATATAGCTGTATGTGCTGAATCCAGATGTCTTTTCTAAAGGAAAGCCCAATCACGTCCAGGTCTTCACGACCATAGCGGAAAGCGCAGGCCAGCTGAATCCAAACTGCATGAAGCAAGAAACTGGTCAAACATTGGTTTTTACACGAATCCATTCATTTTTCTTCTATTATCCCAAAGTCATTTTGACCTCTCTTTCAAATAAATAAATAAACAAACAAACAAACAAACTATTATTTACTATTAAATATTGTTCTGTTTTATTGAGGCACATTGATACTGGCAATACCTTTTCTGTCTCCAAGGTCTGCAGGATCGATTTTCAGTAAACCCTCTGTTTAATAATAAGAGACAATTCCAATTTAGTTGTTGGATATTACCTGTTTTCTGTTTCAATAATAAATGCAGACAGTTTCTCACCAACAGGGTCAACCGAGTCAATGTGGTCAACATAGTCTCTCTTCCCCAAGTAGAGAGTGAGCTGAAACACAAACAGTGCATTACATACATGTATCGTCAAAATGTAATATGAATATATTATACATATAATGTAATATGAAAATTCAATATAATGAGGAACTGACAAAACAGCAAGTCATCAGCTGAGTTCAGTCATACCTGGCCATTTCCACTGGTCTTTTTGAAAACTCTTTTTGAACATACAAAAAAAAAAAAGGGAAAATGGGGAAAAGAAACAGTAAGAAATATGGTTTGTGGTTTATCAGTAAACACTGATAAAACAAGATAAAGGGTTTAGTTAGTAAAAGGGTGTGATGCAAAGAGGAGTGAGATGGGGTCTCTTGTCCTATTAGGCCTATACCTCAGGTATTAACCTCTTCAGCCACCTCTACCTGAGCACTGTATTTGCATTTGCAGGTTTGACCTTCTCGTCCTGAGCAGTCTTCAAGCTGTTAAAGCTTAGTATTTTAAGACACTTCAAAGCCAAGTCCTGGACTAACCTGTGCTAATCCAGGCTCCATGAATGGAGGCAGCTTGTGTTTACTCCAAAGGGGATGCCTGGTAATTGATTGTGACTGCCAGCTTATGACACGTTCATGCTGGACTCTAGTGAATGTTCCCACCTGATAAGTTCTATTCTAAACTTACAAGAACGTCCTAACTGACACATGCAATGGTTTTTCAATATGTGCTGCTTCTACTGTTGAATTTCCCTCAGGGGATTAATAAACATACCAGATATCCTATCCTATCCTATCCTATCCTACTTAGATATGCTATATTAAGTGGTTTATTAATTTCTGATCTCTTAAATCATTCAAAACATTAACAATGTTTACAGTTTGCAGACTCATTGCTCATTGCTTGGACATAACCTACTGTAACGTGAATATAATATAATAAAGTGACAAAAAAAGCATGGAATACAAAAGAAAAATATAATTTTAAAATCAAAAAAAAAAAAAACTGAGAAAGAACTGAGAACTAAGAACTTGATAAATATTATGGTGAAAAGTTTGATCCAACAATATTGGAGTTCACCAGAGGGTCGCTACTACCTAAATTACTTTCTATAAATGTTTAATAAATTGTTTTGGTCATTGAAGTACAACAAGTGAAATGCTAAATAAAATGGTAAATTAGAAGTTTAGAAAAAACAGTTTGGCAGCTGTTTTCTGTATGAGAACAGCATAAATTTTCAAAGGTGAGAGCTAAAAGGGAAAAAAAACTTACTTGTCTACCATCGCAGAAGGATTTTCCTGAAATAAATGAAAAAGAGAATATTATGAACAGTGATAAAAAAACAGGCCTGTTGTCAAGGTGACAAGACTGTGAGTGTGTGTCAGTGTTGTTACAGTTAACGAAAACTAAACCTGAAAGCATAAACAAATTCTGTTATTTGATATTAAATAAAATTAACTGAAATGAAACATAACAAATTTGAACTTTTTTATTTTAGCTAGTTGCCAAGGCAACATTTCTCATTTTCATTTAGATTAATTTGCTGTACTAAAACAACTAAAACTAAAACTAGAATACAAATTAAAACTGTATAGACATATTTGTAAAAAAAAAAAAAAAACTAAAATTAAAAAGAAAACAGAAAATATTAATAAATATAAATAAAATATATAATAGCACCTCAGTGATACTAAAATAACATTGTGTGCGTCTATCCCTACTCTTTATTGCCTCTACATCACTATGTGTGTATACGAAGCCGTGATGTGTGTTTGTGTGTGTGTGAATGTAGAGCTAATCTCATCCAATGAGATTTCAGCCCCACTTTTATTTTTCTCTCAACCAAATTTAATATAAGCCTGTACGGCATTGCTCATCCAGTGAACTCAGATGCTTTGCTGTAAATCTTTCTAAATATGCAAAGTTAACTAGGCTTTGAGATTATTTTTGCATGCAAATCACATGGATGGAATATTTGACTAGAACTAACATGAAGAGAAATCAGAAAGGTTGTGTGCGCAATTTACAATTTCAAAAAGAACTGATCAAAATAAAATAAAAAAGAGACACTAAGAGGTTGTCAATGTCAAACAGGCTTTTATAAATGCATTAAAAAGGAAGAGAACCATGTGGAAACCATGTGCAGTTTTTACCTTTTCACTGGTAGGGCGATAGGGTGATCTGCTCCCTCTCTCTGGTAATCCGCAGCCTGTCTGGTGAAGTCAGAGGCGCAGGGTTTTATACTCGGACCTTTGCTCTACTGGCTGGTGCTGCTCTGTTGTAGAAGCTGCTGTCTTTCTGTCAATCCAATTAAACACTTAACCTGCTATTTAGGGCTACAACATGCTTATAAATAAAAATGGGGAATTAAACCAAAGAACTACAGGGAAATGGTTTAGTATGAAATGCATGACATTTCTATCCTTGGAAATGAAAAGAGTAATGTCTTAGGATAAGATTGTGTATCTCAAATGTAGCCTGATTTACAACTGAATTGAATTGTATCAAGCCAATAGGTCTGTTTTTTTACTTTACTCAACTGGTTCTAAATCAAAATAAATTGTCATACTGCTTGTTACAGTAGTTTAGTAACATATGATTAGCTTATTCCAGATTTTAAAGAAGATACAGTGTGATACATTGACGTTTTCTTTGAAAAAGGAATTTGTATATTCGTTCCTTTAATAGTCTTCACCAAACCACCAGCTTAACGTTATGCACCTAATTATGATAGGACAGAGCCAGTAAAATACAATCTATCAGAACTGCATATAGTAATGAAGCATCTAAATACATTTTGGTAAAATGCATACACATTTTTTATAATAATATAAAATAATAAAAATATAATTAATACATTTAATGGTAATATTTAATACACATAGTGCACAGTCTTCATAGTCTAAAGACGTGGTATTTTGTGTGGAATAAACATCAGAATAATAAAAGCATTATTTCAGCTAAATTCATGTGTCTGTGTTAATCAGTTAAATAAAAAAAACTAGTAAATGAGGTGAGAAACTCGAATTTGATCCTATTAAATGATCTTGTATTCTGTCAATACCTAACTGAGCTACTCAAATTGCAAATCTTTTTATTTAACATTTAAAAAAGTACATTCATATAAATAAAATATCCCTACACAAATGGAAATGGCTGGTCTGCAGTTGGAACGTGAGCAGGACACTTCAACTTGATGTCATGGCTAAACATAGACCATTCACCTTGTACAGTATCTTAATATAGCACTGTACATATTGTTTGTACTCAATTTTAGTTATAAAACAGTGTGTATATATTGTAGGATTTCCATTATTAATCATTTATTTTTTTATTTGTCCTTTTTCTCACAAACAAGGTTGTGACTTATAGTACACTTCATTAAGGAAACCCCAAAAGAAAGATAATGTAGGGATACAGTAGGAGTCTCGCTGCACCAGATGGCCAACAGGATAGGAAACCCAGTGACCCCTGAGCAATTTTCTTAAGCCTTTGACTTATATGAAAGGTTTTTGTGTTGAGTGGTGGTCATTAAATTGTTTTCTTTTATTATATATACTTTCAATTGCTTTTAAGTCTTGATTTTAAAATATATAATTATTTTATTTTTATTTAACATATACCTCTAAAGACAAATATGTAACAAAAAGATGCAAAAATCTTTTAAAATTATTGATTTTTGTTTAATCAAATTGATGTGCAGCGAATAGTTAATTACAAATGTAATTATATCCCTACATATTAAAGGTGCTTCCTTGCACAAAAGGTGTACGTAAGCTTGTTATAAAATCCCCCTTTGCCCAACACAGGTAAATCTCTTAGCGTCAGTCAGTGTTCACTGAGATGGCCTTTACTTCCATCTGTTCCCTCCTATCAGGTACTGGCAGTCCAACGGCATCATGTTTATCTAAAGTCTCTCCACCAATCCCAGGAGCTCAAGCAATCAGGTGGCACCTGCCTCACTGGTGCAAGAATTGGCACCCTAAGGATATTTCTTGAGTGTAATCCACTTATTGCTAAGAATTAACTTAAATAGCTACAGTCCAGTCAAAACATTAAGTTAAGAATATATGTCTTTATTTTTAGGACATAATAAATGCCGAACGAATGATCAAAGCATTCTCTAAAAAAGTGTGTGACGTTAATTGATTTCATTAAGCGAGTTAAAGCTGTCACACAAACACATTTTAATGATGTAACTGTAGAAAAAACAACACAAAATGACACATTTAAGATCATTAGTTACATTAATTACATACGTTGTGGAAGTTGATAATTATAAGTATTAAAAAAATTTAAAAAACATAAATAAGTCAGTAAGACCTTAGTCTTTCACTCCTAAAATCTAAAGTCCATTTTTAGTTCAAAGTGTGAAGATTTAGGATTTAATCCAAAGGTAATTACAGAAGAGCTCATAGGCATCTGTAATTACACTTTAGGGAGGGAGTGGGCAGGCTTGTTGAGAAAGAGGTAAATCCCAGGTAACAAAAGTGTCAAAGACTGTAGTGCACATATAAACACAGATGTACTTATTTCTAAACAACTTCTAAACGAATAATCAAAGAAAATATTTTAGAATTATTCAGAAAATGAATTGAAGTCTTGTATCCATCATATACAGGACTGCTGAATATTTTTGAAAATGTAAACATTTTCTGACTGAACTAGCAACAGACACTTATAATGTAGCAGCAGATTTGTTTTTGAAACATTTTTGAACCTCAAATAATTTATGATCCAAAACGATGTTAAGGAATGACTTAAAAGAAGTCTACCTCACATCTTCTAAATATATGCAAAGCTACACATCCTCCCTAGATGGCATCTGTATCATCAGCATTCGCATTAGTCGAACTTCCATATAAAAGTAATTGTGATATCAAGTTTCAAGTATCAAGTATCAAGTATCAAGTATCAAGTTTGGTTCTGGTGCTGTTGACCCATAGTTGGCACAGATTGCTTCAGAGCTTAATCTCTCCTAATCTGTCTACACACCAACTTTGTTCGTAATGGGATTGTGTCTACTGAGTGCACAGGATGGATTCCCTCTTTATTAGAAAGTGCTTGCTCTGTGACAAAACCAATGTCACTCAAATGAAGTAAAGACCTATGAACTTTGGCCTGACCTTTTGTAAACACCCAAGGATTCTAAAGATCTAGACGGTGCTCAGCACCTCTCTGGCATGTTCTCAACATTCCACTTTGATTAGGCTTTGTTATCTTTGTTTTGGACATTCAGAGCAAGAGTGACCAAACACAGTTTTCAAACATTTAGTCTTTTGTGTGTTATTGCTTATATAAGTGTTCTTGAAAATGCACCAACTGACTCTTGAATTATAAAAAGAACTTGGCTAAACCTTGAGTTAATTTTATTTGGAATTGTAAAAATGTCATCAGTGTCCTTTATTAAAAAATATTTAAATAATGCCTAAAGGATGGATTGAAGAAGAGTTAGTGTCCCCTACAGGCTTCTACCTATTATGTGCATCACAAAGTCAAAAAATTGTGTGGGTGGCAAACGACAAGTGAAATGGGTCAAAATTTGTGTTCCTAAGAGCAGAAAACCGGGCACTCGTTAGTTCTCGTGATCACGAGGCTTGGAGAATCTTTTAATTCAAATTCATAACTTATATGCATGCTTCCAGTGATGATAGAAAGTAATATATACCATAATAAAGCTTTTAAAGCTTTGTTCTGGATATTCACTCTCATTCTGAATGTCCAGAACAAAGATTAAAAAGCCTAATCACAGTGGCTTGCGATAAAAGCCCTGGAACATGTCAGGAACGTGTTGAGCACCATCCAAATCTTTGGTCAAAGTTCATAGGCCTATCCTTAATTTGATTGACTGCCAGCATTTTCTAATATCTTTTAATATACGTCTAGTGCATGGTTATCAAACACTATATACATATTATATCTAAAATCAAAGTCTAAAAACTTAGGTCACATGTGATCACTAGCAATATATATGCATATATATATCGCATAATATATATATACATACATATACATACATATATACATATATACCTATAGTTAGGGAGGTTCAGTCATATTAAATAAGATTTTAGTAAAAATAATGGTAATTTATAAAACCTATTATACAGTACCCACTTATTCCATTTTTATTATAAAGTTCTGTAAATATTTATTACATATTTATTATGTAATACATAAATATTACTTTATAATTATATTTATAAGATATATAACTATACTCACATACACACACACTGTAATTAGAATATTTCTTTTTTATATCACATATATTTTATGTATATTATGTGTATACATTTGTATGATTTTTATATGTGAGTGAGGTGATGTGAGGTGGGAAGTAGGTATATGGCCGAAGTATTGCACGAGTGCGTATCGACCTCTGTCCATGGTGCTGGATTTTATAATTCGTGCCCCTCACAACAGTGTGACTGTGACGCTTGCAATATAATCCAATCAGGTCTGATTCGAGCAAATTACACTAAACTATGGCTTCGTAGATACATTTTGTTCTGCGTAAGAGTGCCATGTATTATAGGTGTGACAGTAATGAGCAGATAAGTGCGGTCAAGGTGTCGTCGGCACTGCAGCATCCGCTCTGCGGCTAATCGCTGCTGCTGCTGCTGCTGCTCACAGTCCCGCAGACAAAGTCATGGAGGGAGGGACGTTGTGAGGCTAAGAAGTGGGTCTACATCCCTACGAAACGGGCAAATTAGAAACAATGGCGGAGGCTAATCCACTCAGGGGACTGCCCCGGATCCAGAGGGCTGCGGTAAGATGGATTCTTCTCTGTTTTGGACCGGGTTTATGCTGCAGAACTGACAAACGCTAATGCAGGGCGGCGGGTGGGAGTCTTGTTTGCTTTAGATTAATGAGAAACTATAAACAAGACTATAAACGCGCGCGTTTGTAATACTAACTATTAGTTAGGACCGGGATAATTATTGCAGTCAGCAGTGGTGCGTTTTTCATTTGATTACTGGCATGTGCAATGATCGGTTTTTGAAACAGCCGACCACTTCGCTTGTAACTCTGTGTATGGATTATGACTAACGCAATAATAATAAAATATGTACTTATTTTGGCTGTGCATCTGTGTTTTATTGCTAGTCATTACACATATGCACCATGATGATGAATTAAACTGCAGGAATACTGATTATGGCAGCAAAAATGTGAGTTTCTCTGATTCTCAGGTTTACTGATCATAAGTCAATCAAAAAAGGAGAAGACAGACAGCTTACACTGACTTCTCAGCATTAGCAGTTAAACAGAGTCAGCCTTGGATTTCCATGGACATTGATTGTCTTTAAGGGTCTGAAAAAGTGCATAGTAGTTGCTAGTTAGATTGAATTTCCTGCTTGAATCAGCAAGAAAGGTGATACAAGAGGTGTTAGCTTCACATTTGAGTATTTTGAAGGCTAAAAAACACATTTTGTGTGTTTGTACTTCGGGTTCTGTCTTTCATGTTTCATCTGTTTACTTAACTACAATTTAAATATGTGCATTTATGGAAATAGGTGGGTGTCTGACCTAGATTTCTACATCTGTGAACACATTAGAAGTAGGAGGATGATATACAAGCAGCCACCCTGCTGTTTCTGATTAAATTGTTATGATATTATTACTCTTTAAATCATCCTTATTTATGTGATTGGATGGGAGTTGAATGTGTCCATATGAAATGTCATATCTCATCTTCAGATGTCATTCCCTGGACATCTGCACTTAGTTCTAGTGCTGAGACCCAAAACCCACCTGCAGACCACTGGAACAGACATCGGTTTCCGCTTCAGTCAGGACGACTTTGCTCTCAAGATGCCGGTAAGAGCTGACGAGATTCCTCTGTGGTGCAAAAACAATAGGTTCTTTATGATATAGTCATTAGATGCATACCTGATGTCTTGAGAAGCAAAACAAACATCAAATTGTAAAATACTGTGTCATTCATTTTAATACCAACTAATTATGTGGGTCAACATTTTATATTTTTAATCTATTTCTTTCAATCTTTATTTATCCACAACAAGGCCATTAAAGGAATAGTTCACCCAAAAAATAATAAATGTTGACAATTTACTCACCCTTAGGCCATCCAAAATGTTTCTTCATGAGAAACAGATTTGAAAGATTTTATCATTTTCATCACTTGCTCACCAGTGGATCCTCTGCAGTGAATGGGTGCCGTCAGAATGAGAGTCCAAACAGCTGCTAAAAACCAGAAGTGACAGTTTAAGATTAAATGCCTTGATGAATTTGTGTCTTACAAACATGCAGCTTTTCACTTCACAAGACATTAAATGATGGACTGGAGTCATGTGAATTACTTGTGGATTATTGTGATATTAGCATTTCATCAGCTGTTTGAACTCATTCTGACGGCACCCATTCACTGAAGAGGATACATTGGTCAGCAAGTGATGTAATGCTAAATTTCTCCAAATCTGTATTGATGAAGAAACAAACCCATCTATATCTTGGATGATCTGAGTGTGAAATTTTACATTTTTTGTGCACAATTCCTTTAAAAGGCCATTTCACCTTTAAAAGGTTAGCCTGCTTAACGAATGGACTCTTAATCTTATTTAACACAATTTTCATTAAATATACCATGCTTAATTAATTGCCTGCTTCTTTTTGTCTTATTCAGATGGTAATGCTGAGCTCCCTGACAGACCTGCTTCGCTTCATTGATGAAAATCAACTGAGCACTGAGTTTGGCGGCACGCTGGAGGAATGCCATAGTGACTGGATCGTTCTGCAAACGGTAAGCATTCTGTTGTGCACTGTAGCAGCACAATTGATTTCATGCAGGGAAACGAGAAGACAATTATACTGTAACAAAAAATGGCATTATATGCTTCACAAAATGAAATTAAATCACAAAATCGCGTTGTATGCTTCACTATTTAATAAGATAAGAGAAACAAATCACTTACTAAATGATATTTGTTTACTTCCTATTCATTATTTGGGATTTGCAAATCTAAATTCATGCAAATCTGATTTTAGATAAGGATGCTTTGACCTACAATTGCAGTAAATGCTTAGTAATGCATATTTTTGTCTGTGCTGCCCCCTCCAGGCCATAGAGAGTTTTGCAGTGACAGTGAAGGAGATCGCTCAATTACTGCAGACATTCGGCACAGAGCTGTCTGAAATCGAGCTGCCTGATGAAGCCAGCGGCATTGAGTACCTACTCAGATCACACACTGAGAAATACAGGCAGATGAAGGTATGGGGACGATTCTGTTGTTGTGTATTTATTATGCACATAAACAGTGGGGCCTGACATTTTTTCTAATTTAATGTAATTTTATCTAATGCATTATATTATCAGCATAGGTTTTTTTAATAGAAAAATAATATGAAATTTTATATAATGTTGTTATATTTTTGTTATATAAAAATACACAATGTATTTTTTTAAATACATTGTGCCAATTTTATTTATTTTTTATCCCAAACTTATTCCTTAAAATTCGATTTTGAATCCCATACTTTAATTGTCGTCTCAGAATTTTGGAAAATCTATTAAACGTAAAACGAATGACTGCAAGGATGATTTTCACAACAGAATATTTCATCACTGATGTGCCAATACAGGACAACTAAAATAATATAAAAGCATCCCAAGTTGTTCACACATAAAAAGGCTATAATACAGTAAAAAATGTATGAATAGTTATATATAAATACTTAAGTGATATTTGAATTAGACATATGGTTTGAAAACTATTACAGGATGACATTAGGTCAGTTATGAGGGAAGGACGTCAGCTTCTCTCAAACCTTGAGGCCTCAAAAGCTGTGGAAGGTGCTGCAGCAGAAGACAGGGACATCAGCCAAGACAAAGAAAGAGTGCAGAGGTACGAAGGCTATTACTCACCAGCAGAGGAAGTAAATCATTGTCATCAGCTCTTTTGGGTAGATGAATAACTCTCTAAGGAGTATTTATGTGATTCTGGTATTCGAAATCATGCTGTATTTATTGCCTCTTTAATATTTTATCCTCCAGTATTGAATTGGTTGACATCCATTTAACTTCCACTAGGTCGCAATACATATTTCTGCAAAAATGTGTCCATCGCAATCAACATAATATTCTATATAGGCTCTGTGTGTGAAAAAAAGACCCATCATGTTCCATTTGTTTCTTGCAGGCTCGTGGCACAGTTACGGGACATGGAAATGGCTTTTGATGGCTTTTTTGAGAAGCACCATCTCAAGCTCCAACAATACCTTCAACTGCTCCAGTATGAGATGAGCTTCCATGAGGTACAGACCAGTGTTGGAGTCCTAAAAGTAGCGATTGTACTTTAAAAACACTGCTTTTCCAGCTTTTCTAGTAACAAGCTACTTTTCCCAAATATTTGCGGATGGCACAGTGCAACATTACTGTTTTCAATGTCATTGTACTGCACATGCTACTTTGCACAAATAAATAAAATTTGCACAGATAAAGTAAAAACAATCTCAGCTCTCTCGCTCTAATTTTGGGTAGCGCTACAAAGTCAGATTTATTTTAGTAATTTAGTTCATCTTCTATCTAAATTAAGCATTGGAAAGAGTCATTCTAGTGAATCGGTTCGTCTTAAGTGGTCCAGATTTTTATATACAGCATTGGAAAGTTTAATTTATTCTAATGCATCGGTTTGTCCTAAACAGTTGTCCTAAACATACTCTCATGTGTAACCACCCAATTAATTAAAGTGAATCAATTTGTCTTTCAAGGGTCCTCATCTCTGTCATGCATGACATTGAAAAGCGCAAGTCATTTTACTGAATCAATTCGACAGTTCAATGTCCCATTTGCAGCACTGGAAAATCTGATCATTCTAGTGAATCTATTCGTCTTAAACGGTCCACTTTCTCATAAGCAGCATTAAAAACTATGATTCATTTTAGCGAATTGGTTCGTCTTAAATAGTCCACCTATATGCACCATTGGAACAGAATTTTTAAAAAATCACAAATTCGAATTGCTATGGCTTTTTAAGTGTTATGTTGATTACTACACCTTTGACTCCATGATGACTCTACTCTCACTGTATATTAAGCATTTAATATAAACAATTTAAGGAAAAACCATTAAAACTTTTTTGTAACTATACCAAAGCCACATGAATGCACAATAAAATATTTATTTTAAATGCATCAGTGAACATAATTATTTGGTTTTGGTCTGTGCACAGATGGAAGCCATTCTGGAGAAACTCAGTGCACAGGAGAAAGCCATTGCATCTGTGGGGACAGCAGTGGCCCAGACGGAGCAGCTACTCAAAGACCTCGAGATGCTGGAAACCACAGCAGAGGTTTAATATGTTAAAGCTTAAAATAACTGACCTTCTCTTTTTTAGTAAACATGCCTTTTTGAGCACATCACAAATATTGATTGATATTGAAGTTGATGCTAAGATCGGTTTGACCAGTCCTTTAACTGATACATTGATTAAAAGCCAAAAGTGCTCTGTTGTTCTTGCAGGAAGAAATGGGCCGTGCTCAGATTATTATTCTGCATGGGCACCAGCTGGCAGCGAGTCATCACTACGCTCTTGCCCTAATAGTTCAGCGCTGCAATGAACTGAGGCATCACTCTGACACTCTGACTACAGCTCTACGTGCCAAACGGGCATCTCTCACGCGCATACGAGACCTGCTGTTGCGGTTGGAGGAGGTAATAACTATGCAAATGCAAGAAATATGTAATATATGCACTTTATGCAAAGCACATACAGACTCTGCATATCTGTGTATGGGCAGACTGTGCGTTGGTGTGATGAGGGGGCCTATCTGCTGGCTAACCAGCTGCTGGATAAGTTTCAGTCCAAAGAGGGGGCGCAGGCAGCCCTGCAGGACATTGAGAGACTGGTGGAGATGGCGCCCTCAGTGGTGCGGTCTAACCCGGACGTTCTCAGTCTGGAGTTTGAGGCAATACTCACACCACAGCTGCAGGTACGGTTATGGAACAAAGCACAAATGTACCATTTGAGACAAGTAGTGAAAATGCACCTTGGCATTTTTCTAATTTAATGCATTTTCATTACAGTTTATATTATCAGCATTACCATCTGAGAAAATGTAAATAAAATAAAAAAATGAAACACATGCATGGAAAAATCAATAACATGCATTTAGATAGGATGAATTTCCATTTCATGCTCACTTTAATGACACCAAGCCAGTTTTTTAATGTGGTCTCACTTTTGGACCCCATTATACAGGTTTTGAGGATGTGCTCATTAAGTTTCATTTGTTCTATAGTTTAAATAATTTATATAATTTAAAAAGATATCATAGAAAAATCACAAAAGAGATTTAAATGTGTAGCCCACCCAAAAAAAGAAAATTCTGTCAGCATGTACTCACCCGCATGGTGTTCCAAAACTGCATTACTTTCTTTCTTCTGAAGAACATACATTTTGATAAATGTTTTTTTTTGGGGTCCGTACATTCAAAACTGTTTACTTACCAACATTCTTCATGATATCTTATTTTAGTGTTTCATACAATAAAGAAAATCATATATAGGTTTGGAACAACATGAGGGTGAGAAAAAGATGACAGAATTTTCATTTTTGGATGAACTATCCCTTTAATATCTTGCAATATCTAATTACTTTTTCTTAGACAGCAAGAAAATTAAATGGAAAGAAAAAATATTTAAGCTTCCACATTAAATTTAATATCTTAATTGGTCAACAACTGTTTAATTTGCTTCTATTTTTTGTATTTCTCCTCGTAGAAATGGATAAGACAAAGTTTATACTAAAAAAACAATAAGTGATTTTAATGTTTCTGCCACAGAAGAAGCATTCTTCTTTTTAGCATGGAAAAAAGGTAATTAGGTAAAAAGGTAACTTTTTAGCTCAAATTTCCAACATTTTTTCTGCCAATTCTGAATCTACATCTCTAAATTCTGAGTTTATATCTCACAATTCTGACTTTTTTTCTCTGAATTTTGAGTTTACAATTCTTGCAATTCTGTTTTTGTCCCGCCACAGAGTAAGAATTTTAACAAAATTGTGAGTTATAAACTCTCTAAGAATTTTGACTGTTTTCTTGCAGTCTCAAGTTTATATCTGACAATTCTGAGTTTTCCTCTCAGAATTACAAAAAAAAAAGAGAATTATGAGATTTAAACTCAAAATTGCGAGAAAATTCTGAATGACCTGTTACCCTGAAGTGTAACAATGACATTTCCCTATTTTTCTACATTATGCCCTTACTCAATCTCTATCGATCAAGTGCCTATTTTAAGTTCACCCCGTTCCTCTCTTGTTAGTCTCAGATAGAGGCTGTCACAGAGAAGCTATCAACAGTGCAGGGAATGATCCAGAGCAGACAGGCCTGTCTGAGGAAACTGGCTGATATTCAGGTCAGACCCATCCAGCTAGTCTCTCCAAGGCCTGAGAACTCGCCACGCTGCAAATCCCCTGTATTCTCTCCTAAACACAGTATGTTTATCTATTTCAGCTGCATTTGCACATGACAGACTTACTGTTTCCATTTGTCTGAATGTTTCTTGTCTTTTTCAAAGGTTTTGACGTGAACTCCAGTTTAAGGTTTACTTTTGATCTCGCACTTCCTGGTAAAAGGGCCTCACGGAAAGGGCCCAGCACTAAAAAGGTTTGGCTGACCGTTCTTGTTCATCTCAAAATCATACAAAGCGCACTTCGTCTACTCTTTGCTGACAGCTTTAGGAACTTTATTCCGGTTCTTGTAGATAGAGGTCATGCACGATTACGAGGAGAACCGCAGCTGTCTGTCTTACAGCCCAGAGGGAGTTGAGAACCCCGACCAGCACAAACGGTGAGCATTTATGCAATATCTTGACAAAAAAATGTATGTTCATGAATCATGAATTTCTTCTCAACCTCCTCTCTTTGTCTGTCTCTCACCAGTCTCTTTCCCGTTCTGTCCTCATATCTTTCTCCCCCTCTCTCCTCTGTTATTGCCCATGCATCCCTCGCTTCTGCAGCCACGTAATGAAGGAGCTGATTGAGACGGAGAGAATCTATGTGGATGAGCTGCTGTCTGTTTTGCTGGTAATGTCTTGACCGAATGACCTTGAAATAATTGCTCTGTGTTTTGTTTTCCCTCATCCCATTTGCCTCGCAGTGGTAATATTATAGAGGACCTTTGGATGCACTCATTTTGAAATCACACCTTTCCTTTCACACTGTAGTTTATAGTGTTGCAATGAGTCAGAGCTTGAACATGTAGTTACACACATTTGACTGTACAACTATTGGTGGAGACTGCCAAATAAAAACAAAAGAAACAGTGTTAGGTCTGATTTGGCACAATGAGTAAAGACACAACATGAAAAGTGTATAATTAGTGCTATAATGTAATAGTTCTAGAAAATGACTGCTCTGTGATATTGTGACAGGGTTACAGGGCAGAGATGGATAACCCATCTCTCTCTAATATACTGCCATCTGTACTGCGAAACAAGAAAGAAGAGCTGTTCGGAAATCTTCCGGAGATCTATAAATTCCACAGCAGGTGAGAAATATGCCCACACACATGGACACATAAACACATTCATGCTGATCCTGTCTTTGTTGTGCAGGATATTCTTGCAGGACCTCGAGAGCTGCTTAGAGACCCCAGAGAGAGTGGGAGCGCGCTTTCTGGAACGGGTGAGCCATTCTGTGTCATATGTATACTGTATATGTAAAGACATTTATAATTTCTATTTCAAGCAAGTGCTGTTCTTTTGAACTTTCTGTGCATTAAAGAATCCTGAAAAATGTATCAAGGTTTCCACAAAAATATTAAGCAGCACAACTGTTTTTAACACTGATAATAATAAGAAATGTTTTAGACTGCGAACTCACAATCACAGCTTATAGATAAATATGATTTATTCTGCTATTGTGACGGCATAGAAAAGTAATACGGGAACCACTTATCTGGATACTTCATGTCTGTTAAGAGTTCTCTTGTAATAAATGTTTTTGCAGAAAGAAAATTTTCAGGTCTATGAGCGCTACTGCCAGAACAAACCTCGCTCAGATGCCCTCTGGAGGCAGTGTTCGGATTCAGCCTTCATCCAGGTATTGTTGTGGATATTTTTTTTTAGATATTTATTGGTGTAGATAGGGATTAGTGTAACATTTTATATTCATTTAGATGCGGTTTAGATGGTTTATTTGGCTAATTTTATCTTTTTATGTAGGAGTGCAAAAAGAAGTTGGATCATAAGCTAGGTCTGGACTCATATTTGCTGAAACCTGTTCAACGTTTAACCAAGTACCAACTTCTTCTGAAGGTGCCTAACAAACCAAATCCTACTTGTTATAGAATTTTTTGCCCCCACAGATGTCTATTATACTAAATGCCGTCTGTCTCTCTGACTAGGAACTACTAAAACACAGCTCAAACTCGCAGTATGCATCTGAGCTGCAGGGGGCGCTAAATGCCATGCTGGACCTCCTCAAGTCTGTCAATGACTCCATGCATCAAATTGCCATCACTGGTTATGAGGTGTGACCAAGAAATTAGGAAGGATAGAGGAGGAATATTAAATAAATAGTTCACCCAAAAATGAAAATTTGCTAAAAAATATACTCACCCTCAGGCCATCCAAGATGTAGATGAGTTTGTTTCTTCATCAGAACAGATTTGGAGAAATGTAGCATTACATCACTTGCTCACCAATGGGTCCTCTGCAGTGAATGGGTGCCGTCAGAATGAGAGTCCAAACAGCCGATAATAATCCACAAGTAATCCACATTTCCAGTCAATCAATTAGTGTCTTGTCTCTCCAAATCTGATCTGATGAATAAACAAACTCATCTACATCTTGGATGGCCTGAGGGTGAGTACATTTTCAGCACATTTTCATTTTGGGTGAACTGTTGTATGTTTATTGCCACTGACAGTTGACTGACAGTTCGCTTTTCTCCGTGTCCTCTGTATCTAGGGCGAATTGAGTGACCTGGGCCGCGTCCTTATGCAGGGGTCTTTTAATGTCTGGATCAACCATAGGAAAGGGCCAACGCGCATGAAAGACATGGCTCGCTTTAAACCAATGCAAAGGCATCTGTTCCTTCACGAAAGAGCTCTGCTTTTCTGCAAGAAGAGAGAGGAGAGTGGAGAGGCACATGATCGGACAGCCTCTTACAGCTTCAAACACTGCCTGATGGTGAGAGAGAGTGAGAGATCAACGTATTTGCTATTTATATAGTACTTTTGATTGACCGTTAAAGTAGAAAGATGCTTTTTGCAGGCAGATTTTACAATTACAACATCCACCATGCAGCTAACCTGCCAACTTTGACCTGTTTTCTATTTTTGAGCATGTTGTGTTGTGTTGCACAGATGCGGAAGTTAAGCACCTTTTTATTTATTCCAGCTCTATTTTAAGTGTGCTCAAAGAGATGGACGTTTTTATGAAAGGGGTTTTAGGATTAACTCAGATTCCGTTAAAAAACCCACAAGGTTATTAAAATACTGCATTACTGAATTTCCAAGTGAGATCTTTGACCCCTCTGTTTCATTTGCAGATGAGTGCTGTGGGTATCACAGAAAACATCAAAGGGGATGTAAGGAAGTTTGAAATTTGGTATAACGGAAAAGAGGAGGTGTATGTTGTTCAGGTGAGTCATTTTATCAAGGTTAAAACTCCACAGAATGCAGTAGATAAAAAGTTACAAGTGCCTCTGTCATCACTTAATAACGCCTCCTCAATACCTCCTCGTTGATGGAGATATATCAAAAAATGCTTATGTTAATGTCAAGTCCTGAACATAAAATGTCAGTTTGTTTGCACAACTAAAAATGAGTGTTTCAAAAACACTTCAGAGTAACTAATTACCCATTTTTAAGATACATTATGACCACACTGAAAATCCTGGATTTGAAATCTAATTTATAACTGATAGTTTAGATATGATTTTAAAAATTGAATAAAAAACATTTAAGTGTATGATGGGTTATGATAATAATATAAAGTTTAATTAAATTAAAACACTAAAAAATCTAAGATATTATATAAAATTATATATATATATATATATATATGACATTATATATACCTATATACTGTATATTATACATATAAATTTGATATATAAATACAATATATTATAAAATCTAAAATGTGAGTAAATATTATATAAGAAAATAGAATATTAAACAAGAAAAAAATTATAGTGGAAAAAATTTATTTGTATTTTATAATTATTTTATTTTGCAGGCTTCAACTGTAGATGTGAAGATTGCATGGCTCACTGAGATTAGAAAAATCCTCAACAATCAGCAAAAGATTGGCAAAGGTTCCCACACTGCATTTCCATTTCTGTTAATATCATGGTTATTTTTAATGGTAATTAAATGTTTAGTGGGTCAAACTCTGTTTCACTTTCTCAGGTGATGCTCACCCGGACAGTGAGCAGCCATTATCTCCACCCTTGGCCGACAGGTGATCCTTACTTCTATAGTATGGATGTAAAATGCTTAAATCAATATTCATATTTGCATATGGAAGTATCTGAACAAAAATCAACAGAATTTGTCGAACAGTTGTGCCTTATATAAATCACATTCATAAAGACTGTATGATTTGAGCCCATCTGCATGATGGATATAGTACTAATCAGTACCATTCTGGCATGAAAAACATTCTTGAAGCACACATTCCTGTCATTTCTGAAACCTACTTAATAGAAACATTTGAGCTTTGGAGATTCAAACATAAAATGCTATATGCAGTAAATGGCTGTCTAATAATTATTATGAACTATTTTCAAACATCATGCTTTTTAAACATTTAGTGAAGCATTTATCCTAATTGGACATTTAAATCAATTTTAAATCTAATTTAAGTCACGGGATAATTAATCAGCTAATATGCAAATCTGTGATTATTTTGATGTGATTGTTAGGATTATTCGTTACAGATGTTATACTTTTTTTTTTTTAACTATATACTTCACCCTGAATTAATAGAATGTATTAAAGATACAAATATAATTTTATAAAAAAAATAATAACAGTGAAATTTATAATTAAAATTGGGAAGTCATTTGCAGCACATAGTACTTTATCTTTGTTTTTTCAAAACAATTTCTTTGAATGTTGCCGTTCAATGGAACAGGATTGGGGTCAATGTCATGTCAACTCTACTAATGTTTGTTTCAATTAAATCCAATTTACTGCCTGAAAATTACACTCATCATTAATGTTGAGTTTATTTGCCATTGTACTCTATTGACCGCAGTCCGGTTTCAGAATATCCTGTTTGTTATGACATTTGATGGATGATGTTGTGTTTTTGCCCTGTGTTCCGTTGACGCCCTTGTTTCCGTTCGTGGGTTCCTCGGTTCATCGGATCAGTGTGAGGCATATGTCCGTATGCATGCCCTGGACGTCCACACAGATCACTGGCTGCTCAGGTTGTTTTGATGTCCTTCCTCACAGCAAGCACCAGGGGGCGTCCATCAGCTCGGAGGAGGCCGATTCAGGCCGCGTGAGTCCGGTTTTGACAGACCCAGTCATCGTTTCTCCACGTCCTCGCCATCACAACCGCCGCAGTGAGTCAGAGGCCATGCAAAGGCCATTTTCACTGGCATTTAGTCTAGTTGATAGGAGCAGGAAAATTCACTATGCTATCGAACATAATGGGTTTTTGAAATGGGATTTTTAATATGTAAATTGTGGCACATTTATTTGCATGTAATTGAATCACGTAATGGCAATGCATGAAAAATTTACAACCCATTCGGGGAGAATGTCATTATGGTTCGGCTGGTTGTGGGTTGCAGGCTGGCCAGGGACGTCTCACTCAGTGGACATCTGTGAGGGTCCGGAGGACTGGACCACTGACCTTTCAAACATCTCAGACTCTGATGAAGAAGACGATGTGCTGCTGGTGAGCTTGGACCTTTAGATATCACTCAGCAACAATGAAGGATTTTGTTTGTACATAGTCAATATGATGGCTTTGACCGTGTACTATGCTGGTTTGTTTGTTGTCTTTTAGGTTCCTGGAAGGTATAGAGCAATGGTGGACCATTTAAAGTGTGGCAAGAATGATGTAATCATCAAATGTGGTGATGTCATTCACGTGCTGCAGGAGAGTGCCATGGGGCTTTGGTGAGTCATTTTTTATTTTTTATTTATGCTCAAGTGGAGCAAAAAATATAAGACATGCTCTGATGTTAAAATTCTGGCTGACATTGATAAGCTGGTTGATAACTATTACTATCATAACCGATATTAAAATGTAAATATTTTTTAAAATAAATTAAAAACAAAACACTAAACTAAAATCAATAGATATAATTGCAAAATATTATATTTAACAGTGTAAATAAAGTGTAAGCCAGCATATTAGAGTGATAGACTGTTTTTACAGTATTTTTCATCAAATGAATGCAGCCTCTGTGAGCATTAGAAACTTCTTTCAAAAATATAAATAAAACTGACCAAGCTCCCTAAAAAATATTTTTACAAAACTTTAGCATGTTCTTGCCTACTTGGCCATCTGTAAAACTATAATTATTCCCTAAAATCTGTTTTCAAAATTCTGATACAATTTTGCATTATTGTCTGGTGTAGAACACTGATTAATTACAGGAACATATTAATTTTGAATCACTAGTTATGCAATAAGAATCACTCTAATTTTCAAGTTAATGATCAGTGTCATGGTATAATTTCTACAGGCATGTTAAGAATTTGACTCGTGGAGGTGAAGGAAAACTCTCTGTTGATACACTGCTGAGAATGCTGGGAGATGCAGGCAGAAGTCCCTCCATTAAATCAGGAGGGGGGCTTATGGTGAGTGAACTCTACAGGCCTAACAATTTTATAAGAATACTATATTGTAAAATGCAGCTTACATAAACATGTTGAATATGTGTTTATTTGATCAGATCTGAACATACAGTACTGTACTGCAATAGAGGCTTTTCTTTCTCTAAAGCACTCCGGTGTTGTCTCATAGGTACGGGAAATATAAACGGCAGGAAGCCCAGCAACACCTAAGTACATAAACCACATGTACACAAAGCTCACACCATGTGACAACCCTAAAGGCCATTACTGTCATTCAGGACTGAGCCCAGTCACGCCAACCTGAAGCACACAAACAAACACCAAGTCAGGAAAACAGAGCTGCCTAGTTGAGAGAGCGTTTCCATCTGCCATCAGTGGGGATTTTGGATTATACTGGATTTAAAGACAAAAAGGGATTCGTCTCACTCCTCGAACGAGCCAATGACCACACCTACAACAATACAATCTGGAAATAAAAGGAGCTTTGCAAAGCACTTTACACTGATCCATTTCATCCCTGGAAAGTACCATCACCATGCTGTGCCATAACATGATATAAAACATGTATTTGTGTAGTTAGCACAGTATTTTAGTATATATTAAAAACAGGGAGGTTTATGGCATGGGGTGTACACTGGCTTGAGAGAATAGCAAACTATTTTTTTCTCTCCTCGGATAGGTACAGCGGTTGGACACTTGTTTTAAAAAGCCATTTTAGTGCTGGAATGGATACCAGTGCTACAAAGAATGAAAGATAAACTAAACATTAGTATCTAGTTTATGTGCCAAAACCTAACATTCCATTGCCAAACCAACCAGGTTGACACTAATTCCTCTTTTGTTATTACTCTGACTTTAGAAATATTTCAGAGAAATATGTAAAAGGAATATTATTTCAGAGAGTATGTGAGGTGAAAACTTTACAATTCACTAGTCAGCAATGTGATTGCGTTATTGCTTCACAGTTATGCTTAAAAATATACTGCTCACCTTCAGATGATCCGTGTTTATATTCATTCACTTTAAGTCAGTTCAAATATGGCTGTTCTGGACTACTTAGCAAATTTTCTTAGTTATCAAAGTGTTTTTGTATGGGTTTACTGTAGAAACAGCATAATTCATTTTGATTTAGAAATCCATTTTTTAATCACTTCCACCATATTTGGGTCAGTTTTTGTCATTGAAATAAAGCTTGGTGGTATACATCATTATAACGTCCACTGTAAACTTGTTCGTTCTAATAACCTTTTCTCTGTCACACTTCCTGCGCTCACAATGTGCATTTAACTTTTGTTAACTGCTTAGAAACTATTGAGGTGAATTTACATTAGCGAACCTCATTAAAAACGGCAATGAATAAATACAGTACCGTTTAAAAGTTTGGGGTCAGTAAAATTTTTACTAAGATTTTTTTTTTTCTGAAAAGAAATGCATACTTTTATCCAGAAAGGATGCATTAAATTGATCAAAAGTGAAAGTAAAGGCATTGATAAGTATTTCTATTTCAAATAAATGCTGTTTACTGAACTTTCTATTCATCAAAGAATGCCGGATAAAATCATGGTTTCCACAAAGCATCATGTTTATCAGCAGTTGTCAGCACTGATAATATGAAATGTTTCTTAGCATGATTTCTTAAGGATCATGTGACACTGAAAACTGGAGTAATGACTCCTAAAAATTCAGCTTAATAAATTACATTGTAAAAACAGTTATAAAAACGAACCCAAACTTTTGAAAAGTAGTGTGCATTTGCATGTCATTAGTTTAAAAGAGGGCTTGACAAGGGAGAAGAAAAGTGAATGCGGTCTGAATGGGTTTCATGTGTACTTCAGTCTGAAGTACACTTCTTAAAGCCATACACTTCTAGTGGATAATATGTACAGAGTTACAAAGATGAAAGTGACCTCATACTGCTTTGTGGTATATCATGTATGAAAATAATTTCACTAGATGTACAAGCACAAAGTGTAAGATGGAAAACTATATTTTTTCTTGATTGTTACAGTATGTCTGTTGAATGATGACTAGTAAATATCATCTGTACAAACATGTCTGTGAGCTCTAATTCATTCCGACATTTAAAACAACCCTGCACAAAGGCCTAATCTAATTCCAACTCTGTTGATCAGCATTGGACATATGTCCTGTTCTGATGCCAGTAACGTTACTTATCCAGTACATATATCTGGAGATACGGGTGTAGATGCCATACTTTCCCTCCTTAGCGCACTCCTCGCCCCAGCTGACGATACCCGTGAGGAACCATGTGTTCTGATATTGGGTGGCATGGGGTCCTCCGCTGTCCCCCTGACAGGAATCCTTGCTTACCGCACTGTAACCGGCACAGAACATGAAGCGGGAGATGGTGTCGGTGCTGCTGCCTTTGCACTCCGTCCGGTCCACGTAGGGGAGCTCTACTTTCTGAAGTGTTTTAGATTCCATGCCCCCGTACCGTAGCCTCCCCCAGCCGCTCACCAGGGAGTTTTCTGCACTCCTGAGCAAGTTCTCTGTGAAGTCTTTAGAGCCCAGGCAGATGGGCAGGGCATAGTCAGAGAATTTGACGGGTCCCTTGAGCTTTAACAGGGCGATGTCATGATTGTAAAGACTCCGTTGAGAGTTGTAACTTGGATGGATATGGTACTCCGCTATGCCGTGATCACTCTCTCTTCCCTCATTCATTGACACATCATGTTCCCCTATAGAAACATAGCACCAGAAATATAGCAACTCATTGCCAGTATGTGTGATATCACATCACATGGATCTGGAATACATAACTGTAGATTTTTAAGAGACAGTGAAATTAAAAATAAAATAATAAATTATATATACTATTCCCAACTGCAGAAGTTTTTTTCTATAACCAAATAGCAATAACAACCATGTGATAGTGTAGTTCTCACCCACTCTGATGAAGAAAGATCCCACCTTTCCTTCAACACAGTGGGCAGCTGTAATGACCCATTCTTCACTGAGAAGAGAGCCGCCACAAAATGCAATCTTATTCAGCTTTTCCATAAAAACCACCTGCCAACATGACAAAGAAAAAACAGTCTAAATTTCCCTCAAGAGTTCCGATATTATGGTTTTTATTGTAATGTCCTCTTTACAAGGTTCTGTGGATTTTTCGACACAAACTAGAGAAGATTATACCAGCCTTGCTTCATAAAGTGAGGAGGAATCTTATGAATGTTTTATTTGGACACACAATTCATCACTTCACCTACCTGCCATGGAATCTCCCCCGGTGTTGCCTCGTTTCCTCCTACAATACGATGTTCATTGTTTGTTGCATTTTTGATGGTGGGCCGAGTGGGAAAGAATGAGGTGATGTTTTTCAGTGTAGGTTGAGGTGTGCTAGTCCCGTTCACATCAGGAGGATCTGTAGGACTGGACTCTGTTGTATTGATGTGATTGAGAGAGTGACTTTGATTTCCATTCTCAGCACTGATAAGAGACCTTGAGTTAAGTGTTTCAGCAATATTCGCTCCAAGACGTCCACATGGGTACTGCCCTAAAACATAAATGAAATTCCTTGAATGAAAATGGTAGTCAAAATATGCAACTGCATAGGAAGAAAAGTCATACTGCACAACATAAGAAAATCTTTGAGCTATGAGATAAAAATACTGTGTACGTCCTGGCTTAATGCAGATAAATGTCATGTAATAAGTGGGAATAGGATTATAGTACCTGTAGGTTCACAAGTCCTGCCATCCAGAGCCAGTCTGTAACCCTCGGCACAGTCACACACTGCTCCATAAATTTTATCCACAACGCAGAAATGCATGCAGCCTCCATTATTTACATTACACTGTTTTGCCATTTCTGCACCAGAGCAACCCATGAAAGAAGAAATAAGGATTTAGCAGAGGAAAACTTTAAGCACACAAGGTTAAGAATTTCTTTTTGACAAAGTACTAATGCAGAGATATTTGGACACATAAAATAAATAAATAAATCATAAACGATTAGTATATTATTTATTTGATATAAAATTATGATATTTATATTCATTTCATGATTGTTTTATGATCTGTCTAAATATATATAAATATATATATACATTTGAATAAATTTATGCATTTAGCAGATGCTTTTTAATAAAAATATCCAATTCAGAATAAACATAAAAATACACAATTCGAAATAAATTTAAATAAATATAAAATAAAACTAAAAACAACATATTTTGGCATATTTCTTAACAAATTTGATGAACTAGAAGATATAATATTAAAAACATTTGTTGTATATTTTCATTATACAACATATTTTAATGTTTCACATAACAATCACTGACTTCCTCAGTCTTAACAGCTAATGTGAGGATCGTGGATCTTACCCAACTCACAGTTCTTCCCACTAAAGCGCGCTGGACACCAGCAGGTGTATGTGTTCATACCATCCTCACATTTCCCTCCATTCTGACAGGGAGATGACTGACACTGGTCTCCATCTGAAAGGAGGAGAGGCCATGATCATGATATTATGATGTTCAATATGATACATGTTTCAAAAAGAATATTTATGCTCACCCAAATAAGTGATCCAGAATTTCATCTGAAACAGAGATTGGAAAGTTTTTAACTCGTAAACATAGTCCTAAAATATTTCTATGAGATAAACATGTGCTTATGCAACTCACGGTTTTTTCCTGGTCTTCAAAAACCTCTCTGGCCTCTTCTAGATTGCAGCGTTCTTCAAAACATTCCCTCTCCAAATTATCCTTCATCATCTCCTCAAATCTACCCGTGTTATAGCGTTTCTGTCTCTTCAGAAGAGAGCCCGCCAGATCCCTCGGCAGAAACACTGAAGCTACATGCACAAAAGAGACATGCTGAAAAATCACAAACGCCAAGGTCTGTTTCTAGGACACAGATAACGTAGTTTGACAAGCATTGAAGATTTGGTAAGGGAATATTGTTTTACTTTGAAAGGCTTTTTATATTGAGTTTGAACAGCTATTGAAGTCAGAGGCAAAGACTTACGTTCTTTCAGTTCCACCATGATAAGAACAATATGATGATTGATTTTTAATTTCCTTTATGTTTTCTCACAACACAAACCATGAAAAGTCTTCTTGTGTTAACCAGTTTCTCTCTGTACTAACTCTAATTGGTCTGTTTTCACATTTCAAAAGATTGCATGTAACAAATACTCAGCCTTTGACCATTAGAACAGATTTTACATTGACCAGCTCAAACTGAGAATTTTGACAATTCAGTGTTTCATTCTAAAAATGTGTGTGTTAAAAACAATGATTTCCAGGAACATACATAAACTAGATAGGTTAAGACAGATGAATGTTAACTTACCTTCAGAAGAAAGCCAGGTTTCTAGCAGCAAACTGCATATCAAAATAATGGGATAAATCTTCACCATTTTCTCTTTGATTATTTCCCTTCAGGCAGAAATCTTTCCCAACAGTCTAAATACTTTCATGTTGCACTCCAAAGTTCAGGACATACGTGTTTGCACTTCATGCAAACAGATATCTCATTGGGTGGGTGTTTTTGTCTGCACCTGTAGTGTTTGTGGGTCGTTGTCCTGCATTTTTATTGCATTTTTCATAGCTGATGCCATTGAAATAGTTTTATTTGATGTAATGTGTGGTTTCATGAGAAAACATCACAATGTTTGAATAGTGCGTTTCGTGTCACTTCAGGCTTCATAACACAGCAGTATGAATATATACAGTATGTGGATTATACAATTCTTGTGGATGATTTATACTGTACATGCATGGATACCCATTCACATGTCTGAGTCGTTTCAGTCTTTTAATTGATTTCTGCTGAGTCAGAGAACTCGGTTCAGACTTGGGACCCAGCAAATATTGACAAGACTTAGCTGACTAATACTGTCCTCTTAACAGACCTTCATGGCTGCTAAACAAGTTAATGCTTTTAAAATTAAAGGTAAGAAACAACAAACACAGACATAATGTGCTAAGAGAAATGCTATTTGGCAAACAACTACAGCCTTTGACAACATAAACTGAAGAAATCCTTGTGGAAAAATATAAAGCATGTTTGATGTTTTCCTCCAAACATCAGTTATCCTTTAGTGATTCAAAGTGAATAAGCCAACATAAGTTTCCCAACAGAAACTATGTGAATTTCTGTTTGACAGTATCTAGTACTAAACATTTAAGGAACCGGACAGATCTAGTTTAAAAGAGTAGAATTTAAATATTTATAGTGCTGATATCTGACAATATACTTGCTTCATCGTTTTTATGTAACAGGATTTGTGACTTCTCTGTGGCAGTCAAACAGGAAGTTTAAACTACTACATAATTAATGCTGCTCTTGGACGGTGGAATGAAGTGGAAATTACAATGACATTCAGGGGTTCAATTAGTCAATACTGTATTTATATGGCATTTCTATAGGATTCATCTTGCTCAAAAAAGAGTATTTTCATGTTATGGTTACCTCCTCAGGTGAACTCATTTCTCAGCAGAACACAATTGCAGCAGACGAAAATTTGATAGGCCTAGTTATTAATAAGCCTATGGTAGAGTAATCATCACCCTTAAAGCAAAATGTCACAAACAACTATTTTTGCTAAATAAAGCAAATATAGCCAGAGTCCCTTTATTCTATAGTCTTTGATATAGCATAAATGATAGAGAACGAACGAGTCCATCACCTGTTGAAATAATACAGCCATTTTCGTTCAATCTTGAAATCATTGTTTAACAGATTGTCTTGCTTATTATGGTTATATTTTAACTTACTGACCTGTAGCTACTCTTTCAATGAAACCTACATTTGCGGTTAGTTCAGCTAATGAATGACTTTGCGTAGATGTTCTACGTCATGTTTGTCAACTCGAGAGTAGCCTTTTCTGATGACTGAAGCGTCAGCGGAGGGCGACGTCACGCGTCACGTGGTGAAGTTTGGGACTGGGCTCCACAACGCGACCTCAATAGTTGCGTAGCGGGGGTGATACACCGCCATGTGGTCTGATTGATGTGTCAAAGCACATCATGAGCGCTCGACTTGTAATCTTGCACACCGCAAACTGAACGACGCTGAAACAGCTTGGCAAGTGGCCTTTTGCATTTTCATTTAATCTTTTTTTTTATTTTCACGCTTTGCTTTGCTGCCTTGTCTTTTGTCATATGAAACAAAGCGCTATGCACACCTGCCAGAGAAGATAATAACGACCAGCAAACGGTAAGGATTCAGCAACATTAAAATCCACTGCGTTAAATTCATCTAATTAAACCTCTTATTCAAGTTATTTGGTTTATTTGATAAGTTTGATTGGAAAAGCATACATAACTGATTTATGCTGAATGCCATGTATTCTTTGATTTAAAATATATGAAAACATAATTTAAAAGACAAGATACAATGGGAAACCGTTATAAACAGTGCTCTGGTTCCTTTAAGGGGGGGTTAGCCACTGTTTAATAGAAGAGCCAGTTTTAAATGATCGGACCGATTTGGTGTGAGTTATCATCTGGAATTCTTCATCAAAACTGGGATCTATGAGCGGGAAAGCATTACTAAAGACGAAAGAAGACAAGGATGCAACCAAGGGTAAGACATCACATGTATCATTTTACTTAAACCTTTTTTCCTTTCCATGTATTGATATAAATTTGGTTGTTTATGATTCTGCAAAAAGGTTATGCAGACGGTTACAATTAATGGCCCGATGTCAAGCATCGCACGGAACATCATTAAAAATTGATTCCCTCGGCGGTAGTAGCTAAGCCACCGATCTATTAGGCCTCTACAAAGAGTAACTTAACATGAAAATATGTAAACATGGCGTTTAAGCTCATAGATATGCGTGACCAACAAGTGTGATGTTTATTTTGCGATCATATTTGCGGTGGCGCGGTTACTTTAAATCTACTGTAACAGTCGAATGCGCTTCACGAGAAGCTAAAATAGCTTTACACTTTTCTCACACTTAACCCCGAAACAACAAACGCATTAATTAAAAACACTTTCTTTAGATAAAACGTGTTGATAGCAAGAAAAGTGTTATGTATGTATTTTATTTCCTTTACTTGAGCGTGACATATGGCGCTCTCCAGCGCTTCAGTTCACGGATGTAGGCTGGGTACCTATTGCCATGGAGACAAAGAGGCCTCATTAAAAATACATAGCATGCTGTATGAAGCAGATGTATTCTGTGTTTAGTGTCTACAGTGGTTCTTTCACTGGACATAAATTGCATAACATTTTATATAAGGTCAACAAGCATTAAAGTGCATGCCTGATTTTTAGTAATATGTTCTAACATGTGTGTTGTGTGGTTAGGTCATAAGTAATATAGCTGTCCACAAACCCTGAGAGGGAGTTTAATGGTTGTGCAGAGGATTAGGTTTGATTAAGTTGTTACAGGAAAAACTCATTAAAGTTTATTACGTCATGAAACAGTGAGGAACAATCTACACATCTACACTGAGGCCATATAAAATAAGAGGTCATTAAAAAGACACAGCTTTTAATTATATTTAATAGACGTGGGGATTCAGCTTAAACAAGAGATTAAGCTTCTTTGGAGTCTTAATTGAAAGTTTAGAACACCTTCGTTACGTGTTTAATTCTGGTCACTGTATGTCACCACTGTGTTTTAATAACATGTTTTATAATAGTGTCCTTCAAAGATACATCATACGCTGTGATGTTGATACTAATAAAACTGATTTGTCATGTTGAAGCCTCAGTGATTTACACTTTGTAACCTCATAAAAGTGTCAGTGACAAAAAAATCATCATATGTAATGCTTCACACCACATGTGTAAACAAGACTGCTCCAGAACAATCTTATAGTATGTGGCTATAAATTAGATATAATACTATAAAAGTAACAAAAATATATAGAAATCATTGCAGATATGTTAAAATGTAATTAAAAATAAATATAAAAAATAAAAAAGAATAAAAGTCTTGACTAGATTATAAAAACTTGACTGTATTAGAAAGCCTGATACTTTCATTTGTTTCTGTGTTCTGTAGTCACTAATTCGTTTATCCTATATTCGTCCTTTTTGAAAACATGACAGTATAAGTTATATAGTATAGAAGAATATAGTATAGATTTCACTAAATCCATAGCTTTACCACCAGATGTCAGTATCATCTTTCTAAACTCATTTGGGCCGTTTCTCAAACGGAAGGCTGCATCCTCTGGAGGTCGCATTTGTAGGCTGCATACGTCATAAAGATGATATTATTTTAGAATATTAACAGTTATAAATTTGACCATTATTCTTAGTTAAGCGTAAATTGTTGTAATATGCTTATGACTCGCGAATGTAATGCTCAGTTAACTGAAATAAACCAGCCTTGATGACGTATGCAGCCTGCAAATGCGACCTCCGGAGGATGCAGCCTTCCGTCCCGGTCTCTCTTCGTGTCTCCTCCAGTCCCGCTGTGTGTGTGTGTGTGTGTGTGTGTGTGTGTGTGCGTGTGTGTGTGTGCGTGTGTGTACGTGCAGGCTCGCATGAATCAGTATCGTGTAAAAATTATGTCTAGGCTATGTTATGTCATACCATAATTTTTCCTAATACTTGTTGTTCTGTCATTATGTTTAAGTATACACTGTTCAAGATGGCAAGGAGTACATTCTGTTGCGGACGGAGTCAACTCAGTCTCTTGCTGTAGATAAGAAAGAAAACTCAGCCTTTCATAGTAAATGTCAGGAGCTCTTTTGCTGTTCATTCTGGAAACTCTTCGCTCTAAAGAAAAAAGAAAATACTGAAGGTTTGTCGAGATGAGAAGTTTATCAGTTCTGCCTGACGAGCACTTTCAATTTTAATTTCACACATGATAAGCAAAGACTATTGCCATTGTTTTTATCATCAAGAACAAAAACGCCGTACTAACACACCGGAAATAACATGCGTTGTAAATGTTTTATATGGACCCTTCTCACAGACTGGGACGACGCGTTTCCACAGTTAATTACAACACAAATCTAGTAAAGTTTTTCATTTTTACTGTATAACTCTATACTGTGTTATATTACCCTGGCATTAAAACTAGTTAACGCTGTTGTGTGATATTTTCTAACGGCTAGGGAGTGGCGGGAAATTTGAAATCTTGATCTCTTCTGGCTAACATAAAAACTATTGATATTTTTTTCCTCTTTTGTGAAGTCATAGAAACGCTGTCCCTTTTTCTTCTTTTGCTATTGGAGCAAATGGAGATGCAAAATTATATTTGTTGTTGTAGTTTACATTCACCGCTATAAAAGATACGTCCACTTTTGAGAAACCCGGAAATGTGAAAAGTGTCCATTGCAACACATGCTATTATTTCAATGCACAAGTGCTGTTATGATTTTTAATTCACTGAATAGTAAGGGAATGTTAAGTACGCTGTCAAGTCTGGACCCACACAATTAATTGTTACTCCTGCATGTTTACACTGACTGTATTTTAAACCCAAGTCTGTTTTATTGTGCACTTCAGGAACGCTTGGATGTAATGATGAACCTAATGTTCCCTCTAAACCCATTTCACATCTTTTCGCGCCATCTAGTGGTGCTCTTTGAGATTAGCTTCATCAGGGTGGGGTTGTTGTTTTTACCCGAAAGGTGGCTGAAAACAGAAGCATAAAACTAAACTATTTTCTAACCGTTTAGGAAAATAGACTTACATTTAGCCAAACTAAATCTGTTGTGATCATATAAATATGTTTGAATTATCCAAGATGTTTAGTTAATTGTTATTGTGCTTTAGTTCAACAGCCAGTAATTAAAATAAAGGGGATTTTTATATTTTTATATATTTATATATTTCCATGAGGTTTAATAGCCCTAATAAATTAGATTAAGATTTATATTGTTGCCTGGCTAATTCAATTCAGTTCCTAACAAAGACAATGTTTTTGTTAATAGCAGCATAGAAAATATAGAATGCATAAAATAAAAAGTGCTCCAGCTCAGGGTCCCTTATCTGTAAAAACGTCAAGAATTGATAGAAGTCACAATTGCTAGAGATTTAATGAGGATGAGTAGAGACTGCATACGCATAATAGGATTACATAAAACACTTGCGTATATGAGAGTGACTTTGATAGGATCTTAAACTCACATTAGATTAGTTGCATTAGATGAGCAGTAAAATATGCTTAGTTGTGTCGCATATTGGCCCAACACATAACAGGAAGGAGGGCCAGACTAATTCGATTCCCCCTGTTTGAGAAAAACCCTGTTTCCTCATTACGACGATATCTCATTAGTCCCTCTTTGAATGTGTAGCTGGTTGGTTCTGCTTTTCTGGACTGTTCCTAAACTGTGCATGGTTTTCAGAGCTTGTAAACCAGCCAGATCTCTCATCTCTGACACTTTTATTACCAAGAATAATATTTAGAAGCAGGACTTTTTTTTATCCAAATGGGTTTTATTTATTGCCCTGTTATTTTTCATAATGCTGCCATGGCAACACTAAAACTGTAATTTGTTATTGACTATAAACTGGATATATTGAGCGTATACTTTTAAGTAAATCCCCAGGTTTGTGATTAGGATTCATTTATCTCAAATGTTTGAAAGTGTTTGCTCTCTCTACTCTCTTCTCTCTTTAGCTTCTTGCTGTGAATTACCCTGAAGAGAGTGTAAGAGTTGGCAGTATCACAGATGCATCTGATGAATCATTGATAAGGCGCCCTAAAATCATAGTGGTCTGTCAATAATAGCCGATAATGATCTGCTATGATCACCGGGCTGTGCTCTTTTAATGGACAGAATACTCATGAGAATTAGTTGAAAGTTCGCAACGCCCTTTTTCTTGCTTTGCACACTGTGAAGAAGTGCGAAAGAATAAAAGCCTTCTTTGGATGCCTCTGAGAGTAGCATGGCGTTTCCCTTGAGAAGATCTGTATCAGGTACACTTTTAGATATCTGTAGATATCCAATCCTAAGGGCTTTCTTAATAGGAGTTAGGCAAACGAATGAGGTATAGACATTTCTAAGCTGATAATGGCATGTTTGAGTGGCTGAATGGCTTTGTTTGTAACTAACAGAGGAGTGGGTTTTAGTGCTGTCCGTGGTGCTGAAATTCACCAGTGCAACTGAAATTCATCTCAAGTGGGTCACAAGAGTTTTCTAGTTGTTTCATCAAAAAAACGAACTTACTT
>NW_015656630.1:263725-327961 GCF_001515625.1 Sinocyclocheilus rhinocerous
TATATATTATATATATATATTTTTTTTTTCCGGATTTATATATTTTCTTAGTTGGCACCATCCATCCTTATATACTGTAAAAATGTTTTGTCAGGTAATCCAAATAATGTGCTTATGGTAATATCTAAATTAACTGGATTTGGATTGAGCATTGAGTGAAAAATATTATTTAATATGACTGAATTAACATGCCTATAGGTTGATGGTTTATTCAAAAGAATGTAAAAATCTGTTAAATAATTAACAGCAGGTTACTTTACCATATACAGTAAGAGTATTTTAAATACTTTATATATTTTTAAAAGTGTAAAATTACTGTAGATATATATTTTAGATATTTTTATTTGTAAAAATATGAATTACCTTAGAATTTGCAGACAAAAAAATTATATTTAACAAAACAATAATATACTTTTATATTTTTTGTAAACATATTGTTGAAATATTTTCTAAGTAAAAAGTATAATCCCCATTAATTGATTCCCAGAATCCCCTGTATGAACCATCTTTAAGAATTTGTGTTAATATACTAAGTATTAATTATAAAGTTAGTATGTCTTATTTTCGTTTTCAGTTTTTTTTCAGTGTTTTATGCTATCCGTTGCACAGTATGTTGTTTAGTTAATGTTTACTGCATTATTTTAGTGACCTGTATGCTAGTCTGATAATGTTTATGTTATTGTTTAGTTGCTGAATTTTAAGTAGTGTGGCCTTCTTTTGTCTGTTACCAGTATTGCAGTAACAAACAGATTTAAATACCACAAATTAGTTTGTAAATTACTACAAACTATACAGTTATATAGATATACAGTTATAGGAATAATGTGATTTTACAGTTTTCTGGCAACCAGAACTTTTTTTTTTCAATTAATTTAACAAAACATTTTACAGTGTAATTCTACAAATCAATACAAAACATGTATGACAATGAAAGGACTACTAATGAGGTAGATTATGTGTGCCAAAAAGGCCACTCCTCATTTCAGGAGGCTCTAATGTTGCCTGTTTCTACACGGCGGCTTGTTGAAGACCACAGTCACGTCTCTCGGGCTGTCTGTCACCATGCAGCCGCTGAAGCCCTGCTGCTGCAGGAGCCACTGCGAGGAGAACGAGCTGCTGCTGCAATCCAGCCCAGTGTCGAAAAGAGAGCAACCTGGAATCTCCGCACAAGTGGATGTGGATATTTTTCCTTCTTGGATCATATTGCTGACACCTGAGTTTAGATGCTGTTTCCTACGCCCCTGAATTTCCATATTTTGGGCGGTCTTGGGGAACGGGGACAGGGAAACTGTTGAGTAGCCTACCTATGCAGATCTCCACTGCTGAAAACATGAGCACATCTGCAGGGGAAGCCGATTAATCTACTCAACTTCAATTAAAGGCTGCGTTATTGAAAGGCGGGGACCTCTTGCTCACTATTTTCCGATACAATTCCCCCCTCTCTCTTTCTCTCTCTCTGTTTCTCACATGAAGACAATATTTAATTATTTCCTCAGCCGCGGTGTGTTAACAGGTGCTCATTTTTCTGAATCAGCGCATGGCTTAGTAAAGCTTTGGGTCATGGCACAATGGCACGCGTTTCTCTCTCCCACAAACGCGCAACAAAAAGACAACGTTTTCTAGAAGACAGCTTTTTTCCCCGGAGAGAAGAAGAGGAGCTGCTGTCCGGGATCTACTGCACCATGTCAGGGCACAACAGCCGACGCTGAATGAAGCGGCTGTAAAGGCTTCAAACCAAGTGATTTGTCAATAGGAAAAATATGCTTAATCCTTGTGGGGACAACAGCAGACTTCTGAAATGACCATTACGCAGTCCGTCATGGAGTATTGATTTTTCTTCCTCCGTGACAATGCTCTGAGCACTCAGGACTTTAACATATACAACATATGGTCATTTTTAATCTGGGACGCGTCGCCACAACAAAACGCCAAACTGGCTACAGCCGCAGCGATCGCCAGCTCCCTCATTCGGCAGAGGAGGCAGGCGAGGGAGCGGGAGAAAGCCAATGCCAACCGCTGCGCCAGCAGCCCCAATAAGAGCATAGGGAACTGCGAGAAGCCCAGCAGGCTCAACTTGTTCTCACGCGTCAAACTCTTCGGCTCAAAGAAACGCAAGAGAAGGCGGCCAGGTCTGATGTTGTGTGTTCTTTTAAGCAGACTTTACTCAGATAGCCATGTCCATCAATCATCTTCATCATCCCCCATCCTCATCATCGTCACAGTTGACTGTGTTAAGAAATTGTGACTGCACTTTAACTCCTTCCATACGAAAGAGTCTGAACTGTATACTAAGATCAGCTGCGCTGAGTAACAAGGATTTCACAGTTCACTGCTTTTGAGCACTGGCTTCTCTTTGAGCTAGAGCTGATGTTGCAATATCACCATGGCACACAGCTCATCACTTGTTCTACACTAGATATCATGCAGTCTACGCAGTCTGAATCAGAGACTGGGCTAAACAGATCTGTGGCACTCTTTGGGTTATGTTGACTTGAATTAGATGGATTTTCATGGCTAATATTGAGTATTTTGTTAGTATGAGCACTGGCTGGTCTTGAATATATTCAGTGTTTTGTTTACTTTTTATTCTGCAATAAATGTGGATCTTGTTTGTGAATGAATTTCTGGTTGGTACACTCTTGGAAATAAAGGTTCCAAAAGGGTGTGTTCACAGTAATGCCATAGATGAGCCATTTTGGTCTCCCAAAGAACCTTGTGCACAGTTCTTAAAAGATCACATTTTTCTTAGTGTAAAGTACTTTTTAGTAATGTAAAGAACCCTTTTTCCACTTTAAAGAACCTTTTGTGCAATGAAAAGTTTCTATGGATGTTAAAGGATCTTCATGAACAATCAATAAAGAACCTTTATTTTTAAATTGTAGGTTGAGGCAGATGTGAACTTGAATTGTGAAAATGTAATTAAAAAAAAATATTATATATTATTTATTTTCAATGCTATATTTAATTTTTTTTTTTAAATATTTCCAAATATTTGCTGGTGTATTTATGCTCAGAGCTTTGAAAACATAATTCACTTAAAAGTAAAAATAGCACAAAACCATATAAAAATGTGAAATATTATTAATAATAGTAAAATAAATAAAAATATTATTTAATATGACTGGAGAAACTTGACTACCTTGCTTCACATCAATTAAAGTTATTCTAAGGGTCAGGTCAGGTAGAAATACCTCTAAGGAAACAACTGCAGGTGGATAAAATGAGAATTACTAGAAAACGGTTTGTGAGCCATTTATTATTTTACAGCATTATCAAATATCAATAGCACAGAATAGGCAAACAATGTGATTTGTTTTCTTGTTACTCTTTTTTTTTTTTTTTTTGCATTTTCTATTGTATACAATGAGGAAATATAGTTTTGCAACTCATAAATTCAGAGCTGTTAACCGGAATCAGGATATTACTGAAATGCATGTTATATAAGCCATAGTTATCTATCACCTCAACACTGAGGCATGCTTGGTAACTGCCTGGGTCCTGTTGGCACCAGCACGCACTATGTTTTCACAATTCACATTTTATGGTTTTCCAACAGTAATTTCTTGGCTTTCACAAGCTGTGCCTTTGTGCTGGATGTTCTCTCCTTCCTCACCCCATATAATCTGCTATTGCACACCCTCCCTTTCCCCCCATCCTCCTAAATTGTGTTGTCTCAATTCCACAGAGCCTCAGCTCAAGGGGATAGTCACCAAGCTCTACAGTCGACAAGGCTTTCATCTACAACTCCAAGCTGATGGGACCATCGATGGTACAAAAGAGGAAGATAATAGCTATGGTCGGTTCACTACACGTAACATGTTTAAACACGACCATGCCAACACGCTTCTTTCCCATGGGTTCAATTCTGTTCTGTACTGTAACTTCACAGCTATTTTCAACCTCATCCCCGTTGGGCTGCGAGTGGTGGCTATACAGGGTGTCCAGACCAAACTCTACCTGGCCATGAATAATGAAGGCTACCTGTACACCTCTGTAAGTATGATAATCTCGTCATACACTCTTAAAAATAAATGCTCCAAAAGGTGGTTTTCACAGCGATGCCATAGAAGAACCATTTTGGTTTTCCCAAAGAACCTTGCAGTGAACAATTCTTAAAAGAACCTTTTTTCTGAAGAATTTTAATAATCTACAAAACCTTTTTCCAATATAAAGAAACTTTTGTACAATGGAAAGATTCCATGGATGTTAAAAGTGCTTCGTGAAAACTTCAATGCCAAAAAAGAACCTTTATTTTTTTTAAAGTGTAGTTTTAAAAGTGCGAGTCCCTCCTACACATTGTGGGCTCTTTTGAGATCAGGGCAGTAGTAAACATCCCACATTTCGTCTCTGCTGCTCTCATCATGGATGCCGGAGGATCCGAGCTGTTAACTTAAAGTTGCAGGTTGGATTCCAGACAGCAGGCGATCGATGAACTGAAGAGTTAATGAGATCCAACTCCTGCCCAAACACCATCTGCCTCTCTTATTTATCGCAGCATTGTATCGTGATCATATTCAAAGAAGAGATAATGGCATATTTAGACATGCTTGTTAGCACCTCGCATTCACACAACGATAATTCACACTTCATATAATTGCTTTGTATTTGAACTATCTATAGAACGCTCCTGGGAGATAGTGCATCATCATACCCAAGGTTTTCCGCCCAATATCTACTCTGCAGTTTTTAAATATGGAGAAATCACAATAACGCTCTAATGGATATTCTGTTTTGCGAGTACCTCCCTCACCTCTTTCCTTTGATTAAATGTGCTGTGGCGAGATGAATAATTTAGTGCTGTGCCAATAAGTGCTTCTGTCAATTCAAAATGGACATTTTGAGGAACATTGCTGGCATTAGAACGCTAAAGATTTGCAGTGGCTTTTGAAAGTCTTGGCCAGATCTGTGCTTTCATAATGCAGAAACAGTTTATACTGTACCTTTGTATTTCAACTGTGTGTGGGTTCGCGTCTGACCGCCTGCCCACAGAAATTGACTCTTTTCACAGACTGTGATGACGTGTTTCCACAGTTATTAACATTGTAAATCTAGCAAAGTTTTTTTATATTTTCATTTAAAAAGGTAATGTACATTTATAACTCTATACTTGGGTTATATTACCTTGGTATGAAATACAAGAAAACTAGTTAATGCTGCTTTGTGGGTGTTTTTAACAACAGCTGAGGAAATGACTGCAAATTTGACATATTTCTCTTTTCTGATATAATAAATCTCTCAATATTCTTTCCTCTTTTGGAAAGTCACAAACGCTATTGTGGATTTTTTTCAAATGGGAACGCAAAAAATTTATTATTTGTACTTTCTTTCTAGTTTACCCAACTACACTGGGGAAAAACAAGTATAGAACAATTTTCACTCAGAAATTGCTAGTAATTTTCACAAATAATTACAAAGAAATGCCAAGTAACACATTAAATTACACGTGAATTTTGTATTAGAACAACTGACATAGTATTAGTTTATAAATCTTATTCCAATAATCATTAATTACACTTGTACACTTGTGTATGACGACTTTCGCTTCTAATAACACAACGGAAATGTGAAAAGGGTCCATACTCAAACTCGCACCCATGGTCTTGCTGGTATACACGTATCTCCTTGTTGATTTTGAGAGGTTGTTTTCCCCAGAATGAATGTATTGATCCGCAGGAAGGAGTCAAAGTGTTTCAGGCCTCAAGAGTTTAATGGTAATCAATCTGCACCACAAACTAGAGCGAAAGCACACGGGACGACGTGCTACCACTACGTTTAGACCACTTATTACGGTTCCAATCAGAGGAATTTACCTTGACAAAATCATGATGAGGTGATGTGTGATATCGATGAGGCTGGTCTGGACCATCTTCAACTCAAATTTGTCTGCTCTCGCTTTGTTTATCTCCCTACGAGCTCACACACACATTATTTTTTCTCTCTCTTATGCAAATACCCCTCCACAAACATGTACGAATATTGCTCTTCCCCTCATTCTCTCTGTCTCTTATGTCTCTGTTGTCTTCTCTGCCCATTTGACTCTCACAGGAGCACTTCACGCCAGAGTGCAAATTCAAAGAGTCAGTATTTGAGAACTATTACGTGACCTACTCGTCAATGATCTATCGGCAGCAGCAGTCGGGCCGAGGCTGGTACCTGGGACTCAACAAAGAGGGTCAAATCATGAAGGGCAATCATGTAAAGAAGACCAAGCCCGCTGCACACTTCATCCCCAAACCTCTTAAAGGTTGGTTCAAGTGTCTTCTGCACCGATTGTCAGGCTGATGGCTTTCTAAAAATATCTATTTTAGACTGAGGAGTTATTGGCTGATCATAGTGCAAGCATTCAAGTAACTTGTTGGCTTTCCTGCATGTCTCTGCATTTGTTTGGTGTTAAGGACAGAAACGTGCTCTTTGAAGGGATGAAAATGCAGATGTGTTGCTAATGCAAAGCTTGTTTTGTACAAACTTGCATAACCGTGGTCATGTTCAAGGGGGCATCTGTGCCATTAAACTGGTTAAACCAGTGCAAGTGCTGTAAACATGTCGACAGCTTAACTAACTTGCTAAGCAGATTTTGGTTGGGGTGCATTATATTAGCACTACATGTTTTATCAGCCATTTTAGAGTTTTGTTGTTGTTGTTTTAATTGATCAGCATTAGTCTGTATTGGAAATGTTACTGTTCATGCTCATTTCCCCTCTTTTCGTTTAAGGGCCAGTTAAAGTTATTCTTAGTATATTATGTAATCTTAAAAGTGGATATTCTTAAATTCTGTATATTATAATGCTGTGATGCCTAAATTCCCTTGCAGCATTCAAAATGATAGATTTTATTTTTTAACGTTTTATTTTTCATTCATTAAGGCAAAATACAATAGAATGTTAATATCAAAATAATTTTCTGCATTAACCAGAGAACCCCTAATGCTCAAAATATCGCTCTCCCATTGAAGAGAAAACAGACCTTAAAAGAAGATGTATCCACCTTATTTTTCAATGCGGAAGTAAGCTGTTTTTGGTGAATGTGCGAGACTTCAATTTCATTAGCCGTGGTAGGGAAATAACGAGGAGGATAACAAAGTGCGCTAAACGGTAAAATTGTTTGTGCTACAACATAGTGTGTTTATAAATAAGACAATACATTAAAATAATATAGTAAGAAACACAAGTTTGCAATATCAAGCAGCAAAACGAGCTGTTTTATACAACTAAAAATAGCTGGAAGTGGATGACACCGGAAGCCAGACACATTAAATTTACAAATGGCCGTACCCACTCTTACGGGCAAAATAAGGTGGATAGGCACTTGTAGAAATATGCAGTTTTTTCCCTCCTTGAATTAAATGGGTGCCTTTCTTTTTTGGAACTAGCTGAATCAGTGGGGAAATCAAAAACTGCAGCTGCTTGTGTGCAGTCATAAGTGAAGCTACTGTAAGATGGCTAGACATTAGTCTGCTTTAAATGAGCATGGAAGCTCCATGCAATTAGATTTTAAATGAAGTTATAGTGTGTTCATGCAGCACTAAATTATTTTTATTGCAAGCAGGTGTTTTTGTGCTGCATAGGGTACTTACTTGGAACTGGTTCAAATGATTTTCAGGATGTTCATTTGCAACGCACTGGAAGCTATTAATTTCCATTTGAGCTGAGTAGATTTTTTTTAACATCATTGAGAATCATCTTTATATAATTTGGTCTAAAAAAAATTGATTTGTGATTCAAATAAAAATCCCACTGTTTTTGCCTTTTCATGTCTATTCATGTCTTTTTATTTTTTTAAAAACAAGACTTTTTAAAGTCCTGGTGTCCTCTACAGAGGATGTAGCATAACATATGAATAAAATATCATTTTTCAAAAATTAAATTTTTCCATTTTTTTCTTATGCTCTAAACAATGTAATGACATGAAAAAAAATTCTAAATTCACAAAACGTTTTTTTCCCTGGTAGTGAGGATGATATGAGAATGCTGAGATTTTTTGTGTCTGTTTTGAACCCTGGTTGCGTTGAAATATTTGAACTTTTGGCTAAAAGAAATTTAAAAAATAGTTGGCTAGCCCTTATGCGACGCCTTCTCTAAAACGAGCGGTTATGAATAATTTAGCCAGAAATAATTATTTTATTATCATTAAAGAATTTCTGCGGATTAGCCCTTGAAAACCAACTATATTTTTCGTTCAAAAATATTAAGGGTCATTTGTTTTGTGTGGATATATTCATACATTAATTATTCAATCACTTTACCATGGTGAATAAGTGGAGAATCATATTTTCTCTAGATGAGGTCATAAGAACCGGTGGTCTGTCGAGTTGTGCTACCCTGTCAGATTTTGCTACCTCCCATTAAAACAGTAGGTGGTACAATTCGACAACGAAAAATGCTACCTGTCATTTATGGTCTATTAAAGTCTACACCTACCCCAACCCTAAACCTACACTTACAGTAATGTAAATACAGTACTTATGTGTTGTTCAGGGATGTGGTTAGAAGGGATACAGCTATGGCCAGAAACCAACAATAAATGTGTTTCATTAACATCCACACCTACCCCAACCCTAAACCTATCCCTTACATTAATGCAAATACAGTAATTATCATTGTTCAGCGTGAGAAAAATTACGCAATATTGATGTGCGCATGCGCAGTAAGCCCTGGTAGGACAATCTGACAGGTAGGATAAAATGTATATCTATATCTATATTTAAATCAATTAAATATGTTCGTACCTTTATTAGCATTTAAAGCAACATTTGGCAACAGAATGGCATTTCTGTTTTCCAAATATTTCTTCCTCAGGTACAAGGAAATGCAACCCTTAAGGAACCGTAATCATTAAATTCCTTGTGATTCCCATCCCTAGCGCTGTGTAGACACTAATAGAAGTTATCAATGTACTAATAAGGAGACAAGCTTGCTACGACCTGAACATGAGACTCATGAGACCTGTTACTTGTGTCTCCTTCATATAGTTGCCATGTACAGAGAGCCGTCGCTGCACGACCTGACCGAGTTCTCCCGCTCCGGAAGTGGCACTCCAACCAAGAGCCGCAGTGCCTCGGCCATGCTCAACGGTGGCAAGATTCTGAGCCAAAATGAGTCAACATAACCGCAGGGCACAACTGCAGTCTGCTGCTGTACAGCTGCTGGACTCTACCATCAACTAAACAGCACAAACGCGTTTACAAGAGTGCAGTGAAACCCTTAGCTGGTCGCTAGCTAGTGTTTCCTGAAATCACTGTGATGAGAACACAAGTGCAAACCTACATTGTACAATCTTCTGCAGGTCAACCTCGTGAGACAAACAAACCAAGCCATCTTTCTGATGTAGGGGTCTGTGTCCTTTTGCGGGGCGATCCCCGTTTCCATGTGTAGCATACAGAGCTGTGGTTTTCTCCTGTGGCATTGTCACAGAATCTTCTAGAACACCTACTTTTGTGTTTTGCTCCATTTCTTCTTAGGGATGCCAACTCCATAGTGCTAAGTCAAATACAACATGACAATAGCAGCTTGTGCGACCCATTTATCGGTATATAGAGACAGAAATCCCAACAGTTCTTGGACATATGATACAAGTATTTCAGCTCAGCTTTTTTGAGGCAGCGGTTCATTGTTGTGTGCTTTTTAGGTGTGGCGTTTTGCTCCTCGCTTCTCTTTTTCTGTCTTTTCAGCTTCCCCCCACACATTGTTATTCTGCAAATTAAACAGATTTAGGGTTCGGTCTGTCTGCACACCAAAGATGTCATTAGCCTCTTTGTATGCAGGTAAGTCAATTTGTGTAATTTCAACTCCCTCAGACAGATGGTTGAGAAGAGTGAATGTCATTTAGTCAGAGGAAATGTATTCAGGATAGAAGAAGGCTACTCACTGTGGGTCCCTGCTTTTTGTCTTTTTATGTCTTCCTTTACGTCCCCTCTACTTTGGGAACACAGCATCTTGGAGAAGTGTCAAAGCAAAAAATTGTTTAAATTATTGATTAATGCCAACCCATTACGTAAAAACAGGGCAGGCCTTTCCCCCCCTCTTTTTTGTAAACAAAAATGTAATGAAAACCAAGCAAGAGAAAGCTTCCATTGCTTTTACAGGGCTAAATCAGCATAAGTAAATAATTTGTGTGAAAATTCATTCTTATGGTTCTACTTTATAGTCCTCAGTGGTCAGGCAGCAGCCCCTGTTTATAATTTTGATCAAAATCTTCTTCTGTTGTATGTATATATGTATGAAGCATATTTAATGCATGGGGGACAATGGACGCTGCATGTTATGTGGCTATGTATATTACCTACAATATGGAACCATGTGCTCAAATGGATACTGGAGTAAAATACAAATGTGTGTATATATATATATATATATATATGCATTTTATCCTGCTACCCGCCTGTTTATTATTTGTTGTAAATTTAAGAAGCTGCACTGAATAAAATGTTTTGTATGTTCAGAACACTCATGATGTTTGACTATGCGGTGTTAAGTGACTTTTGCTTTCAATGCTCTTGATAACTCTTCATCAAAACAGTCATTGTATATTGTATGTGACGGCGCTGCTTTAAAATACAAACTTAAAATTTTACAAATACAAATCTTAAAAAAAAAAACTCAAATATTGAATGAAGCATACTGTTATAAAATACAAATGTAAAAACATGAATTAAATATGTAATATTAAATATAAAATACTATTTAATTAATAAATGTAATATAAAATATATACATTTTATGGAATTATAATGTTGTATAATTATGTACAATAAATTATGTACAAAGGATCTTGGCATAGTTGTGTTTATGTATGTAATATTTAAAGACAAAATAGGTCTCTCCTTTATGTCAGATAGACTCCAAAACTCTCACTCTCTTAAAAATAAAGGTGCTTTAAAAGGTTCTTCACAGCGATGCCATAGAAGAACCATTTTTGGTTCCACAAAGAACCATTCAGTCAAAGGTTCTTTAAAGACCCATCTCTTTCTTTCCTTTTTATAATCTGAAGAACTTTTTTTCGTCACAAAGAACCTTTTGTGAAACAGAAAAGTTCTTCAGATGTTAAAGGTTCTTTATGGAACCATTTAGACAATAAGGTTCCTCTATGGCATCGTGAAGCACTTTTATTTTTAAGAGTGTATATAAAATAAAATATCTCAAATAAAATGTATTTTATATGAAAAATATATTATTTATTTTTACATTATATTACATTTACCCATACTTATACCCATTTGACCAATGTATTCCATTACAGACTTAAATAATGTTAAAATAATCAAAGGTGACCTTAGTTTTAAGGATATCTTACAATAAATGCAATTATTACATATACCTTTCTGAAAATTGTATTCTGACTGTCTGTCATCAAGGCTGGCTGACTGTATTATTGCTTGCATTTTTAATAACCTAGTTAATTAACAGTAGTTTGACATATACTGGGCTGAAGTTATTAGTAATACTGACTGACAGATATAATGACAACAGTAGCAAATAACTTTACATAAAAAGGCGTTTTTAATTAAATGATGAATTTGTTGTTCTGTAGCAGTTTGTCAGTGAAACTCTTTAAATATGCAGACTCTGTGACATTCAGAACCTCTTAGGAACGTACTCAATGTTCATTTTGGCACCGCAGTGCATAAACAGTGGTGATTTCATCTGAATTTAAACCATAACTCGTGAATAAACATCAGGTCAGCGAGCACAGTTTGATTTTTAAGTAGATAGTTCTACCTGTTTTTTATTCATGAATTCATATTGATGAACACACCGTGAATGAAGAAACTGATTTTGTTGTGCTTTGCTTGAGTGGTGTAATGAAACCTTGATCATGTCTAATGCATAACCTATGGGAAGGCCATTGGAAAACCATCTGCTGTTGTTTAATGTACTGTATCATCCGGTTCAACTCTGTTTAACTCAAATATGATCAAACCATTAAATAATGTATATAGGGACATTTGAATGTAAAGGCACTGAAGAAAATAAGGCAAGATGGCCCTGCTTGATTGTGTTTTCAAGATGTTTAAAATGCAATCAATCATTTGAGACAGACCAATATTGTAAAGCAGCAGAAGAAAATGAAATTACACAAAATAGCTTCAACTTTAATTATTTTTGGCTGAACCCTGGGTTACCATCGTTCTAAAACCCACATTTAACCCCATGTAAAGGTGCATTTCACACTTGTAATTTAATAGGGAGTTAGCTCTGTTGGATTCGGAGCAGGATTAGAACTACTTTTGCACCAAGTTTTTTTGAACTTGTACAGCGTGAAACGATGTGGTGTTAGAATGTTGCTACTAGATGATTAGAAACAGACACCCAATCGCACGCTTATATTGACATGTATTGGACAGTTATGGAAACACAGTGAGTTTACAGACGTTTCAACGTTTGAGGGGAAAAAATGTCAAATGGTGACTGAAAACACACACACACACACACACAAAACTGGAGTCTTACCTTTAGTGTCCAAAAAGTGCATTCAGAGAAAACTTAATAGCAGTCGACTGTCATGTTGGTTTACATTGGTTTTCATGGACTCTTAATTTGCTTGTCCTTGTTTCCTGTGTTTTTGTTTCCTTTGTTTATACCCAGGGTTAATTGTTAACCCCAGGTAAAGATAACCCAGGATTCCGTTTACCTGGTGAGATTGACCCATTGTTAACTAGTTCAACTGTGAAAGGACTAAAACTGTATCTATAACCTCCTTGGGTGAATCTGGGATGGTTACATCACCACTGCCCAGGCTAAGGCCATCAAATTCTATGTTAATATTTCATAACCTGAAATGAATTTTGAATGAACTGGGCTTTGGTTCCCAATAAACCCAGTGAGACAAGATTATTTGCCCCTGGGAAAAGTGCTGAAGACTTTGCATTCATTAACATTCGCATCATTAAAAGAGCATTACTTGCGGTGGCGAGGAGGTGACATCACTTGGTTGGTAGCCATGTGGTGCCTGAACGAGAAGCAGAAACTAACTGATATGGGACGGATAGATGTGTAGATACTGAAGAAAGGAAATGAGATGGAGGAGTGAAGTTATGATGGACAGCTCAGTGCTGATCTGCTGTTTTAAAATCTGATTCCGAAAGCAGCACTCAGGAAATTGTGCTCTGTGCTGCACCAGTAAATGAAAATAATGAATGGAAGGAGACCAGACAAGGGTGAGTCTGGACTGAATCGCATATACAGTCGGCTATACAACCCCAGCTTTATGCAGTCATGCATGGTCACTCTAACTCTGCCACGGTCAACTTGGACTCTATAGAGGAAAAGCACGGCTCAGTGAGCACTGACTTTTTAAAAGAATTTTATTGGCTGCTGTGCGAGATATCAAGTTCTAATATTACTTCTTACATAACACTGGCAAACCCACAGATACTAGAAAGTATAGTTGCAGGTCTGTGTTTGTATTTACAGTACAGCAGTGTGCTGGAGCAGATTTGAGCGTGAAGTTCCCATCTGTTTTGGTGTGTGTATGCTGCGAGTACTGCCTTGCAGGCTCTAATGTTGATGATGGAGTGCAGAAGAAAGGCGGGGCTGACAGCCTGTACCATCACTGGTTGCCATGGAATCAGGGAGGATGTGATTTCTGTGGTTATGGGGACTCTTTAAAAACCTCTTACATATAGGTTTTTTTTTTTTGGCTGATGAATATGTGTATGTATCTACACTTTAGATTCAGATAGGTCTATTCAGTATTTGGCCAGAGAAACTGCGTATATTTTATTCTATGTGTCATAAAAGTGTTGAGTCAGGCCATCAGAAGAATCTGGAAGCTTAGGGCTTCTGTCTCCTAAATGGAGAGAGCAGGTTAAAAATGCATGTAAGAATCAAACCTTGTGTTGTTTGTGGGTTTGTTTTATGCATGTTTTAAAAGCTTGGCTTACTCTCGGAATCCGTAGGGGTTCATACATACGCACACATATGCTGTTAGACAGTTCAATGTAACCCCGCCCCCATCCCACCAAGGGGTGTCGCCAGAGTTTTCTATTTTATGGAGGCACAGCTGCAGGTGAACGAAAGCTCAAAAAAATATAGTTACACATGAACTGTCAGGGCAAATCAGGGACGTTTCTAGCCTTTCATAAGTAGGCTACTGGGGCGCAGGCCTCCATCAAAAAATTTCTCCATATTTTCATTCTCATTTATAATACTTGGTCGTTACCTGCTCGTTCACTTCGGGTTTCATCGCTGACATATATGTGTTTTGTTTTATACAATTGTCTGTAGGACTGTAAATATCACCTCATCCAGTGCTATTTTTGTTTTCTGAAATCTCCCCTTACGGTGTGAGAAACCACTGTAAATGATTCAGTGTCCGAATGAATCAAACTGAATTGCAAAATATTTCAGACCTTTTTGCACTCCCATTCAACTGAATATAGTGATTCATCATTGAATCTTTAGCTCTGATTCTAAACAGCTAGTAGAAACCACACGATATTATTGCTGAAATATTATCAGAGATAATGATATTCTGGTCATATGCAGTATTCTCCAGCATCAGCCAAGGATTTATCAGTAATATTTTACTGGGCCACAGCAGAATTTTACTGGGGCTCAGTGAAAAAAGTACGGAAGAGGATTAGGGCCAAGCAATGATAAAAAAAATAAAACCATCTCGAGAATAAAGTTGTTATGTTTTGAGAAAAAACTCGTTAAATTTCGTGAAAAAAGTCTAAATAAAATGTTGAGAATAAACTCATTAAATTATGAGAAGAAAAGTCGTTAAATTGCGAGAGAAAAAAAGTCGAGATATAATGTTGAGAATAAACTCATTAAATGACGAGAAAAAAAGACGTTACATTTCGAGAAAAAACTCGTTACATTTCGAGAAAAAAGTCCAAATAAAATGTTGAGAATAATCTCAATAAATTACGAGAAAAAAACTTGTTAAATTTCAAGAAAAAGGTCTTACACTCGTGTCATGTTCATTTCATCTCAGTAGCCCCTCACTGCAGAAAACAAAGATCCAGGGGGCGGGGTTGGATCCACATCTAGGGGGTGGAGATGGGTAGGTTTAGGTATATGTAAGGTGGGAGGAGTTGGATCTGGATCCAACCTCGCCCCCTGGATATTGTGTTCTGCAGTGAGGACTATCTCCAAATTCTCGCGGGAAATGATGGTATTTTCACATTTTCAAAGTTTTAGTACCAACTGGTACATCTGTACTTTTAACAACTCTTATGACAAAATATTTTGCACAAATATTTTTTAAATTTGAAGTCTGGAAAACTTTTAGTTGGATAATCTCACGCAGCGCACGTGGGTATTTCCAGATGCCTGATTTAGGAACAAATGACTCTTATGAACTGGTTCTTCTTAATGAGTCAGTCAAAATGATTCACAAACCAGTCTCAAACTTACTCGTAAATGTCTGCGAAAATATGACAAAAATATGTTGTAACAATTATTTAAAATATTAAAAGTCTGGAAAACTCTATGTCCAAATAGGGTTTAGTCAGATAGATAATCATACAATGTCTGAATTGTGAACAAATGACTCTTATGAATAAGTCAGTCAAAATTATTCACAAAACTCTCAAGCTAGCTCACGAGTTAGGTTTAAAATAGACTCACTCACTCAGAATCTTTGGAGTTTTGCACTTGAATACCTAAAGACACTAGAATACCTAAAGACACTACAAGACTTTTGTCCAGATTTACAATATGGACGAGTCAGTGCTAGTTGCCTAAATTTGTAGCCAGTCTGCAGATTTGAGATTATGTAGTGTATTCAACTCAAAACAAATGGTATTATTATATAATCATATATATATATATATATATATACATATATAAACAAACCACAAACACATGCATGTATAATTCACATATACAACACTTTTTACAGCATAGGTTTGTGCAATATCACAGGATCTTCCACAAACAGAATCCCAGTCAAACTGGGTAACCAAGGACATGTCCATAAGACTGTCAGTGATTTATAGATTTCTCAGACTGTGCTCGGCTCATGGTTTGAGCGCTGATGTGTGTATGTGTTTGGCTTTGGCACTCATTTCACCTGATCGATCAGTAAACAAGAGTTCAAGGATAAGACTGATCTCTAGAGCAAAAATGACAGCTTGATGATGCCGTTCAACTTGATGATGCCATTCCAATGAAATGGGAACAGAGTGAACATGAGACCAAAAGGAAAGCAGCTGAACTGAATACAAAGGAAGAGTGCAATAGCTGAGTTTTTTTTTTAGAGAAACCTCCTATTCATTAAACCACAGGATTGTGGTTTGAAATTATAAGAGGTCCATGCATTACATTTCTGCTGAAGCCATGTTTACCACTGCTGAGATTGAAATAGGCCTATACTGACATAGATTATCTGACATGACAGGCCAAATGAATGTCTATTGGTAATCATGCATGTGAACCTTTGCCTTGCTGCAAGATTTATGACGGGATAATGAATTTGAGAGATGAATACAGAGAACAGGATTTGATATAATGCACAGATCACTCACATTATAGATTTAATTATGGCAAGTACACTGATTGCATTATGATATATTAAAAGGAAAAACCTGGGACCACTGGATGGTCAGCCAGTTTTTGTTTTGTTCATATTTTCAGTATGAATCCAGTCTATAGAAATTAAAATGATGTGTATTCATCTGCCTCTATAATTTAATGCATGGCTTAACTTCATTTTTCACAGCAAATATTATGAATAATTGTGATAAATTTGATAAACTACTCAGCATATCATGTAATCAATTTGATTACATTTTTTTTTTTTTACAACTGTTGCATACCAAACCTTGTCAACTCAGATGGGTTTTTCAGATCAGCATGCCATTCCCAGAGCTGAAGCTCTTGTCTCATCGACTGGTTTGCTGGCTCATTAGAGAGTGTGATATGCAGCTCTATCTCTGTCAGGTACAAGCCAATTTCAGAGCCAGTCATTCTGTGATGAGAACAAGGAGCACTATTAATGAAAGCCTTCCTCACATATTTCCTGGGAACTTAATCAGCCAAGGCTAATCATAGAACCTGCACCATCTATCCTGACAAACAGTTAAAAAAAGTTTCAACCTTTTGAAATGATCTTGATTTATGTCAGCCGGCTCTCAGCATGTGCTCAATAATAATTAAATTCTGTCATTTAACAACATTTTAGGGGTGCCATAAATGTTTTATGTGAATATTGCTTATATTTAGTAACTTTTGGGACCCCAAGCACTGTCAAATAAGTCCTATAGCTGATCATCAGATCTGCACAGGAGATATTTCGGTCCATTCCTCTGCACAAGCGGTTTCAACAATATTTTGGGATATCTTGCATATTTTTGGGATGCCTCAAATGGCCTTGAATAGAAATCATGCCACAGCATTTCAATGAGATTGAGGTCAGGACTCTGACCTGACTATTCTAATATATGGAATTTCCACAGTTTGGATGCACTCTGATGGTGATTTATTCCTTTGTTTAGGAATAAACATGTTGCATGACCCACTTTTCTTTTAAAAGTTTCAGATCACAAACTTCCTGACAATGTGCTGTAAAATTGGAACAATGATATTTTAATTGCTATGCTTGCAGATCCATAGATTTCTCTCTAGGGTACTTTGTAATTTGTTGAAGGATCCTTTGACATGTCTTTACACTGACCTTTTGAAGGACAGCCAAGGTACCACTGGAGCTGCTTTTCTTCTGTTTGTAATCAATCTGCTTCAATGGGGACTGATGGAGCCCCAAGTCTTCAGACATTCTCTTGTAACTTTTTCCAGACTAATGAGCCTGTACAATTCCTCTTCTGTGGTTCTATGGAATCTCTTAGGTCATGCCATATTGCACTTTAGCAGAATTCAAAGGTAAAGAGCAGGTAACCAAATATTTCATTTTTCAAGAGGCCATTATCCTAGAAAGTCACATTGTATATTAATTACTACTTTGATGGATTTAACCATTTGTTGATATGGATTTGCAATATATTTATGTCTTGTTTGGTACATCTGTATTGACTATTATGATTTTAGGAAGTGTTATACAGAAATCCAAATAATGTCAAAGTTTTCCTCAACATTTTCTCATAATTGTTAAAGTGCCCCTATTATGGGTAATGAAAGGTTCATATTTTGGTCTTGGGAGTCCCCAACAACAGGTTGACATGCGTGCAAGGTCAAAAAAACACTTTCATTGCCTTATAATATGCATTTATTTTACCTTACTTGCTCAACGACTCCCAAACGATTCGCTCAACGATTCATTCATTCGTTTTAAAAACGACTCGTTTCAATGATTCAGAGTCGACTCTTTCTTTTGAGAGACAATAACTTTATACACGGTGCACTTTCAGATTTAAAACTTTGCAGGACGTTTTCATTCACTTAGAGCTGTGTTACACACTGCATGAAAGGTAATTTTCAAAAATCCATAATAGGGGCACTTTAATGAAGAGAAAAGGGAAGTTCATGAGGTAGATATAAAAAACAATTAGAAGTGGATGATAAGTGATTGAAGAACAAGAACAAAAAAGAAAACAAAAAGAAAACTGTTTTCTTACTCCATTACTACTCAAAAATATTGCAGTAATTTAAAGTAAAAGATCACTGGACGGAATAGAACATAAAATGCTAATATTCAGACTTTTACATTTATTAAATCCATTTGCCAATTTAAAATGCTCTATTGAATTCTGTAAGAAAAAATCCCTGGTGAAATATTTTGGTTTATAGTTACGTGTCACTGCAATCACTGTATTAACCAGGTAAGAGGGTTCAGGTGACCGACTCAGTATACTTGAAGAAGATTCTGATATAATATGACCGAAACATGCTAATACTTCTATTTTTTCACTTCTGTGCACACTGTTGGCATGAACTTCGGATGCTGCCAAGCCCACGTTTCAACAAATACTGACACCTGGTGGCAATAATTACATGCAATATTTGCAAAAAAATTAAACACATTAAATAATATCTACATTGCACATATAACAAAGCAAAATACTAATGTACTAGTATCTTTCTTAACAACACACACACTGCACACAATGTAATTTCCTGTCCCTCTAAATATGGTTGGAACTTTCATATCCCGGGCTTTTATGAAGTACAATGCAGCACAAGCACCAAAGTCCTATTACCTCTTTGAGCTGAAACCCTCTGGGACCCAAACTTGTCTGGGCTGTCAGGTGGAGAAGTACCACCATATGACCCCATAGGGATACAGTCCTGTTGAGCACCACCTTCTTCTGTGTGAAGGGTGAGATGGGCTGGAGCTGGTCCACATCTTACTAAAGCTATAAAGCACCTGTAAAACTGGCAGTAAATCCAGATTTGACAGTAACACTGGTCTATATTTTGGATACAAATATGCCTATGAGAAGCACATACCTGATTATTGAACAGAATGTAAATGATGGGGTTCAGAACAGTGCTGCTCTTTGCTAGTATGGATGATACAACGCTGGCTGTGGGGCTGACAGTACCAGCGCTGAATGTGCCAAGCAATGCCATGACCCCGTACGGCATCCAACAGAGCAGGTAACAGGACACCATGGAAACCACCATCACCAGCACGTGCGTTTCCCTCCTCTGTGCAGCTGTCTGATTGATCTTAGCAACCTGTGAGATGCGGAGAAACGCTTTGAGGTTTGCTTTTCAAAGAATAACAGCGACAAGGCTGGTTTGAAACACCACATGGTGTTTATGCACCAGAATGTTTGAACTGTAACTGGATTAGGAGAGAATTGCAATAGATTTTTTTTACAATAAGGTTCCATTTGTTAATATTAGTTAACTACATTAGTTAACATGAACTAACAATGAACAGTATTTTTATTAATAACATTAACAAAGATTAATAAATACTGTAACAAATGTATTGCTCATTTTTAATTAATGTTAATCAATGCATTAACTAACATTAACTAATGGGACCTTATAAGTGTTATCAGAGAATTTAATGAAACAGTTTAACCAAAAATTAAAATTTGCTGAAAATGTACTCACCCTCAGGTCACCCAAGATATAAATTTGTTTGTTTCGTTATCAGAACAGATTTGAACAAATTTAGCATTACATCACTTGCTCAGCAATGGATCCTCTGCAGTGAATGGGTGCCGTCAGAATGAGAGTCCAAACAGCTGATAAAACATCACAATGATCCACAAGCAATCTACACAACTCCAGCCATCTTGTGAAGCTAAAAGCTGCATATTTGTAAGAAACAAATGTAATTCTACATTTCACCAAATCTGTTCTGATGAGGAAAATACTAAATCTTGGATGGCCTGAGAGTGCTTAAATATTCTTTACTACAAGCATTTACATACTAAAACTGATCCAGCTGTGTATATAATTCACAGTAGCCATAAATAATGATGACAATGAGTGTGCGAAGGACTTTGGTTCCGGACAGCGGCATGAAAAATGCTTAATTTATGGCGAACAAACGTTTGGCTAGAAAGATCGATGAGTCTTACTAGAAGAGAGCTCTTTATCAAAATCATTGGTTCCACTCCCATTCTCTCTCACTTTCAACCTTTTCCTCTTTCATTCTTCACCCCATGAATGGCAATGAGTATCTTCCCGTAGCAGTAGACCATCAGAAGAAGAGGGAGAAGCAGACAAAAGACAAAGAGGCAGATGACGTAAGATCTTGTTTCCGGGGCGCGCTGGTTCCACTGGACTGAACAGGTGGTGCCGGGACCCTCAGGACCGTAGCTGCTCCAGCCGAAGAGTGGTGGCACTGTCCACATGAGAGAGTACAGCCAGCAGCCTGTGATGAAGAGCCAGGCCTTCCTATAGTCAGACACATCTGCTTTTGAACAGCAGAGAATGGTGCTGTAACGCTCGTATGACAGTACAGCAAGGGATACCAGTGAAACAATACCTGTTGATATTGGATAAAAAGACAAAATAAATGATATGTTCATCAACTAATTTGTTTCATTCTTGTTTGTTTTATTGTAATAGCAAGTTACTTTACTAATGTAAAAAACTTAACCTTAAGGCAAAATGGCTATTTGACAGGACGGTGAATTTCAATAGAAGTCAAGAAGTAGCCTAACTTAGACCTATTTGTACACTTAACTATATCTAGAGGGACTTTCTTTTTTTCTATGAATATCTTAATCTCCCTGGAATGGAAATAATCAAACAAATACACGAAGAAACCAAACAAATTGTTTGGTCATATAAACAGGAATCAACGAGTTAAATGGACCTTGGCTAGTAAAAAAGTTCTCGACAAATGCGGTAGTGATTAAAAAACATAACAGCGTGATCAGTGTACTCCGAAACCAGAACGAATAACTCTTATGAGCCAGTTCTTTTCAGTGAATCACATTCATCGCGCGTTCGGCCGAACACCGGTTCGTTTAGCAACCAGTGTCCGATTCCTGAACGGATGACTCTTAGGAAGCGGTTCTTTTAAAGGGATAGTTCACCCAAAAATGAAAATTCTGTCATTAATTACTCACCCTCATGTCGTTTATCGTGGTAGTACCCTTGCTGTCTATGGGAGAGTCAGAGAGCTGTCAGAATGCATCAAAAATATCTTAATTTGTGTTCCGAAGATGAACGGAGGTCTTACGTATTTGGAACGACATGAGGGAGAGTAATTAATTACAGAATTTTCATTTTTGGGTGAACTAACCCTTTAAGTGAATCGCAATTGTGCATCGCAAGTTTGTCGCACGAATCAAAAACAACATCGAGAGCAGTGTTCGATTCCCGAACAAATGACTCTTATGAAGCGACTCTTAAGAATGACTCTACGTCTCAGTTAAATGAAAACACTTAATAATTGCGTTCAAGATATTAACAGATATGTCTTTGATTGGTTACATTGTTCAATGCTGCAAATATGTTTCTGCAATATCAGATGGGCCCCCCTGATTCCCTGGGGCCCTGAGCGGCCACTTACCCCGCTTATTGGTTAAGTCCGCCCCTGCATATGACAAGTAAAAATGCTAAAATAAAAGTGAGATAAATGTTACTACACTAATGTTACTACACTGAAAAAAACAGTGTGGGGTTTACTTTTAAACAATTTTCACTGACAAATTGCTTGTACATTTAACAAATAATTACAAAATTACATATGACAAGTAACACACTGATTTAAAGGAATAGTTCACCCAAAAACGAAAATTTGCTGACAATGTACTCACCGGTCATCCAAGATGTAGATGAGTTTGTTTCTTCATCAGAACAGATTTGGAGGAATTTAGCATTAGGCATTACATCACTAGCTCAGCAATGGATCCTCTGCAGTGAATGGGTGCCGTCAGAATGAGAGTCCAAACAGCTGATAAAACATCACAATAATCTACAAGTATCCAAGTACATCAACTCCATTACATCAATTACCATCGTGTGAAGTAAAAATATGCATGTTTGTTCCATCATTAAGGCCTTTTACCTTTAAACCGTCGCTTCTGGCCAAAATACCAGTCATCCATAATACTGCTTATACACTACTTGTAATATATACTCGCCGGGGCGTAGCTAGCCATCATTTCAGAAGTGAGGGGGACAGATATGTCAAAGGTAATATCTTTTTTTTTGGAGGTGGGGGTGGGGGGTGGGGGGTGAGTTGGAGACAGGATTTATTTATTTTTTTCTTATCTCTTAACTGGCTAAGAAATCAAATACACTGCTGGACAATTACAAATAATTTGTATTCTGTAATATTTTTTCTATATTTTCCTATTGGCAATTTTATGATTTGTTCATATACTACACTTTTTTTATTTTTATCACAGAATAAGGCAGAAAATGTATAGTTTCTATAGGCTACTGTAATAAATGATATAAGTAGCACTGCATTATTCAGATAGTTTGTTCATAACTTGGAGATGACTTGAAGAACACACATAATCCATATAGTTTCACAATCGTGCATGTATTGTCTTCAAGTTTTTTATTCAGCTTAGCCACAGCAATAGCTCGATTCAGCACGTCATACGTTATTACTTATAATCCGTTTTGGACTTTCTGCACAAGAGCGCCCTCCGACTTCGAGTATGAATGAAACAGTCACTGCATGAGAGTGTTCAGTGCTCCGTAATGTTCACATCTCCTCATTTTGGATATGAATAAAATGCCAGGTCATGCATAGGTTATCTTTTCTCTTTGAATTTAAATCCAGATTTATTCTCTGGCCCCTGAAAACCACTATGTGAATGCACTTGCCTGAAAAAGTGCGGGGGACAAATTTACGTTTTATTAATAGTGGGGGGACATGTCCCACGCGTATTTTACACCCATGTATAGTGGTAAGATACTAGTAACTATTGGAATATTTAATTTAAGTCAGTGAAACTAAAATAGATATTAGTCTGTATTTTATTTAAAAAATAAAAATGAGTAATGTAAAAGTAGTTATTAGTTAAATGAATTAAAATGAAAATGGCTTGCCACAATACCCAAATACCCATACACCATTTAATGAGGTGGAGGGTCTTTTGATATCTATTTAGAGAGGAACTATTAATAAAAACTGACATATGAGAATGTCTCAAACATCTACAGAGGTTTCAGACATTGGTGATTGGAAATATGTGGCTTCAAAGTCCATTTCTTTGAGGAAAACTAATTGAACTGCACTGGCTGTTTGCTGAATTAAACAGTTTGAAAATATATTACAGTAAAAGTAATGTAACATTTGGGCACCCTTCCATTTGGTTCTTCCTTTAAGTGTTAATGTTTTCACAATCCACATTGCCTATTTCTTCAGTTTGCAATTCAGCAATTAAATAACTGCAACAAAGTGAGTGTGCATAGTGTTTCTCATGGTTGATCCTCAAATTGCTGAATATCACACATGACAGATTTAGACTCAATGTGCCCCTTTTGTCCTCGTATTTTGGCATCAACCTGATTTATTTACTTCACAAGAGAGCAGGAAAATTAGGGCAGATGAGAGAGAACTTAAAATGTGCCAAGGCATCAATAATCGAATAGTGAGCTTGCTGAAATGACAAGTTCTACCATCTGGTCCAGTATAATGTACTCGATCTAACGATCTACAGATGAGAAGTGCATTCCACATTATTCAGTCAACCATAAAACTGACCCTGTATTTACTTTCTTAATCCAAGTTCCTGTGTTCATAATTACATTGGCCTGCACACTGAATATCCCTTTTCACTCAGACTTCGAGTGATGTCAAATTACGGAAGTAAAATGGGTTAAGAAAGTTGTTTTAATGCTTGTTAAATACAAACAGAAGCTTCCAGTATAGCATGCTTGAGATCACTGCTAACAGTTTAACCAAATGAAAACCATCTTTTAATTTAGCTTTCATTTAAATCTTTATTGGACCAACCATAAAACTGACCCTGTATTTACTTTCTTAATCCAAGTTCCTGTAATTATAATTGCATTCTGGCCTGCACACTGAATATCCTGTTTCACTCAGACTTCGAGTGACGTCAAATTAACGTGAGTAAAATTGGTTAAGAAAGTCATTTAATGCTTATTTTAATCATTAAAAAATTACAAACTGAGCTCAAACAGAAGCTTCTTGAAGCATGCTTGAGATTACTGCTAACAGTTTAACCAAATGAAAAGATCTTTTAATTTAGCTTTCATTTAAATCTTTATTGAACTAGGGCAAATGCTCTGAGAACATATCAAATCTCATCTTCTCATTCACAAATACACTCTAGGGATGTGAGAGGAAGATGGGAAAGAGAAAAGTACACGAAGAAAGAACATGCAGCAATCAGTGAGTTGGGGCTATGATCTACTGATTGAACCCAAGAGATTTAAAAAGCCTCCAGTTCCTATAAGGTTTCTCATTCTCAAGCCATGTCACACTGGTGTGTATTTCTTATTGATTTTAATTTAATTTCTGAATAGTAGAAAACATTTCCAAAATTAATGCCTGGGAAAAATTGTGCAACTCACTGAACACTGATATTTTGTGATAAAATGCCCTGCCATTCTATATGTGGTAAGTTGTCACAACAGAACCTGCCATTAAACAACCTCTCATATGGTCTATTTAACGATTTAATAATTAAATAACCGTTTAATAAAATGTTAACATGATGAATTAGCAAAATTCTAATATATATATATATGAAACGTGATTAAATAACTGCAATAAAAATAAAAATATTACATTTATATTTATGTAAAAAATAATGTTTATTTATATTTATTTGTAATTTAAAACACAGGACAACTTGAGTCTATCTAGTATGTTTCCCAGTACATATGAAGCTATTAATATGCTGACCTAAGATAAATTATTTATCATTTTGCTCTAATTTTTGAAAAATTAGCAGAAGTTGCATTTAGTGGCTCTCTGTGCGTAGTTATGCCGCTTTAAGGTTTGTGGGCAGCCTGTGACTTTCTTCTCCTAAAGAGTCTCCCAAAGTGTTATTAGCAGTAATAACTGTTTTGTTGAAATGTGGGAGTAAGAGAGTGTGAAAAGCCATCCTCATGTGCATGTTCATACCCCACATCCCCTGAATACATGCACAGCGGAGAGTGCTGTTGAAGCTAAGCATGTAGGAGGACACCTGTGGTGTGGGGATCTCATATATCTATGAATGACTGAGTGGGAGACAAATCCCCCTTTGGCACCGTTGCTCAGCAGACACTGTCTCCCACTTCTGAACTTTTAAACAGAGGCACGTGACGTTAGTTTGCAGAGATGTGTGGGCAGTCTTGATGTACAGTTGAGTCTTTAGCCTCAAAGAAATGTCTCCTTTAATGCAAATCAATGCTTTGAGCAGGAGATACAGAATGCAATTGACTTTTTTCTTTATATTTTTGTAATTGTCTTTAAAAATCTCTGAATTAAACAAGCTGAAAGCTAAATCTAACATGCCAATGAACAACAGACAGTCAAGGAGTTGAAATAAAAATTCTAAAAATTAAATTAATATGAAGTATAAATGAAAAACAAAAAGAAACAGTAAAATTTATAACTGCAAACCTGCTGAAAATCAAATGTCTAAATGTGTAAAGTATGTACAAAAGGACAATTTTCATGTAGGATTTATTAAACAAAGGGTCACCTGTCTATTCATACTGAAAATAGACTATTGTATACTGTTCTTGAAAATAATTGAGGAAACTCATCATTGTGCAAAGCCTTTAGCTGTTTTGTCATACTCATACATCAGAAGTGAGGGCTTGTGATGGGGAAATACATCACTGCTTGAGGGAAAAAGTGTAAAGCAGGTATTGCAAACAGGTTTGTAAAGATGAAGTCCAATATCATTTGAACAGTTTTAAAGAAATTTATTTTTGGTTTGCTCATGTGAGTTCACTTTTACCATTACATCAGCTTTACTTGGCCTTCTGTGTAACCTGATCTAGAGAGTTGACACACTTGTTGATGAGGTTTTGAAGGGTTGTTCATCCCTCAAGGTATGAAAGAGAAAAGTTTCATTTAAAAAGTAACTATATTGAATATATTTTTTGACAAATGACTATATAGTTTTTGCATTGCGAAAATTATGGTCTATATTAATAATAATAATGTTCAAAGAAAGTTTGGTAAAACTATAAATCATATAAATAGACTTTAAACCTCATTCACCCATTAAACAGCTAAGAGAAGTGAACTCTTTCCAGTCAGGTATTCTCACTTATGTCCTACTACAAGATAGCTTATGCACATGCTCACGGCTAAATCAAGCAATTACCTGCCATTCATCGCTGAGGAATGTCTGACAACATGAATATAATGGTTTGAGTCACTCTTCCAGATGACCAAAAACCACAGCATTCTTAAGCTTACATAATAATACAAACACAGACAGTCTTGTGCTGAAAATATATTTTCGTCATAGAGCCAGAAATCGCTTCTTCAATACCAGTACAAATCCTTACTGATTTCTGACACAGGCACACCTGAAAAACACAAGATGATCACAAATAAATAATTTATCACCACCTAAACAAACACTTCATTTATGCACTGCAAGTCAGTCTGCATTCCGAATATGCATACCCTTCTATATGTAGGCGAAACAGAATGTGTATGTGAAAAGAATAGAATGTCCCATTTCACAGTATTCATAAAACAGTAGACAAAACGTGTCTGGATGACTTATTACTTGACTTAAAGGGATAGTTCACCCACAAATGCAAATTCTGTCATCATTTACTCACCCTCAAGTTGTTCCAAACCTTTCTTCTGCTGAACACGAAAGAAGATATTTTGAAAAATGTGGGTAACCACAAACATTTCCCCAACATGTCCCCAACATTGACTTCTATAGTATTTTTCCCATACTATGGAAGTCAATGGGGACCAGCAACTATTTGGTTACCCACATTCTTCGAAGTATGTTCTTTTATGTTCAATCTAAAACAAACTCACAGGGTTGGAACAACTTGAGGGTGAGTAAATGATGACAGAATTTTCATCTGTGGGTGAACTAGCCCTCTAAATAGATGACTTTATATTAAATAGAACACACTTTTTTTTAACTGTCGCGAAGAAGCTCCACGTATGCGAATTCTATGGAATACTGGATTCTGATTGGTCAATCGCAGCATTTAGCGGTTGTCCATGGCAAATACTGTTCATCAGATTATTACAAATCTCCCATATCAACACTCTCTCGTTTCAAACACCTTCAGGATAATAGTCTGATCACCTTGTCTTGGTTTGTGTTAATTACTAGCTGACTGTTCATTATTCTTTACTGAACAATTAATTGATTTCCTTGCACTTGTATTAAATACATTTTTGCGCAAACAGTTAGCAATGGCATGATTACCTGAATCTAGGCCGATCCTGCTTCCATCCTTAAAGGCCGTCCCAGAATTCCACTCTGGTCTGGTTTCTGATTTTGAGAAGGGCGAGATCATGATGCCCCCTGTTGGCCGATCCATTTGTAACAGGTTCAGGTAAGAGCTGGCACTGCTCTCAGCAGCCATGGGCTGTTGGTAGAGTATTTGAGGCAGTTCGAAGGCTGTGCCCTGTCTGGGTGGACATGGCCAGAGGGACGAGGAGGAGGATGATGATGATGATGATGGTGGTGGTGACAGTACTGAAGGATTCACAATAACTCCCTGGGATGGAGGTTCCATGGTTATCAACTGGGCCAGCTTTGAGGAGCCGGAAGAGTGTGTGGACTTAGACCATGTTAGACCAGAAGAAGCCCATGATGATGAGGGAACATCTGGGACAAGAAACGCATTAGATAGATAGATAGATAGATAAGATAGATAGATGCACATTAACGCACCAGATTTGGGAATCCTATTGCTGTCCTTGGCTTTTGTACTGAGGTCTTTTGGTGTGGTTGCTTTATTCAGGGCACGGAAGAAGTGCTCATCCACTGCAGTGTTGATGTCGCCTTGATAGTATGTAAAGAGCTGAGGAGGATCTTTACACTCCTCTGAGTGCTTTAACACTCTGTCCGCCATCATCCTGACTTAGGAATACAACATAGATGGGTTATTTTACATTTTGTCTTTATTCTCTCTCATATTTTACATTGAAAAGCAATTTACTATCCTATACATTAAAATAAATAAAATAGGAAACACTGTCATAACACAATTCTTTGAAGGAGTGAACTCTCGAAGAACATCAAAGATTTCTCATTAACACTTTATCTTATGTATCTTACAACATTAACCCTAATACAATGATTTTCTGCAAGACACTAAACAATTAAATGTATATAAATATTAGCACTAATTTTTTTCAAGCATTTGTAATTTCACAACCTTGAGTACAGATTGTATTATTAAACTGTAAAAATGTTGTTTTTCACAAATATTAAGCACAACGGTTTTCAACATCAATAGCAATGCTTCTTATGCACCAAATCTGCATATTAGAATAATTTCTGAAGTATCATGTGACACTGAATATTTGAGAAATGACTGCTGAAAATTCACATGAATGATCTACATTTTAGAATATATTACAATAGAAAACGCTTATTTTAAATTGTATTGCATGTATTTCACATTACCCGTAGCCTTGGTGAGCATAAAAGACTTCTCTCAACAACATTAAACAAACCCAACCAACCCCAAATGATAAAAAGTAGTGTATACTACAATTTATGAATGTAGCTTGAGATGGCAGTGCAGTTTATTCATATTTAAACCGCATCCAACAAAAATGCTTAAAAGAAAAATCTTATCAAAACTGGCTTTACAAAATCCGTGAGGGAGAAAACTAAATTAATTATAATAATTATAATTCATAGAAATAAGCTCTTATTTATTCTAGAAATAAACATACATAAAAAATTGGTAAAAAGTCAAAAAATGTAATCCACACTTCTAAAGGGAAACAAGTTGTACTGCTCCTACTTAAACTTCAAGCACTCCTTTCTCAAATTGAAACAGGATTTTAATTGCATTCACAAATAAATTCAAAACCCCAAACTGCTTACCAAACTGAATCCAGCCAACATCCAGCCACCGATCATACTAAAACAAAACGAATGTGATACTACGTGCAGGAGGTGCTCTTCTTTACTTGTGCACTGAAAAATGCACCCGAGCGAGTTGAACAAGGTCTCTCAAACAGATAAACCACAGCTATCATTAGGCTTACATGGAACTACACTTAAGGAAACTGCTTGTTTTTTGTTCCCATATAAAGATCTTGTTAGTGAGCGACGTTACTAATGAACATCTTTTTCATGAAAGCAAGAAACAATGACGAGGTTACAAAATGTTTTTTACTATAAAACTATTAACAGATGTTCAAATTGATTCAATGACACACATTAGCATAAAGGACGGGAGGGGGTTGATATGGTGAAATGCAGACATGTCATGGGAATAAACAATTAAAAGAAAACACTGTAAATTAGTGTGAAGATGTTTTAGCAAGAGACATTAAACAAGTCCTCTTTTCTCTCAGCATCTACGCATCCTCATTATCACTTCCTGCTAAACTGCTATCGGTCGACGCTACTCCTCCTTCCTCCTCCTCCTCATCCTCCTTCTCATCTTTCCCCTCCTGTGGTTTTGCGATGCTTTCGTTTGCATGTTCCTCCTGTTGAGTCTGTTCTGCTGCTTCTTGTGTGCTGGAATTTTGTTGTTCAGCTGCTTTTGAAGGGTCCGCTTTAGCTTCGGCAGACGCACTCTCGTTACTCAGGAAAGAACCCCAGGCTTTCAGTCTCTCTTCTCGTTCTCGTGAGGTTTCCTCAACCTCGGTGACCAGAGCCAAAATGTGAGACAAAGAAAAATAAGCAGAGGAGAACAGAAATTATCAATTTTAATCATTTTGTTGGGAGAGTCTGCCTAGCATGTTTTTTTTTTACTCAAATGTAATAACTTTCCTCTTCCCCATAAGACTACTGGATAGTGTTAAACAACAGCCAAATAGCTACTTAGGGACTGTTTTGGCAAACCAGCATTCAGTAACACACACTTTACATGATTCAGCAAATTCCTGATTGATAAACTAATGTCCCTCTCTACATTTTCTCTCTTCAAACATCCCGTTTCATTCAGAAAATATCAGATAGTAAAATGGCTTGCAAACAGCAAATCATGATGACTTTAAATAGGCCAAGTATTTTACCTGGTAGTCAGTTACACCATCCCACAGCTGTGCTGATAGTTTCTTCCCACCAAACCAGCGTCCATTCAGAGCCGTCTGACACATGTCCGCCTCTTCAGGTTCTTTAAAAGCCACGGATGCCACTCCATCAGGGTGCCTCTGATTTCCATGGAAAAGCAAAGAGTATAGTGTTAGAAATGACAGCGAGAGAGAGACATTTGAATGGTCATTGACTTTAAATACAACTAAGTTTTATTATATTAATTGTGGACAGGAGAGGACTTACATCAAAGATGATGACCTTCTTCACTTGCCCAAATTTCTCACATTCTGTCCGTAGATCATCTCTGTACTCATTCAGAACCAACGGATCCTCCTGCATGAGACATAGGGTGCAGCTCTTCAACACATTGTCAATCAAAAGTATGAACACATTTGACTTAATTTATATTGCTCATTAATTAAAAAAAAAAAACTAAAAACTAAACTGGTAACACTTTAGTATACGGATCAATTCTTACTATTAAACTAGCTACTTATTAACATGCCTATTATTACCGTATTGGCTGTTTATTAATACTTATAAAGCACATATTCTGCATGACCATATTGTACATCCCTAATCCTACCCAATACCTAAACTTAACAACTACCTTACTAACTATTAATAAGCAGCAGATTAGGAGTTGGAAGCAAAAGTCTTAGTTGATGATTTGTTAGTAGAGAGAATTGTAAAATAAAGTGTGACCCAAAAAATGTATTTAAAGGCTTATGGTTAAACGATTGAAATTAACTTTGTTGACAAAATATAAATTGTGCCTAACTGGTACTAAAATAAAAAAATATATATAAAAAAATGAAATGGATGAGGTTTGACTGATTTTTGAATGTCCAGAGTGCGCAGAGCTGAAATCTAGCAAAGGATAGCAACTTTGAAGAACCCCCCCCTTTTCCTTTGCTTGATGCTAATCTGCGGTGATTGGTCCGATTGGTCTCATTTCCATTGCATCATGCCTGTAATGCCTGATAAAGCAGTGTTTGTGAGAGCAGTGCTGCTTTGTGTACAGCGTTACCGGAGAAACTGCTATTTTTACTGCTCCAAAAGCAGCACCTAGTGGCAAAGAATGAATTTGCATTTTCATTCAGACCAACACGAAAAGACCAACAAGTGGGTGGGCAATATGCTAATATTTCATGTTGACGTCAACATGAAACGGCTTGGGATTCGTTTTAAAAACGACTCGTTTCAATGATTCAGAGTCGACTCTTTCTTTTGAGAGACAATAACTTTATACACGGTTCAGATTTAAAACTTTGCAGGATGTTTTCATTCACTTAGAGCTGTGTTACACACTGCATGAAAGGTAATTTTCAAAAATCCATAATAGGGGCACTTTAATACTTGTGTTAAATTTATTATTCTAGTTAGTACGTTACTGTTTAAGGGGCTGGTAAGGTTTTTAAAGTTATTAGTCTCTTATGCTCTCCAAGGCTGCATTCATTTGATCAAAAATATAGCAAATACAATAAAAACAGTAACATTGTGAAACATTATTACAATTACAATTTGAATCATTGAACTAGTCTTTAGTGTCACATGATCTTCAGAAATCAATCTAATAAGCTGATTTACTGCTCAAGAAACATCTCTTATTATCAATGCTTAAAACAGTAGTGCTGCTTAATATTTTTGCGGAAACCATAAACATTTTCTCATAAATTCTTTGATGCATAGAAACAGCATTTAATTGCGGAGTTGAGTTTATTTGTCAAGTTAAAATATTAACTTCGTAAAAATAAACCTTACTTACTCCAAACGTTTGAACGATAGTGTGTACTGTATGTAGTTTATCTCAGACTTAAATTATTTATAATTGAGGCCTATATTATTTACAGTTGCGTCACATACATAGTTTTAGTTAGATACTTAAATTTAGCAATTTAAGTATCAGTCTCATTCATTAAACAATTAATAGTCATAGAAATCAAGACGATGTGTGAACTGCAGATCCACACCTGCATTCCTGTTCTCATCTGACCCTTTAGGTTGCACCTACTTCAGGAATGCAGACAGACCAGCTGTGAGATGTTCATCGCTGCTACAGAGAAACTAAACAATGCCATAGCTCTAAACTGTTGCTAATCAAGAGCATTATTGTAATTAACTTCATACATCAAGTTATTCATACATCAAGTTATTCTGAACTGTAAAAAGAAATTCTGTAGGTCTGGTTTAATCTGCAGCAAAAGATATTTGACAAAAGCTCTGTCAGAAGACACTTTTTTTATGCAGACGGCATTCAGTGTAAAGTGTTGCCAACAAAATGTTCATCTATTCACTAACATCTGTAGTATGTTCCAGTGTGTTTGTGGGTGTGTCAGCGTGTTTTGTGATTAACTCTTGCCTCAAAGTCACTGGGATGAAACATGTTTTGGATGATGACGACTTTTTCATGCCTTTTTCGAGTTTCCGCAACTTTCTGCGGCCTCCAGTCCAGCTGCCTGTTAATTATAAATTCCAAAAATATCAGTCATAGCTACAGCAACACAAAAAATATGGTGATTAGGCAGAGCATTGTTGCACAATGCGTCCGAATCAACTATACAGAGCCGCAGGAGTCAGTCTGAACAGGTTCTTACTTTTGTTGCTGCTGGAGCTTTTTACGGTATTCTTTGTTCTTTTTCTTCTTCTTGCTGGCATCATATTGTCCTTTGAGCTCGAATCGCGCTGCTTCCACATGCAGCTGGTAGCCCCGAATCTCTGTCTCATCCAAAAGCCGCACGGCAAGAGCTACAGACTCTTTCTGCAAGGAATTATAAAATAATGAAAACATTTGTCTACAAATTATATAAACGCACATGTAAACAGTGTTAAAGAGATTACAATGTTAATTTAACTTTGAAGTACTAAATTACTACAATTAAAAATAAATCTAAATAGAAATGTGTTTGTGTGTGTGTGTATATATAAACATACAAATAAAAACAACAAAAGCAAGCACATAACAAAATGACTAAAACAAACTAAATTTAAAATGGACATAAAAATCTAATTCAAAATATTAATAAATATTTTAATAGTATATCAATAATAGTAAAATAGCATTGAATGTAAAGTAAGTTTAGACCCAGGGAGGGGTTTTTTTTCTCCTGAAAATGCTAGTTAATGTTATCAAATTGGACTAAAACTTACTGACTTTGCTCACACAGGGTATAACAACTTTTTTCACTGTGTTACACAGCCTGTCAGTTTCTTGTTAAGCGGTGAACTTCTTTTCTTTCAATTAGCACACGTTTTACATTTCTTTTCGGAGCTTAATTGATTAGACCTCTGAGCTTATGCGTCTTATTTTTTTGAATAAACACTGGCAAAAATATCCACATATAATGCTCTTTTACTCATAAACTAAGATGCATAAACAAGATCAATGATGCCTACGATCAATCAATTTCATTCAAGATTTTCAGCACAGCAAAAGGGATAAATAAACTTGATCGTAGTATTACAATGACCAACCTTCAGGTAGCAGCAAAGTCCATCTCCTTTTTGGTTGCCGTCCTTGTCCTTGTAGAGCTTGATTTTATACTCTTCTGTGATAGGATCACACATGATAATTCCACATTTGGACATGACCTCCACAAACTCATCAGGAGTTATGTGGTCATTTAGACCAGATTTAGTTTAGTGCATAAACACAGATCAATGATGCCTACGATCAATCAATTTCATTCAAGATTTTCAGCACAGCAAAAGGGATAAATAAACTTGATCGTAGTATTACAATGACCAACCTTCAGGTAGCAGCAAAGTCCATCTCCTTTTTGGTTGCCGTCCTTGTCCTTGTAGAGCTTGATTTTATACTCTTCTGTGATAGGATCACACATGATAATTCCACATTTGGACATGACCTCCACAAACTCATCAGGAGTTATGTCTGGAGGAAGACCTAGAAGAGAGACACATTCACGGAAAAACATTTTGTGAGCCTAACTTTGGATTGTCAGCTCTTATTTAAACCAGCCAAGTGATTTAAAAAACAGAAATGGCCAGTAGAGGGAGTCATACCAGTATTTACAACATGATACCAACTTCATATCAAAATTATAAACAAATAGTAATCTACTGTAATCTAAAAATGGGGAAATTATTTACCCGTCACATAAACATTGGTGTTTTTGTCTTTTTCAACTTCAAACCATCCTGTAAAACACAACACACAATGTTTATTTGTTAATTAGAATACTTGGTATATTAGAATAAAAAATTGGTAATGAATAATTTCTAACCTGGATCTGCTTTCCTCTTCTCTCCTTTCTGAGCTCCCTCCTTAGTTTTTTCCTGGTTTGAGCTCTCCTCCAGCTTCTTGGGTTCTTCTGGTTTCTTGGGCTCCTCTGGTTTGGCAGGGAGAAAGTCGGTGACAGGGACCGCAGCACTTGGATCAGGGGCCCCTTCCTCATTGAAGCCATAGTTTGCTTGATATGCTGCGATGAAATCATCATTTACCTATAAAGAAACAAATAACAAATGTACCTTAATACAGAACTTATTAATTAGCTCTGACCGGGTTATGAAAAAAAGAATTGTTGAGTAAATGTAGTATTTTGTTTGGGAAGGAGAGACCTTTGGAAACCATGCTCTCTTTTCATGGTCCCAGTCGTACACAGTGCCGTCTTCTGGGTCGACGTATGTGTATGGATCTTCTCCAACCTCTCGCCTCTGTCCATACAGCTGCTGCAAACGGAGCTGCTCATGGAACTCTTTATTACCGTCTGAGTCCCCGCTCATCTACAGAAAGACAGAGATATTAATGTAAAAAATCATGAGCTCTGCAGACAATAAAGACACTCTATATACATATATAAACACACACACACACACACACACACAGGCTATACATAAGTGAACATTTAAGAGTTACAAGGGGATTATAACTGGCAACCACACTGGAAATAAATGACTTGTGGGCGTTCAGTATGAATTGCCGCTTCATTTGGCGCCTGCTATGAGTTCTCAATGTTTTCAGCCAAAACATCTTGATAGTTTTGATGATGAGAAAGACTGATATGAACTGACCCATATCAATCCACTTATGTGACGAGTAAACACAGAGGTGCTTATTTAGAGCCACAGCGCTATCTAGATGTAATATATGAGGTGAACAATAAGACCTTTAATCTGTTTTAACATTTTAAATAAAGAATATATTAAAAAGAAACCCACCATTTCCAGTGCTGAGCCTCCAAAACGTACAAGCGTTGCACTTCCGAAGAAGAACGTGCAAGTCCGCCGCTATGCGTCTTCCGGAATGCAACTGTCGGCCGCACATGTGTAGTTCCTCTATCTATGGTCCCTTTTGCAGTACTAACAAGTCTATGTTTTTCATTCAAATTAACTTTTTAGACTTGAAAGATTTATTTAGACCTTAAAGATTTATTAAGGGAACGTGTTGTTTATTTCACAAAAATGCCACATCTCCTCAAACAAATGATACATTTTTATACATCATTTAAATATTTAATGTTGACACAGGAATAGGTGCATACTAGTATAGTAACTCCCAATCAAGTCAGATTTATATCATTTTTGTTTAAGGTTCAACATAACTTTTCTTGATTATACTATTATTTCATGAAACAATGTTAGGGTAATGTAATATGATCTGAGGAATCCGTTTTCTATATGTTTATTCACTCATTTTTTTAAGAGTCAAGTGTCATTTTAAAATGGAAAGTTACCAGAAAAATGTGTGCTTCAGTACAGAGCAACAAACAAAAACATTTAAACATCTGAAACATTTATGTTGGGTAGATATCTGTGTCAAATAAATTCTTCCATGGCCTTGAAGGAAACTCAAGCCCACTTGCTGTGGCAGGAGATGTATCATATGGAAGAACTATCAATCCTGTTCTGGCTCTTGGTATTACCAAAGTGTTTTCATATACAAATCCTATCACAGGAAAAGTTAAAACAAGAAAACATAAAAGATTTGAACCTTATAGCATTAACAATTTATCATATTGGTAATGTCTTACCAAGGTCGGGTCTTGTGATAGTCATTTGATGTTGACTGGACTCTAAGGAAACCGTTGAGCTCTGAGTTGAATTAGACTTGATGGATCTCACAGATGCCATGAAAGGAAACGTATTTGGTGGATTGGGTTTGTGTTTGGGAACCACAGTTGCAGTTTGGCTCCATTCTGAAAACAATCAAGAAGTTAACATTTGTGTTTTCCAAGATTGTTAAGGTTGCAAGAAAGAAATTTGTGCTTTACCAGAGTATTCCTGCAGCTTGAAAGCTCCACAACATAAATGTATTCTCCATTGCTTGCGTACGTTTTCCTTCATGAGACAATGGAACACAAAAATAAAGAAACCTGGAACAAATCACGACATATTAATGGATTGGATGCTAAAACTGAATCTAAATGAATTTTATGTGCTCTTTCTCACCTTGAAGACTGTTCAGTATGGAGAACAGGTAGAGGAGGAACACTTTAACAGGACCCCAAGCGAGAAAAGCCACAGACCAGGTGAGACCCAATAAGAAGGTCAGGCTCGCCACAGCCCGCAGGTCTTTCAAGATCCCATTTCGGGTGCCGGCCGGTTGATTGACTTGCATGTTTCGGATCTGGATCAGAACCACTAAGAAGATGGAGCCATTGCACAGCAGTATGAAGGCTATGTAGCTCACTACTGACACGTAGAAAACCACATCATTTTGCACCCAGCAACTGAAAAAGATGAAATAATTCACTTTCATTTGACATGATGATGGTAATATAAAGTTATTTCTTATCTGTAGTGCTGTTCTGTCACGATTTTCATGAAAAATCAATCATCCAACTTCACTAACAACATTTCCGAATCATCCAGTGTCATTTGAGAATCACTCATGGTGTTCATGCCATATGCATCTCTCTTTATAGCCACCACCAAGCCACATATAATAAGTGGAATCCCTGTACAAAGACATAATGGATGTTAAATGGAGATAAATTAATGAATTGAAAACTTAAATCTGTCTCTAAATGTTTAAATGATCTTAAATGTCTCACCCCAGCCAAGCAGGCAGAATTTCAAGATGTATGAGGGCACATACACATTGAAAACTTTAACCAAAGCAAAGTACATATTCACAGCCCCTAAGCCCATCCAGGTAAAGGAAGTCAGTAGGAAATAGTGCAAGGTCACCGCCACAGCAATGCACAGGCCATAGATGCCAAAAGAAGAAATCCAGGAGTTCAGCAGGAACACCAGGTTCAGTCCCAGTAACGCAAGAGACAGATTCAACAGAATTTTGGATGGGTAGTCTCTTCTTAACTTCCTATTAAGATGCAAAGCATCAAAGTTAATGGCAAAGCAATGTAACATGAAAAATGACTTATAAAATGTACATTTTCTTGTAAATTTTGAACAGATGTATTACAAGTACGCTGCATTGCCATATATAAACATCAATTATAAATTAGATCTTACTCTAAAAGGGTGTATGTTAGCACTGTGATCCCAAGAAAGCATGAAGACACACCACAGCCCATGTATGTAATAAGAGTGAGGATTTGCTCATTCTTCTCATCAATGGGAGTTCTGGACACATCCTTAAATTAAAAAAAATAATAAAATCATGACTTAATACATATCATTGAGGCCAATTATTCAATGCATATATACTAGCTTCTCTATTCTTTTGTATTCTATCTATTTGTTTTCTTTTTATTTATTATACAATTAACAAAAGCAAAAAAGGCCTCTAACATTAGCTTGCTCTATTCTTTTTCTATTCTATCTGTTTTCTTTTTATTTATTATACAATTAACAAAAGCAAAAAAGGCCTCTAACATTAGCTTGCTCTATTCTTTTTCTATTCTATCTGTTTTCTTTTTATTTATTATATAATAATAAATAAATAAAAACCTTGCTACATATACTGCGTTAAGCTAACTGAAACTTGTTATAGCACTTGCGTATCATTGCTCTTTTGTTGATTTTGATTGCTTCCATTCCACCTTTGGATAAAAGCGTCTGCTAAATGACTAAATGTAAATGTAAATGTATAAGTAATTGTAATTGAGTATCAAACACAGAATCGTGTCGTACCAGCAGCACTCCAAAGTGGGTCATGTGGTCACACAGACAGGTTGTGTAATCACTGCTGCTATTATACGTCCAGCACCCCTTTGGATTCCATCCACCATATCCATCTAAAACAGGACATGCACAAACCCACCCACACATGAGATGTAGAATGTGAGAAGAAGAAGAAGAAGAAGAATGTGTTCATGTAGTCCAAGTGACTTGCCATTCTTATTGAAATCCCAGTAGGCACACTGGACATCCTGGTCTTTCTGTTAAAGGTAAAGACAATTTAAAAATGATTTCTGCCAGTGTTTTTTAATTTTTCCTGGACATTACTAAGAACTAAAGTGCTCACATTCTTAGTTGTTAGATGGTGCAGAGTGACAGCAATATATTCTTTTAGGTTTTCAATGCGTCCTGTGGCATTAGTCACACTTGCAGACACCACGTAAGTGTTCAGTCTTTTCCCATCTGGGTCATTCTGAGACAAACTCACAAATATATTGTGTCAAAATAATCTAACAGTGAGATAGACAAACTGTAAATTGAACATCTGCAACTAACAAAGATGAAGTCACCTTTGTTTGAAAGAGAGTCGGAACTCCATAAAACTGAAACTGAACACGTGGGCTGGTGTTGTTTACAATGGGGAATCGCTCTTGTATTTCAGAGGGCAGAGAAATGAAGGCCACTGTACCATCAAAAGGCTCCTGGTTGATATAAATCTATAGAAGAAAAGCATTTGATCATTGTGTGATGATTTATATGATTCATTACATTATATTTTCTTAGGGTGAAAAAATATAAAACAGAAATCCAAACTTGCTGGCCAGATTTTGTCTGAAACATTCAATGATCAATACTTGATGATGCTTAATTTATTACATAAATTTAAAAAAATGATTATAAATTAAATTATAAATGATCATAAAAATGATTACATAAATAATAAATTGTATATTATTATATTATATTATAAAGTCTATCCCCAAACCTTTGAAAAGTAGTATATAAAAATAAAGTTCCACTAGTTTCATGAAGGTGCTGTGCACTCACCTCAGGGTTTAAGCCTTTGTTAGTGGAAGAGACTCCAAAGGTAAGGTTGTGAAAATGTCCTTGGTCAATATTGAACACTGATATTGCTAAGGCAGGAGCTGTTAAACTGACTGAATCCCCATTGAACCCTAACATCTGGTCTCCGACAGACTCTGTGATGTTCAGAATACTATACAAACACAGGGAGGGATGTTTTGTTTACATGGAAAGCCTGTAATTTTTTTTTACAGGAATCTGCCTGTAAAACCCGCACATCAACAGCAGACCTAATTTAATATATATTTACACACAATATATTTCACTGTTAACCACATAAATGAAAAATCATTTCCTATATTTGTTTGATTTTTTTATTACTTTTATTGTTTAATAAAAATCAAGCAAATATATTAAATGAACACTCAGTGTCACACATACACACACACACACCTGTTGGTGAAAGGCAGCAGGTTGCTGTCAGACTCCAGGATGTCAGATGTGATGTTGATGATGACCTCTCCCAGCAGAGGCGTGATCACGCTAATGTTAATCACATCGGCTAGTTTATCCAGTACCGTTGAGAGCTCGTACTCATCCAGATTTTTGTTCTCATGTATCAAGTCCTCAATCATGATCAGAATATCTTCTGCATTGTCTAATAGGAAAAAATGCATAGGGATTGTTTTTAGGATGCGCCCATATAGATATTTGGCCATTTATATAGGTCGTCCAACCAGAGATTATTATGCATCCCAAAGTCTAAGCTTAAATGCAGGGGTGACCGCGCTTTCTCAGTTGCTGCCCCTAGATTGTGGAATGCTCTGCCCCACTGTATTAGATCTGCACCTTCACTATCTGTTTTTAAATCCATGTTGAAAACCTACCTTTTTGACTTGGCGTTTTATCAATGAGAACTTTCTACTGTACTGTTTCTTTTAGTAATTATTTTGTATTGTCTTATTGAAATGTTTTTATTGTGCAGCACATTGGTCAACCCACGGTTGTGTTTAATAGTGCTATATAAATAAAATTGACATTGACATTGACATATTTGTATCATACAGAGGGTAATGTGTTAAAACAGATTCCTATCCACTTGTGTAAATTCAGTTAATTTCTGTTTACTTTAAAGGAAACAAATAACATCTGAAATGCTGAAAATTTCCTCACTCTCATGCCATCCAAGATGTGTAGAGATTTGGAGAAATTTAGCATTACATAACCAGTGGGTCTTCTTTGTGTCACAAGATGTTAATTGATGGATTGTGTGGTAATTTGTGGATTATTGTGATGTTTTTGTCAGCTGTTTGGACTCTCATTCTGACGGCACCCATTCACTGCAGATGATCCATTGGTGAGCAAGTGATGAATGCTATTTTTCCAAATCTGTTCCGATGAAGAAACAAACTCATCTACATATTGGATGGCCCAAGGGTGAGTACATTTTCAGCAAATTTCCATTTCTGGGTGAGCTATTCCTTTAACAGGAAGCTTGTGTATCTAATGTTCACCATTAGTGACTGTAATGTCCTCCAGGTCTGACACACTATTGACCACAACCTGGCATTGCCCCAGGTCTGGAGATTTCCAAAGAGCTCCAACGTTTGCATCCAGAAGACTGTTTGGAGAGAAGGGTGAGAAGGTCACAATCAATTGCAAACTGCTCAGAGCTGCTTGACTCCAAGATACACAATGCTGTTCAAGTTCAGGTTTAAAACCTGCTCATCCATTTTATGGCTGTATAAACCTTAAACGATTGGAACATTATGGAAACACAAGAGATTGCTTTCGCTCTGCAATGAAATCGATCATACAAACAGTTTTGACATTAATAATACTACTATATGGTGCATACATGTAATTAATTGGTTTACAGCAGCCCCTTCAAATATTATATCAGACAGCTTCCTCTTTTTAGAGTTAGTGAACAATAACCAAGTGGAGTGTCAAAAGATGTATAGGCAGATTTACAGGCTGTCCATCAATGTCTCATTATGTAGAACAGAAGTGGAAATGTTAAATGATTTCATGCAGTTATTATATTTTGATTAAAGATGAAGTGTGTAATTTCCATGCCACTAGTGGCACCAAACATAATTGCAAATGGCTGTTTGAGACGTTGGCTCAAACTGTTCCTGGAACATTTTTAGGATGTTTGAGAAAATGGAATGTTCTCTCTAAAGTTTTCCATAAACAATGTTTGTAAAAGCAAGGGAAAGAATTATTAAAACTTTTGAACATAATGTTTCATGACTTAACAGGAGCATTGGCAATGTTCTTAGAATATTGATTAGTTAGTTGCGAATGGCATGAATTATTTTTGCATTTATGTCTGATGCTGATAGTCATACAGAAATTACATTACCATTTAGTCATGTTTTTAAAAAAACTATGAAGCAATTTCTAACTTCAATTCTATTTAGGTTGAAACTAATATTTTTAAGAGAGGCTCTTACCATTGCCTATAGGCTATCTTTTCAGGGTTTCCCACACAGGAAAGTGAGGTGTTGTGCCGAACCCTAATTTGAGGCCAATTGAAAAGCCCTTGCCTGGTGTGATGGTTGTGCTCAGGACATGGCCCTGTTTTTAGATAAGAAGAGAGATACATTCAGGCAGCTTTGTGTATGGTTATAGAATTCAATTTATTATATAAATTTAAAAAAAATAATTCTCCAGTTTCTGTCCATATTACAATGAAACACAGGTATGTAGTACTGAGAATGTAGTACTACATAGTCTGATTCTCTCATCATCTGATTTTATTTTTCTTCAGATGTATCACATACCAATATAAGAAATTAAAATGTCCTCAGGTTGGGCATATAAGAATACTGCTCCACTGGTGTATTGTTTTTCCAGAAGCCCATGAATCCATTTTTCTGTCTCTCTGATGTCTGAGGAAGTTGTTACCTGGGCATGAAAGCCACAGCTATGGCTGGGAACAAGCCATATCAGATAACCCCATTAAAACACATTGTATGTTCACAACAATTATTGTTCACCATTGTTTACTTTTCTTCAACTGCTGTCTTGTAATGATCATCTCACCTGGTTACTGAAAGCAGAGACCGCTGCAAGACAAATAAACAAGAACAAAACAGTATTTTTGTGTATCTAATATAGAGAAACATTTTCAATTTCTAATTCAGTTCACATTTCTAAAACAAACGTGAAAATGACATTTTTTTCTTTTTTTTGAAAATTGCTGTTAATATTTGGAAGTTTTTACCTTTCTATCCACTTTGAATGATTTTGTTTCCACACTGCAAATGCAAATCAGACATGTTAAAAAAATTCTATAGTGTGTCTTGGAATTTGGTCTGTTCTCTGCAATAACAACAAGACTGACTAACCTTCGTTTTCGTGCATGTGTTGAGGAAGTCAAGAGTTTAAAGTGCAAAACGTGTATTCCTTTACTAGAAAGAGTTTCATGAAGCTGCAGTGATGATAAAACAACTGTGATGTGATGCTGAGATGTGATACTTATTTCCAGTTTGACATGCAACATATCTGGATGAATTTAGGTTCTCTTGGTTTAATATCTTACCCAGGTTGTAATTATGTTCTCAGAGTCACCAGAGCCATTGATAGTCACATTGACATTGACACTGAAATAACTTTCTATATTTTAATACAGATAGACATTGTTAAATATTCCATACTTTGTAAAATCACTAACTGCACATGAGATTGAAGAACATGGTTTTATAACAGAAAACAAAAAGGCTATTCTTGACCTGATATGTTTCCTTCAGGTGAAATAGTAGAAGAGCATGCGGCTGTATTTAATGTAAGACTTCTTGTGGAGGATAAAAAAATCGTGGAACTTCCTGCCAGGGTTGTTTCCATGAATGGTGTGGATGTAGTGACTGTTGAAAAAATGGAGATAAACATTCAAAGAATCATGAGTTAATCTAAAATTGCACATAGGCCTATGCATGTTACAGTCCATAAGAGAGAAACTAATACATATAGTTGCTGTACAGACTTTTTTTTGTTTCAGTTGAGGATGAAACAACTTCTGTTGTTATTGCCACTTGATTGGGTGTTGTGCCTGTTGTTTTTGCAGTAGTAATAATTTCAGTAGTTGTAGACGTCAGCTGAGGAATTGTGGTTGTTCGTGTTTCAGTTGTACGATGCAGAGACTCAGTCGCGGTTAAGGGTGGGTTTGTGTCTAGGTCCGGCAAGAGATCATCTAAAGAGTAAAAAAAAAACATACTGTATTTGGTTTGTATGGAAATTATGCTTTATTTTTGTTGGAAAGCATCCTAGCCATCCTGGATCTGATTTACCAAGAGGATATATGAAGATGAAGTTAGCATCTGTTTTTATTTCATAGTGGTCAATTTTGTAACGCTTGGCGAGGATCTCAGTGAGTTCATCCTGCATTTGTCCTACATCAGCATTAGGAATCACATTCAGGTGAGCCAAGCAATCAAACCTACAAAGATATATAAGGATGACATTATCAAACATTTCTCAAACTTTTAATTGTAATTTTTTCATTTATCAGTAATGATGCATGTTTTTTTCTCCCTGAAAGGTAAATAAATATGCCAAAACTAATGAATGAAAAGCAAGCTCTTGCAGATTGTGACAGTTCTTTTAGAATGGAGATAAGAAGCAATTGAGAAGAGATTATCACTGGCTGAGTCCAGGACTGGTGGCAAACAGTTGCATGGTTCCCCCCTGCAAAGAGATATTTATCTTGTTAGTTTGATGAGCGTGTTTGATGATTTTTAATTTTACATACAAATAGTCTTCAAGGAATAGCTCACCCAAAAATGAAAATTTGTTGAATGTCATCAGAACAGATTTGGAAAAATTTAGCATTACATCACATGCTCACCGGATCGTCTGCAGTGAATGGGTGCCATCGGAATGAGAGTTCAAACAGCTAATAAAACATTACATTAATCCACTAGTAACCTACACGACTCCAGCCCATCAATTGATGTCTTGTGAAGTTGAATTCTATGTGTTTGTAGGAATCATGATTTAGACATTTTAACTGTAAATTATTCCTTTAGCCAAAATCCATAATAATGTTTCCTCCAGTGAAAAAGTCCACTCCCTGTTGATATTTTATTTCAGCTGGAAGCAATAGCTTGAAAAATGTCTTAATGATAGATTTGTTTCATGCAAACATGCAGCTTTTGACTTCATAAGACATGCTGTGATGTAATCCTAAATTTCACAAAATCTGTTCTGATGAAGAAACAAACTCATCGTGGATGGCCTGAAGCGGAGTAGGCTACATTTTGTGCATATTTCCATTTTTGGGTGAACTGTTCCTTTATTGCCACTGACGCACCTTTGCACTTCCACTGGAGCGTGTAAGAGCGCTGTTGAAAGACAACATGAGTAAATTTGGATTCTGGCCTGAAAAAAATTTGTACTAGGCTATATTTAGAAAGATATTACAAGGTCTTACCTTCCTATAGGAAACACTTTCACTTTATGCAAATATACATGTGTCGGCCATTCTTCTAATGCTTGTGTCAACTTGGAGAGAGGAAAGATATAAGCTACATATATTATTGACATTTTGTCTTGGTACTAGCAGCAGTAAAAATTAAAAGTGTGTTTTCTATAGCGCACCCACTGATGAGCAACTTCTGGGGCATCGTAAATGTTTGTTTTGTTTCCGTCTTCACGAATGATGATAAGCACTAATTTTACTTCATAAAAAGGCCAGTCTGGAACAAGAGGACATTGTGTCAGATATAAAAGGGTCCAATATAGAGGATAGATATGTAAATATAGGCCCTCATTATTAGCTTGATAGTATTTAATTAGCGATAATGATCGGTTGACTGTATTTCCTTTACAGTTAATAAGTGGACTTCATATGTAACTTTTGGCCCTCTAGCGATTAAAAATTAAATTGCATTTAGGGAAAAACATTGTTTGGTTGTGCCTCGGCTCTCTGTCTCTGAGCAGATGATGTTTGTGGCACCGGTGCCCACAGATATAGTGGATATAGTAGACAAATAAATTAGCCTGCGGGTTCTTTGTTTTTACAAGCGCTGATTCCCCGGAGGTTACCGCTTTAAATGATCCATGGTCGATTTGGTTTTCTTAATCATTATGGCAACAATCTTAGTATCACAATAGCCTACTCCCACACCATACGAGCACTGCAGTAGCCGGACCTACTTTTCTCTCAGTATGACGACGAACAACAAGACGAACACTGCTACAATATTAATACTGAAGTTAACTAATATAATTTGCAATACAGTAGATAACTAAGAAGCTATTTGTGTTTGTATGAATGTGAGTCTGTGGTGGCGTGAAACGAGAAACATGAAAGCAATTTGAAGAGTGGTCATTGTTATGGACCAATCAAAATAAAGCATTTCAGAGGGCCGTGTTTTTTACATTTATGGTAAATGTAAGTTTATTAATAACTATAAACCAACATTTAATTCTAAACTAACTACAGTAGTAACTAGCCTACTGAGTGACATCTCTAGCTATATATGTATTACTTGTCCATTTACTTTTTATGTTTATTTACAGTTCATTATCAAAAATAACGAAAAGTCACACAGATCTGGGTTTTAAATTGTATCTATGTTGATATGTTTGTGAAAATTTAAATCCTTATAATAAATAGAAAATAATATAAAAAATGTTTAAAGCATTTTTAAAACAATGTTTTTGTATTCTATTTGTAAAAAAATGGCCATATACAGTGGCATTGTTAACTATTTTTTGTGTGTATATGTGTGTCACTTACCGCACTTTTGCGTAACGTCTTGTATAGGCTTACAGTCCTGGGCTTTGTTCCAGATTCGTTTCTCCCAATGCAGAATATCCCCATCAGTGCAGGCCATCCTGGATATGTCTTGAGCACTGCGTACTCGTTCCCACAACCTGAATAGACTTAAGCTGCCCTTCAGTTCAGTGCCCGTCTCGATGCTTATCTTGTTCTTCACAAAATTGTGGGCCACAGCTAAAGTCAGAGTGCCACCGGCGGCCACGCTACAGCAGTAAGGCTGCAGAGCCGTTCCTTTAGACTGTGGTTTTAATTCTACTTTGGTTCCATTGACATAGACTTTTGGTTCAGTCATTGAGTTGGACCAGGTCATGCAAATTGAATGCCAGTTGTCCAAGGACACCACTGAAGATTTGGTCCAGACTCTCCCAAACATTATGATATGGAGTTCTGTTCCAAATCCCTTCAGCCCAAGCTCTATGCGTGTCTTATTAGGGTGCAGGTACGTGAACGCGGTCCAGTATGAATTGCTGAGCTTCCTCTTTATGTTCACACACACACTGAGCTCATTCAAGGAAGGAATTTTGTGTTCATTTTTCAGCAACCAGAAACTACAGTCCTTCTGCATGAAATCTATCTTCTTCCCCCATAAACTGGCAGCATGCACTGACCCTCAGGTGTAGAAAAAGAAATTTGTAAAACACATTTTAGCACATAAGCACTTCTGTCAAATTTTCATATATCAAACAAACAAAGCTTAAATATGTATCAAGTAACTCAGTTGTCCCAGTTTAGAAATGTATGTTATAATTTGTGAATGGTAATATATTTTGCACAACAATAATACCTTCATCCTTCGAAGCTATTATACATTGAATGAGGAAGATGAATAAGGCCGGAACCAGTTTATTGCATTTTTCCATTCTCCACCTAACAAAAGGCAAGAAATAATAATATGCAAACATTGCATTGTGCTGTGAAATATAACACATATAACGTAGTACAAAGATTTTTAAAAAAAAATGAAGCATAAAATTGGTTTTGCTTTTATATTATATATTTTAAGACAGTATCAAGCTCCACTGCAAACATAGGTTTAAAATTATTTCCCACTTTATTGCAAATTGTACTTCTCTCTCAAAAAAAGGCACAAATCTGTCACCCTTTCAAAAGGTATAAATGTGTAACTTTTGGTGTTAATATGCACTTTTAAGTGTACTAATGTTTGCCATTACGTTACTAATATGTACAGGAAATTGAGGTACAAAGATGTACCTATAGCTTTTGTGTCCCAGTGCTTTCTAGCTTTTTTTCTTAGTGTTGAATTATATTCTGATTCATGGATAATTTTAATAAATGAATCTATCAAAAGTAAAAGTAGATATAAATTATTCAATCATTTTTCATTATGAAGTCACAAAAAATATCAGATGTAACAGAATCCAAATCCAAATTGAAACTACTCACCGCGTTCAGCATCTGCCAGTCAAATTTCCACATAGGTCAGTTCTTCATTTAAGAGAGTTTTTGTTTTTGAACATGTATGTTGGTGTGAAGAAATGACTATGAGAGAGATCTTGTGTTCATGTTAAAAAGTCCCCCGCGAACTTTTGGGTTATTCATTAAGCTCATCAATCATTATCTTATTCAGATTAGCCATGACATACACTGACAACCAATGACTGTGTACATACGCACACCATCTTCATAAAGCAGCAATACGATCAGTCAGTATCTGTTATGCTTAGCAAACAGCAGGTGCAACTTGAAGTATTTTTGTTCACTTTACTCTGAAATCACCAACTTCATGAAGTGAAATATAATGTAGGCTAAAAACTTTACCGTTTTGAAAGTGATTCCAATGATGTCCTCCTGTGTCATTATCGGAATAGTTGAATTATGAACACTTCTATTCTCATAGATTTAGAACGATTATTAAAACGTTTTAGTTATCGTTGTCATTATCGTCGTACAATATGCTTTGTTGAAAATGTGGTATGAGTCTAGAGTGGGGGAAAACGCCCCCTCAAGGACTGTGTAATTTTTCTTTTTTTCTGTGAAACAAAAGTTAGCTATATATGTCCAGAATAGTTATAGTTTTAGTGGAAATGACATTAATTATAAACCAAGTATGAAAAATGTCCAGAGATTTATTAGATTTTTAACAAAAATTAAATTTGTACCAAGGGGGCCACCCCCCACCATCTAACAAAGCAATTTGTTTTATACATTTACAGCAAAATCAGAGTGCAGGCAGTTTTAGCTTAATATTAAAAAGAATACAATAATTATGAATTACAAAATTATAGTAATTAATTACACACAGCCTTCGCCTTCTTTACCCTCTCCCCCTCTTCAGAGCATTTTACCCTGTCCTCTCCCACCTGACTCTGCACCTTTTTCCACCTTTGACCATGTGAGAAGACAGCTGAGGAAGCTTCACTCCTGCAAGGCTGCAGGTCCGGATAAGATCCATCCCAGGGTGCTTAAAGCCTGTGCCTCCCAGCTTTGTGGTGTACTTCACCATGTCTACAGCATGAGCCTGAGACTGCAGAAGGTCCCTCTGTTATGGAAGACTTCTTGCATCGTTCCTGTTCCAAAAAAGTCTCGTTCCAGTTACCCTAAGGATTACAGGCCCATGGCATTAACATCCCATATTATGAAGATTCTGGAGAGACTGGTGCTGGAGGAGCTCAGGCCCATGGTTAGGCCTTTTATAGATTAGTAAATGTTCAGTTTGCCTACCAGCCCCACCTGGGAGTTGAGGACGCTATCATCTACATGCTGGATCAAGCTTATACTCACCTGGATAAGGCGGCAAGCACTGTGAGAGTCATGTTTTTTTACTTCTCCAGTGCTTTTAACACAATTCGTCCGGCTCTACTGAGTGAGAAGCTGACAGCGATGCAGGTGGATGCCTCCCTCGTGTCCTGGATTGTGATACTTCTCCATTTTAACACAATTCGTCCGGCTCTACTGAGTGAGAAGCTGACAGCGATGCAGGTGGATGCCTCCCTCGTGTCCTGGATTGTGAACTACCTTGACCGGCAGACCACAGTATGTTCGGTTGCAGCATTGTGTGTCGGACAGAGTGGTTTGCAGCACTGGAGCTCCACTGGGGACTGTGCTGTCTCCTTTCCTCTTTACTCTGTATACTGCAGATTTCAGCTATTGTACTGAGTCCTGCCATCTTCAGAAATATTCTGATGACTCAGCTATGGTTGGTTGCATCAGCGGTGGTGAGGAGACTGAGGACAGGACTTCAGTGGATAGCTTTGTCTCATGGTGTGAGCGGAACCTTCTACAGCTCAATGTGACAAAAACAAAGGAGCTGGTGGTCGACCTGCGGAGGACTATGGCACCTATGACCCCTGTTTCCATTTATGGGGTCTCAGTGGATATTGTAGAGGATTATAAATACCCGGGAGTCCACATGAACAATAAACTGGACTGGACTAAGTACTCTGAAGCTGTCTACAAGAAGGGCCAGAGTTGCCTCTATTTTTTGAGGAAGCTGAAGTCCTTTAACATCTGTAGGACGATGCTGAAGATGTTCTACGAGTCTGTGGTAGCAAGTGCTATAGCTGGACTCTCTGACTGTAGTGTCAGAAAGAAAGATTGTCTGGCCATCTTAGACAACACCTCTCACCCACTTCATAATGTCCTGGGTAGATACAGGAGTATGTTCGACCTAGGTGCTCCACAGAGAGACAGGAAATCTTTTTTACCCTTGTCTATCAGACTTTATAATTCCTCAGTATAATAACGTATTTTATTGTGCAATATTATATTTTTACTTGTATATGGCCAAAACATGTGGAAACAATAGACTGAGGCAACTTGCGATGGTCATTATTATCATAAAATGTCTTTATTTTAGAAAAGAACATGTTTTGTACTCACAAAATATATAGTAACTTACAACTTTAAAAGTAATAATGAACAAAAATACATAAATTTTTGCTACATCTCTCACCTTCTTACAGCAAGCGCATTGTTTGGCAAATTTCTTCTCGTGGCAAAGGCTGCAGTAGATGTTGTTGTTCTTTGCTATGAAACTTTTGGAGCCGATTGGCTTTTGACACTGATAGCAGGTGAAACACTCATCATGCCATGAGTTGCCTTTGTATTCCACATTCTCAGTGCCTGGAAAGGAAAACAGGAAAGAAAAATGGAAAAGGGTCTGTTATACAGGAAAAAATGTCACATACAAATTAAGCACTCCAAGGCCCCCCGTTGTCAAAATAACAATATTTGAAGGCCCCTGAAGATATTTCTGGGACTTCTGTGTAATGACAAATTTGTTTACAGAAACTAGGAGTGGCAATAGCCTATATTAAAAATATTCTATAAAATAATTATAAATCATTAAAATAATTAAAAGTTTCAGTAACTGAATTTTCTTCAGTTTACAATTTTACTGAATGAATTATTTTTATACAAAAATCTGTATTATTTATTATAATACATATATATAATTTATATTATACATTATAAAAAAATCTATTTAAATTATATTAATTATATATATATTTTTTACATTTTTTAATTAATTATTTTTTTACTTTTTTAAATTAATAATTAATTAATTAATTTATTATTATTATTTTACTTTTTAGGGTTTTATACATTCCCACATTTTTTCCCCCACAAGTCTAGAAATTACACTTTTAAAATTCTCTCCTATATTTTGGTATTTCTATATTTCCAATATTTTTGCTTTTTAAGATAAATTAATTTATTTATTTATTATTATTATTTTACTTTTTAGGGTTTTATACATTCCCACATTTTTTCCCCCACAAGTCTAGAAATTACACTTTTAAAATTCTCTCCTATATTTTGGTATTTCTATATTTCCAATATTTTTGCTTTTTAAGATATATAAATCTATTTTATATCTACATATACATTTATACTCGTATACATATACAGCAGAAGGTGTAGAGTCTATCTGTCCCCTACCTGCCAGTATGGGCTTGTAGCAGCCATGGCAGCGAGGGGCATCCTCACGTGAGCTACACGGCCCACACAGGATCCTGTCATCCTTGGAGGTGAAAGACTCCTTGGCCAGATTCTTATAGCACTTGGCACATCGGAAACAATCCGAGTGCCAGTACCGGCCCTTATGGTGAAGCTCCTATATAGACAAGAACCAAGACTGAGAGATGTGATATAATACAATTTAACTAACAATATTTGCGAAAGTAATATATTTAAATGTAAATATGCTCCACAATTAAAAAAGTTTGGGATCAACAGCAAGGATGCATTAAATTAATCAAAAGTGACAGTAAATACATAATGTTACATAATTCGTCTTTCAAATCATACGTTTTCTTTCTATTGATCAAAGAATACTGAAAAAAGTCAGTTTACAAAAAATATTAAGCAGCAGCAGCAGCACAACTGTTGCAACATTGATCATAATAAGAAATGTTTATTGAGCAGCAAATCATCATATTATAATAATTTCTAAAGAATCATGACACTGAAGACTGAAGTAATGGCTGCTGAAAATTCAGCTTTGCCATCACATTAATAAATTACATTTCAAAATATATTCAAATAGGAAACAGTTATTTTACATTTTAATAATATTACATTTCAGTATTTTGAACAGTAGTGTAGGCTATATATTTATTTTTAACCGATTAAAAATATTATGAAAAGCTTGGAAAAATACACTTAATTTATACTTCTACTGCCATTTTGACTTCAATGCCTAATGTTTAGATAGAGTATATGACTGATGGTGTAAAAGTTCGTGTAATAGATTACTGAAGGTGTAAAACTTTCTCCAAACTATCATTAAACTAGCATTATCACTACACTACTATCATTATGATGTGTGCTCCACTTATCTGACATGGAAAGATATGGGCCAGAGCTACAACAAATCAGAGAGATATTTCAACAGACCAATATTTCAGCGTGTTTAAGTTGTATTTCAACTGCAAAACCACCCACGGAGGAAAGAAAAAAACAGCTCCTGATATCACGTGTTACCTTGGAGTCGGTGCTGACTGGGCGTCGACACTCCGCGCAGGTGTTGGCGCAGAACTTGTCAAAGCATCGCACGCAGACTTGTTTCTCGTCTTTCCTCACAAACTTCTTTCCGCTGAGGTCCTCGCGACAGTAAAAACAGTTGGAACGGGCTGCCATAGTCACCCAATAAACCCCGTGAAAAGCTGTGAGAAATAATAACAGCGATTATTTATAATAACATCGTGCTCATAAAATTAGGTCATAAAAATACATCATGATGTATAAATGCAGAAAAAGAAATGTTTTCCCTCCCCGAAACGTTGTTGTAAAACGTCTCACACCGCCTCGTGTAACTCAGTGTTCAGTTTCCTCAGGAAACAGTGAGTGAGGACATTTATTGATAAGAGAGTGTTTGTTCCGTTTTCCCTTAGGCGGAGGTACAAAATTGCTCTAAGTTGTTATGTAACTATAGGCAACAGCAAACAGCACATGTCCCCCGAAACGTTGTTGTAAAACGTCTCACACCGCCTCGTGTAACTCAGTGTTCAGAGTTTCCTCAGGAAACAGTGAGTGAGGACATTTATTGATAAGAGAGTGTTTGTTCCGTTTTCCCTTAGGCGGAGGTACAAAATTGCTCTAAGTTGTTATGTAACTATAGGCAACAGCAAACAGCACATGTTTTTTTATTGTCCCCCGGTCTAATCTTCATCTGATAACGGGTTCCGTTCAGCTGTAAAGCGGGTTAGCAGACTGGCAGACGGGATGAAAGACTTTCTTTCAGTATGATAAATCTAATCGGTAATAATAAAACCGCACATTCATACCTAAATCAAGCGATATCGTGAAACACTGGAGAAAATATAATAAAAATTGAATTTGTTATGAATTATTCGATTATAAACATACTTACCGGATCACATCGCTGAGTGTCTGGTTTGAATTAACGTACATAGGCCTATTGTTTCACTCGCCAAAACAAATCGTTATTGGGAATTTTCCCATGTAGTCATTAAAAATGAGGGCAGGTTACCAAACACTTCCTGGGAATGAAATATTAACTTTCGTGCAAATGCTTCAAGCGAATATGTGCTTGTTTTCTAGCATGCGGGCACACATTTGATTGTGTTGATTTTTTTTCTGTATATGTGCAGAAGTATGTCTGGTATGCATGTGGTGAGATGAGGAATGTTAACAGTTCTTTGGCAATGTTTGAAGAGGGAACCTCTCAATCACTTCTTCAAACACTTTGCATAGAGCTTACATATCTGGTTAATTATTTAGCATGCATCAGAACACTTTCCAGGTGGGTTGTCTGTCAGCTAGCCTTACTAATGGCTGTGGTATGACATATTTTACTGGTCTACACAAAGTCCCAAAGGCTGAGGAACTTTCCTGTCTCCTTTGCAAATGTGAACCCTAAACTAATCCTTTATTGGAAGGAAGCTGGTAGATTCCAAAGTTTCAAATGAAACAGCAAGTTGGCCTGTACAGTCCATAAATAAGTTCGGCTCAAGTTGTCAAACATCACTGCCAAAACCAGAATCGCAGACCTATTTTTCGGTGTAGTGAATGGTTTGCATCCGCTGTACCAACCCAGTGGTCCTATTAACACATCTAAAACCAAACCTCCCAACCATGCCTGTTTTAGACAAGCACAAGCATTTTTTTTTTTAAATGGACACAGGAGAAGTATTTGAACAGTGATGAGGTTTAAATATGCTAGATACTGTTACAGGACTTGGCATAAGCACTCTTGTTTTCCCGAAAGTTCGAAGACTTCTGAAATGTGCTGTTCATGATAGTTTTTTTTCTTTCAGTTCTGTGTTTCCTGGTCGGTTAACTTTAATGACAGACCAGATAGACATTTAGGGATCACATTTTAGCATGGTTCTAACAGTCATGCTCACCAAAGCTCAAAGATCATTGGCTCATACTCTTTCAAATGAGATTTATGGTGTTTTTATGGTACAGTCAAGAGAGGACAGGGCTTGGATTCATAAAACATTTTAAGGATAACATTTTTCTTAACCACTATTTTCTTCTTATTTTCTAACTTAAGAAAACGTAAAACATTTTGTTTTTCTGAAAAGACTTATGAAGAGAATATTCTTATCTTTATCTTTTTTTCAGATTTCTCTTCCTAAAAATAATGAAAGTGAGTATTTATATTAAGATTTTTTCTTATTATAGAATAAAAGTGGGGCAATTATTATTATTATACATATTTTTTCATTATTATTATTATTTTTCCTTAATAACTAATACTTTTTTTCTTAAGAAGATTTTCATAAATCGTACCAGGTTCGATCTCATGTCACCCACATACGCACATGTGCTAACCACTAGACTACAGCTCCGTTCATATGGTTATAATTAGCAAACAGTTTCAATAAAACAAATAAAGAGCAAATAAGGGAACCCGCTAAACGGGTCACAGATAAGCGTGAATGGGGGCATTTTTATAGTAATGGTGTAATGGTGAACTGACAGACCCCTGTTTGAGTCAAATATTTAATGTGATCTCCAGGGAGATGGCAGACTGTTGAGACTGGAATCTGGTTTCAGGATGACCTCATGCACCAGCATCTGGAACACAGTCGGGCGAGCGTAGCAGCCAAAGCAAACGAGGGGAAGAATTGGAACAGTCACGCTGCTTGCGACCCATTGGTTGATGCGATATGAGGCAACTTGAGAGACTGTGAGACTTCAGCTGAAGAGAAAAATAATATGGTGATAGGCTACTGACCATGTTTTTTTCTCCTTTTGCGTGCATTTAACAAGTAATTTTTCTTCTCAGGCTCATAAAAGGGTTCGGTGGATATGATGAAGGCAGCCAAATTAGAAGCTGGGCTATGACATCACCTGCTGGTTAGCTCAAAACATAACTTTTACAGTAATTACTGCATTCGAAAACCACACTCATGAGCGCACTTGTGCATATGCTCTAACCCAAACAGAAAAAACATATGTTGGACGTACTTAAAAAAAAAAAAAAAAAAGCATTTTAATGCACAAATGGTCCTACTTAGCCAACATGGGTCATCTGAAACTGGTATGGTAATGGAATCAACCCTGTTATACAGCTGGGAAAATTGAGGGGGTCTTGGCAGAGTGTTGTGTTGGCATGATCTACATGCTGAAGAATGTGGTGAAAGCTTGGAAACAGGAAGCCTGTGAAGCAGCAGTAAGGAGAACAGGCGAGACGGCTGGCCAGCGGCGTAACTCTTGATCTGCACTCCTAAATACACTTTCAAAAAGAGGAAACTCAAACAAGACTACCGTCCGTCACTAGGCAAGTGGGGTTAATATGGGGCCACATTTTAACCACCATATAATTATCCTGTTTATAATTGTTTATAATGTTTCTCTTAAAGGGACCTGGCACTAACAATAGGTTACTTATTAGATGGCATTCTGGAATACTTCATTTGGTCACGGCATTATGCGGTCAAATATTTTTTGTGCAACAGGCAAGTTCCAGAATTGTCTCAATTTTCTCCATAGGGGAATTGATTTTTATTGGTAACTCATAAACCTTTAAAGACAGGATACTGTGACCTATGGGGTTGCTATTGATGGGATATGCTTTTGTTGAAGCCGCCAGTGTCCATTATTTCAACATATTTTTTTAAATATTAATGTTTAACTGTGGAATTCCTGGTGAAAAACTACATTACCCATGATGACTCTAAAAAATCTCCACCAATCAGAGAATCAAAACACGTTAATCACACCAAAAGAACTCTTTAGCATCAACCCACTCCTATGAACCTGCCCTAACAAACTACTTAAATATTTATATAGTTATGCGTATTTTGCAATAAACATAACATATGTATTTTTCTAAATACATAATCAACAAATCAATAGTTCTATGTTTTCTCCATTTTGATTTGCAATGCTTCATGGGATTGTAGTTCTTTTCCTAAATAAAGCAGTTAAGTTCACGGCCTTTGTTTTTTTGTCTGATTTTCAAATACTTTTTTGTTTTAAATAAAAATTTTTTTAAATCACAATGTTGTGATTTACCTTGTAGCTGGTTGGTTTGTTTTTTGTTTTTTAATGAATACTTTTTAAAATCCCTATGGGTAAAATACTAACAGAAGTAAGACTGTTAAAAAAAATGGGCGGGCATTTAGGAAATATCTGAATGCAAAGACAGACCAATCAGGAAATTCAAGAGAATAATAATAAAAGTTGTTTCAAATCAACTTTTTTTTTTTTAATCGGTCCTATGATGTAAATATCAAGGTTAACACCCAAAGCAAACAATTTGCCAGTAATATTTGTTGTAGCACTCACTGATATCCATCTGCTGTTGTATGCATAGTCAAATACACAGAGCAGTATGGTACAAAAAACAGAGTACGAATCCCTCGAGTTCTTACCTAAATGTTTCCACATATGCTTTTAAAAGGCCCCAAGAAGCAAAAATGGAGAGGAAATGAATCACATTTCATCTGACATTAAGGGAAGAGCAAATGCTTTACAGGTCCCCACTGTGCTCTTGGAACCAGGAGAACACAACATCATTTCACGAAAGCAAAACTGGATCTGCATGGATCAGATGTGAATAAGCAAAAGAGAGATCTGTTGATGGTCCATGTCAAATGTTTTTGAGGATCATTTTGTACTTCCTATGAAAAAAACATTATAATTGCAAAGATTTTAAGAAATAGTTTTCCCAAAAATGAAAATGTATTCACCCTAAGGCCAAAGATGTAGTTGAATTTGTTTCTTCATCAGAACAGATTTGAAGAAACTTAGCATTACATCACTTGCTCACCAATGGATCCTCTGCAGTGAATGGGTGCCGTCAGAATGAGTTCAAACAGCTGATAAAAACATCACAATAAGTAATCCACACTCCAGTCCATCAATTAACGTCTTGCGAAGCAAAAAGCTGCATTTTTCTAAGAAACACATGCATCTTTAAGACCTTTTAACTTTTAACTTGTGACACTTATGGACAAAATACAAGTTCATAATACTCCTCCAGAGAAAAATCACACTCACATCAAAATCCCCCAACATATTTGTTTAGAACTGTTTTGGACTGTTTTTGCTTGTAAATGGTGGTTGATCTGTGCATATTTCTCTCCTGATGCAGATGAGATGACTTTTGATGACTTCAGATGAGACAGTTTGAAATTAAAATCATGATGTATTTGTTTTTTTATAAACATCCAGCTTTTCACTTCACAAGATGCATTAACGTGTTAATCAATAGACTGGAGCCATGTGGGTTACTTGTGAATTATTGTGATGTTTTTATCAGCTATTTGAACTGTCATTCTGGTGGCACCCATTCACTGCAAATGATCCATTGGTGAGCAAGAGATGTAATGCTAAATTTCTTCAAATCTGTTCTGAGGAAGTAACAAACCCATCTACATGTTGGATGGTCTGAAGGTGACTACATTTTAAGCAAATTTTCATTTTTGGGTGAACTATTCCTTTGTAGGAGGTTTGTTGCAACTAGCTCCTGATTCATAATCAGTCCTGAGGCAGTGACTCAAACACATGAGACCGTCCATGCGCCCTTGATACAATACAATACTTGTCTTGTGGTACGTACACGGAGTTTGCTTCCTCTATTTAAATGTGCATTATATCAACACCACATATCATATTGTTATTTGTTTATGGACTGTGTGCGAAAACACATTTGTATATTAGTCACCTTAGAAATAATCACTCTGAATTCAGTGTCTGTCACCTTCAGCCAGCAAGAAGTGTCCAAATGGGAAAAGGGATAGAGAGTAAATAATGTATGCCAGACATGGTATGATAGCCTAATCATTTTTCTGTGTAATTTACTTCTTCGGAATGTGCACCGGATAATGACAGGGAATTATGGACATCAAAGACAGATTTCAGATATTTTATATCACTCTCATGGGGTGAATTCCTTTCTGCACATAATTTAGACATAAACTGTCCAGCGGAGTCTCTCACCTCATCAGTCCTTAGACATGTGGCTAGATCTTTGGAGTGAAAATCTTTAATAAGAAACAGATTTCAGAGGCTGAAAGAACATGCAGAAAATCCCTGCAGCCAACGCCCCATCTTCAATTTACTGTACTTACATCAATGCACTTCATATTCAGACTCAAACACTGATATAATATCAATGAGGTTAATCAAAATTGTATACTGAACATGAAGAAGGTAGACATTTTATTGGCCAGATTAAATATTAAACAGCTAAAGCCAGTTTAAAAATATGATATATTTTTTTTCAGGATAACTGAAGGATGTTTGTTGTATTAATGGCAGGTGATATAAATTCATGTTGATCATACAACACCAAACTGATTAGAATATTTTCTGAAATAAAATATTTTATATGATTTTATTATTGATTATTTACTTGCATATAAAAACATTATTTTGCCTCTTTTTATGTCTCTGTTATTTGATGTTTTCTAAGCACAGGTCTTTGCATGTCAGCAGAACCAAGTCCCTATGATTCTGGATGTTGCGCGATTTTGATTAGCCTACCTTATCCTATTAAAAAAAACGTAATTTTCGCTGACTTGTCTGAGCTTCTTACCGTTGAGAAAGTTTAACGTACCTTTTCTGGGGGATATGGTGCTCTTAGTGTCCTGTCCTCTGCCGCCACAGCAAAGTTTAAAAGTGTGTGCACTTGGTCCGGTTTTGCGTTGGTGGTGTTGTCGTAGAGAAGTCTTAGCTCATAAATATAAATTAGGTCATGCTAACGTTCTTCGGTACACTTCCAATGGCTAAAGCGTTCTTATAAATATTAATTAGGCATTCCTGACGCTACGCTGGAGCTTCCATCCAATTACGAAGATTTAGCTCATGAATAATAAGAAGTTTTACATAGGCTTTGTAATCTACATGAAGTGACGACGGGAAGGACGCGAACGTTTTATTTATTCCTTGCAAAAACAAAAACAAAAAAACGTCCAGTAGTTTCATTTTCTTAAACACGAGCACTTTCCTTTATAACAAAGGGATTTAAATTCAATTTTTGTAAGATTTTAAATCTCCTTTTGGAGATGGAATGCATTAGTTGGGTTATATTCTTCAAGTACTTACAAATAAAGTTGCGACTGGCAACATTTTTACCCGATAGCAGAATATATTTTTAATAAATGAATCCATGAAGAAAATTCCTGCACCCAAATAATTTTCAACACGGGCTTAAAAAGTACATCAAATCTCATTTATTAGAGGATCAATGGTGTGGAACAGTAACAAAACACTTTCAAATAAGTCACTTTTCCTATGTATAATTAAATCTCTTTTTCATATAAGTAAATGTTAATGAGGTAACGATGAGTCATATAGCACAGTACAAACACCAGGTTACCTGACATAGGCACTTCTTTATAAAAAAATGTATCCACAAGGAGAGCCACAAGTTATGTAAGACTTTGAAATGATCAATCCGGACACATCAATGCATTCACAATAGATGCAGACATTCTGTCTAAGCTACACAAAACTCAAACACAAAATTTATTTCGATTTCGATTTTTTTGGTGGGAGAAATTAGGAACAGAAGGATTAGCAACCACAACCATTGTACACCAGTGTCTAGACAAATAAATAAATATATATATGGCACAATATAATAAATCAATAAAAGCATAAATAATCATTTAACTTAATATCTGTGAAAGAAAGCATCACATAGAGGCCAAGAGGTTAGCAGCTGTCTGGCAGGCTCAGACTCGGTGGCGCAGAGGATCCGACAGGGGCGGGGATGGCGGAGGAGGAGGGAATGACGTCAGGGGGTCTGGAGGCTCATCTGTGGGGAGAACCAGACGGGTGCCTCCGAACGCAAGCTCCCTATCCAGAGGATCGTCTGAGGTTCCTGCTAGCGAGTAAAGCCCAGCCTGGCTGGTGGAGGTGGTGGGTATGCCATGGGCATCTGTGCTGACCATCATGTCACTGTACATCAAACCACCGCCGTCATTCAGAATCAGCTCTGTGTCTTCATCATTTAACTGACCAGCATTCTGGCAGGAGGGGAAAGAAAAGCCATGATTTGCATAATTCTGATTGCACTCGTGTGCTCATGTGATTTTACACTGTAGTATGAGCCAGTAGCAGCTGAATGTGTTCACGGGTTTACCTCATAGGCTTGTGAGCTGGTGAGACAGCGTGCTATTGGACCACAGCAGGCCGGCAGAGTGGAAGTGAGTGGAGGCCCGCTGTGAGTGAGGAAGGGTTTTAAATAACTGGACCACATTGTTAAGGATTAAACTGTATTTAAAATTACGCAAGTATACTACTCCTATTTATGATTAATTACACTAAAAGAAGTCTCATATATGCTCACCAAGGCTGCATTTATTTGGTCAAAAATGCAGTAAAAACAGCAATATTGTGAAATATTATTACGATTTAAAATAAGTGTTTTATATATTTTAGAATGTAATGTATTCCTGTGATGGCAAAGCTGTATTTTCAGCATCATTACTCCAGTTTTCAGTGTCGCATGATCCTTCAGAAATCATTCTAATATGCTGATTTGCTGCTCAAGAAACATTTCTTATTATTATGGATGTTGAAAACAGTTGTGCTGCTTAATGTTTTTGTGGAATTTATGATACATTTTACTCAGGAATAATCTTTTGTAACATTATAAATGTCTTAAGTGTCACTTTTGATCGATTTAATGCATACATTTTTATGAAGTAAAAAAAAACAGCATTTATTACAAACCAATTTTTGGTATCATTATAAATGTGTTTACTGTCACATGCTATGCATACATATAATCACATATACTGAACATTTATTTTATTTTGCATTTGAAATTTACCATTTTATGCAATGATATTTATTTATCACTTTTCCATAATTTATATACTGTATGCCTATTTATACTTCTGGATGCATGCTCACTGTATTGTATTGGCTTTGCACCTGCACTTTGTGCAATGACTAATTATAATAATTCTCAGAATTATAATAATCATTTGCAAGGGTTGTCAAATTTTTTAGTGCAGTGTTTCCCCCTGGGGGTTCGTGAAGGAATTGCAGGGGGTTTATGATTTTATGAAAAAGATAGTGATTAAAACTGTAAAATTAAAATGAATAATTTCACAATTAAAACAACAAAAAAATTATCATTTGTTTACCTGAATGTCATGTGACCATTAACTGACAGAGAAATGTGGTGGTAAATTATTGAAACATTTAAAATCTCATACTTGGCTGACAAAACACTTCCCTGTATTAGTGAATTCCAGATGAAAAAATAAATAAAAATCTAAGCTTGATATAAATTTTACTGCAGATCACGAGTGCCCTCTACTGTTTAATATGCCGCATTGAAGACATAATGTTGGAGATGCAGAATATATTATGTTTGCCAAAGATTGTCTAATCTAATATGTAGTGTATAAAGTAAAAAACATTCTTATTTATAAATAAATCATGTTTTTAGGGACAATTTAATTGTTGATAAAACTAGGCAGAACAACTGAAGGATACTTGTGGTCAAAAGTGTACCACAATCTGAACGGCCAGGCGCTCTCATGCTTGGTACTTGTTTGTGTCATCCCATCCGGTGCTGTGGCCTATATGAGCAGAGAAAAAGACGAGATAAGAGATAATATTTGAACATTAAACACTAATTTTTCTGATATCAACTGTTGCATTTTGAGCAGACATGAGTAGAGATTACCAAATTATCTTGATCTTTGTCCACTCCCACTCTGTGGAAAGATAAAGTGATTTAGACAAAAAACAATGAAAGAAAGACATAATTTAAACATAAAAGACAACTCACCGAATCTGCATAAGTGACAGCATGGGGGTCGTCCCGCCCCCACAGACCCACACAGTGATGAAAACGATCAGTAGGGTGGTGGAAAACATCATCTGCCTGGCGTATGTCGCAGTGTCCCTAATTGAGAGGGCAAAGGTCATTGCCCCTCGGAGCCCTGTGAGGTCAGTGTGACATCATAAACAAGAGAAAAAAAAGGACATTGGGCACTTCAGTTGTCTCTGATCTCTGCAGGTATTACCGGAAAACATCATGACGTGTTGGAAATTGGAGGCGATTTTATTCTTGAGGCCCAAGTTTAACAGGAAAGACAATGGGTAGATGTTAGCCGCCCTGCCAAGAAATATAGCCAGCTACAAATGAAAGCCACTGTTAAAGATCATGTTTATCTGTATACAATTCATGAGTACAGCATAAACATCCTGCTACAAAAGGATACAAATGCACCTATGATGAAGAAGGGATTGAACACATGGTGCTGGAAGGAGAAAAGTGTCAAGCCCATATAAGAGAAGATGAAGTTTTCAGCCAGGAAATTCAGCAGCTCAAACAACTGTTGGGGGAAATGGTGGACAATACTATCAGTATGCAAATCTTGAACCATCAAAAACAGAGAACTCTTAACTATGAGATGCCCCATTAAAATATAAATAGTTTTTGTGTTACCTGTTTGGATCTACTCTTTGATTCAGCAGAAAGGTTGTTGTATGTATAGTGAGCCTGAGTAATGCCACAGAAGAGCACTGCAACCACACCTAAACAGAGATACAAAAACAGTGCTATTTCAGTGGTATACTATTATAGTATTTAGCAATATTTTGAATTCACTTTTACATTTTCAGTTTCAATAGAATTTCAGTTTACGTTTTTGTAATTCGATGTGCTGTATATATACAGTTGTGCTCAAAATTATTCATACCCTTGGTAAATATGATCAAAGAAGGTTTTGAAAATAAGTCCGTATTGTTTATCCATTTGATCTTTCATTCAAAAAATAAATAAAGTAAAATAAAAATAAAAATAAAAGTCAAAAAAGTGAAAATGGGGGAAAATCACATTATGAAATAAATATTTTTGTCTAATACACAATGGCCACAATTGTGTACCCCTAGAAATTCTTATGATTAAAATATCTCTGAAGTATATTCCCATTCATAGTTGCACTTTTTATCACACCAGGGTAACTAGGAATTCCCATTTCCAACATCAGGGCAATAATTAAGACGTTCCAATCAACAGAAAATGCTACAAATCTGCCTGGAAATCTGCCTGCACCGTCCTAATGCACGGTGAGGAGGAGAGTTTAAGTGGCCAAAGAATCTCCAAGGATCACAGCCTAAGAATTGCAGGAAATAGTTGAGTCTCTGGGTCAGAAAACCTTAAAAAAATTATCAAACAGCACTTACGTCACCACATGTAGTTTGGGAGGGTTTCAAGAAGAAAATCAAGAAAAGAAAACGCTCTCATCCAAAAACAAACTCCAGCATTTTAATTTGCCAGACACTACTGGAACTTCAAAAAGGACTGGCTTCCATGGTCAGATAAAACTAAAAAAATGAGCTTTTTAGCAGCAAACACTCAAGACGGGTTTGGTGAACGCAGGAGTAAAAATGTACCCCAGTTGTACAATGAAATATACTGCTGTATCTTTAATGCTGTGGGCCTATTTTTCTGCCAGAGATCCTGAATATTTTGTTCAGATAGAAGGCATCATGAATTCTATCAAATAACAAGAGATAAAAAAATAAAAACTGACTGACTCTGCTAGAAATCGTATAATGGGCCAATGTTGGATCTTCCAACAGGACAATGATCCACAAACATCAACTTGCAGCTGGAAATCTGAAATGTTTGGAGAGATTCTGGATGAAGGAATGGTCTCTGATCTCCTGGCAGATGTTTTCTAAACTCTTCAGGCATTATAGGTGAAGACTCAGAGCTGTTCTCTTGGCAAAATCAGGTTGCAAAAAGTATTGGATAAAAGGGTATGATTAATTGTGACCAATGAATGTTAGAGAAAAACATTTATTTCATAATGAGATTTATCTCCCATTTTAAATTCTTGTTCTCCAATGAAAGGTTAGATTTTAGTAAATTTTTAAAATAAAATATCTAAAGGATTGATGATACAGATTAATTTTCACAGCCTTCTTTGATCATATTTACTAAGGGTAT
>NW_015656630.1:329155-344867 GCF_001515625.1 Sinocyclocheilus rhinocerous
ATGCACCTATATATATATATATATATATATATATATATATTCACTCTTTATTTTAGCTTAATTTTTGTAGTAATTTTAGTACTTCAATTTTTACATTTTCTTCTAATATTTTTATTTTTATTTTAGAACTATTGTTAATAGATGTGTTTTAGTTTAGTTAATTACAACACTGATTAAAACTATACACTTAAGTCTGAAATAAATGGAATAATGAAAAAAGTTTTTGAATGGTCTCTTATTGTCAAAAAGACAAAATTTTTTATTTCACTTAAAATACAGTAAAACTGTAATATTGTGAAATATTATTATAATTCAAAAAAAATGTTTTGTATTCATTTATTTCTGTGATGGCAAAACTGAATTTTCAGCAGCCATTACTCCAGACTTCAGTGTCACTTGATCAAACAGTCTAATATGCTGATTTGCTGCTCAAGAAACATTTCTTATTATTCTCTTATTATTACGCTGAAAACAGCTTTTGCTGCTTAATATTTTTGAGGAAACCGTGATACATCAGTTTTTTTAAACTGCAATAATATTTCACAATATTACTGTTTTTATTATATTTTTTATTAAACAAATGCAGCCTTGGTAAACAAAACAGACTTCTTTTGAAAACATTTAGAAAAAAAAAATATTCCAAACTTTTGACCAGTAATGCAGTTTATGATCTTCACAGATGATGCTGTACAGTAATGCACAGATACAGATAAATATTTGACCACTGAGGCCAAGACTGACCAATCAGAATCCAATATTCCTGTTCTAAAACAATTTAGAGACATTACCTGCATAAACCAACAGTATGAATTTTTCCATGATGTTATATGCAGCATGTGACTAAACAGTGTAGTGTTGCCATAGATACCTGTGAAGCCACAGGCCTCAGCCAATAGGAACGTACTCCAAGACATGAGGAAGAAAAGGGCCGTTTCCAGCAAGGGGAAATCTCTCAGCTTAGTGAACTTTGTGACCTAAACAACAGCACATATTAATAGATTAACCACCTTAGATTTGAACTGTTTTTTTCTTTTGACTAGTTTAAGTGAATTTAAAACAATTAAATACATAAAGACAGATACCAGAGCTGTCATGACTCCAGTTGCAGCCCCCATTGCAAAAGACCCACTGAAAACTCCCAGAAAGACACCCAGTGACTTGAGCAGGGCACTGCCGTCAAATGTGTGACGATTGTCTCCCTCAGGCTGGTATGCCACTATTGATCTGTCAGTAGGTTTTCAACATTGATAATAATAATTTAAAAAAAAAGTTTCTTCAGCAGCAAAACAGCATATTAGAATGTTTTCTGAAGGATCATGTGACACTGAAGACTGGAGTAATGATGCTGAAAATTCAACATTACTATTTATACTGTATTTTGTATCAAATAAATACAGTCTAGGTAAGCATAAAAACATTTAAAAATCTTACTGCCCCCAAACTTTTAAATGGTAGTGTCAAAATCCTGTTTATTCATGATCTGTTAAAAAAAAAAAAAAAATCATAGGATGAGATTATGTGAACACAGGAATCTACAGCCCCGAGGACCTAAAATGAAAGTGTGTGTGTATTTTTGCACATAAGGGTGTGCACTTACGATGACAGGACGATGGCCACGGCATCATTGAGGACACTCTCACCGAACATCAGCGCGTAGAGATCCACGTCAACTTTCAGCTCATTGAAAATGGCCAGAACTGTCACTGTAAGCAATTAAGTTATGAATCAATCATTATTACTTTTATTATAGATTAACATATGAAATATAAGATCTAAATTTAGAGCAACATCTATACCTGGATCAGTGGCAGATACAATAGCACCGAAGAAAAGGCAGTCAGTGAAAAAGAAATCCCCTCCAAGCTGACCAATGACTTTCATAAACACCACACAACCGTACATCACCAACCTGCACAAAGGATATTATGAATTATATCATATATAATGTTACATTTACCTATATTTTTATGACAAAGCTTCTTTTAGAAAATTCATCACTTACCCTGTAACAAAGCATGTTGTCATTGTGCCCACAAAGGCATAGGAGAGGATAGACCCCAAATTTCTGAAAAAATGCCTCTGAGAGTTAAAACAAATAAAGAAATTATTAAAATAAAACAATACAGCTCAGACACACTGGCAATTGATAAGAGACAGAATTTCTAATAAAACAAGCTTTGCTTTCAGACCTTCTACGTATCTTGTGAAATGTTTGTAATCATATTCTTACTCGTTTGAGACTGTATCCCGCATGAAAGATGATGGGGGGAAGCAAAATGTTGAAGAAAACCTCAGGATCAAAAGTAACCTAGAAGCAAATTTATACGTTTGAGAACAAAATCTTGTACCCCAAAAAATACACACACATCCAGTAGGAGGAAAGAGCAAGTAATACATTTTTTGTTATTTTAGAGGATTTAAGAGCAGTACCTTCCTAAGCATCTCTGCATTTGGCACATCATGGCCCTTGCTGTCCCGGACCTCTCCTTTCAGGCTGTACTCGTAGAATCGGCCGCTCACGTTCACCAGGATGGTGGTGGGACTGCTGTTCACGGCACAAGTCAAGGTGACGTCATTTAAGTCTTGTGGCAAATGGACACCGAAGCGCAGAATTATACCCACAAACAAACCCGAGGACACAAAACATATTTCAAATACACAGCATGTTTAACAAATCACACACAGAGATACAAAATAAATGAAAGATAAATACAGAATAGCAAAAGCAGTTATAAAGCTACGAGTACAAACATCTACCATGGTAATCATAGTTTCTGCCAGAATACCTATTATTGTTACTACAGTAAAACATGGAGTTATAACATGGAGTTATCCTCCACTGCCAATAAAAAAAACAACAACAACAACAACATGATGTCAGAATTTTTTTTTTTTTATATTTAAATGTATTAAAATATATCAATTAAAATAAAATTAATTCAGATTTTAAGAATATATAATACTAATAATAATGAAATAAATGTTTTTCTCAAATACACGTTGGACACAATTATTGGCACCTCCGGAAGAGGACGCGTGTCTATACCGTCCTAATGCACGTTGAGGAGGAGAGTTTGAGTGGCTAAAGACTCTCCAAGGACCACAGCTGGAGAATTGCAGAAAATAGTTGAGTCTCAAAAAGCATTGAATAAAAGGGTGCCGTTAATTGTGTCCAATGTGTATTAGAGAAAAACATTTATGTCATAATGATATTTCCCCCCATTTTAAATTCTTATTCTCCAATGAAAGGTTAGATTTATGAGAATTTTTTAAATAAAAGATCAAAATGATTAACATTGCAGATTTATTTTCACAACCTTCTTTGATCATATTTAACAAGGGTGCCAATAATTCTGACCACGACTGTATATAAGCTTACATGTAGTAAAACACATCAATTAATTAAGACTTATATTAAAGATTTAAATTTAGATATTTATTACACAAAAATTCCACTGAAACATTTATATGTATTACATTTATTAAAATGTATCAATTAATTCTTATTTTTCAATTTAGAATTGATCAGTTTTTCATTTTTTAAGAATTCATTACACAACAATTGAATTAGCCTAAATATTGACATATATGTATAATGCATTAAAAATAAAATATATAAATTAAGAACAATATTTTAGATTTAAATTTAGATGTATTAGAATTATAATTATTTCATTTTAAGTTTTTATTACAAAATAATTAAATTAAAAATGACTTAAATGTATTATTAAATTTAATAAAAAATATATATTTTAGTTAAGACGTGCATTTAAAAATTTTATTTAGATTTTTAAGTATTAATTACACAATAATTGCAAATAGACAAAATCTTCACGTAAATCAGGTTAAATTGAGCAGCTTTGTAAATCTGTCAAAACTAGGAGACTTTTTTTTTTTTTTTGTACATTTGTCCCATATTAGTGGCTACAGTGTGTGTGCATATTTCTGGTGCCCTCCTACACAAGGTTCCTCAATGTGAACTTGAATATGATTATATAAAATAAATAAATCTCACCATAAATCATAGCCAAACCCGTCTCATGTAGGAACCTGAAGCGGCGGTGTTTGAAGAGCCATATCGTGAGGATAGTGAGTGTGAGTAACGTGATGAATATGAGCAGATTGGCGCTGTCCTGCCTGTGACTTTCCTCCGCTTTCCTCTCCGTTACCACATTCACCATCTCCGTGTTCTCAGCCAGACTAATGACAGCAAAACACAGCAGGCAGAGTAAACGGGGGAGCAGAAAAGCCCCCGAGCCGGAGCTGCGTCTCCTCTGACATCCCATCATGACTGTGTTTGTGAGCGCTGTGGTGTTTCTGATGTGAATCACGGTTATCCATTTACCGTCACATAGCGGTGTGAAGACAGCAGCAACAACCTTGAAAGAATATCCGCAGCTTGACCGGAAAAAAAATATTACAGAATAAAAGACCTTGCTGAACAATTGGAATAATTTCTGCTAATAAATCGCGGCAAAACAGGTCCCAAAATTGTTAAAACTCACGTTCGTTAATTAAAATAAAGCTGAAATAAAATATAAATATGAATTATATAGATTAAAAACTTAAACGAATATTAGAAATGTTGTAATTGACAGCTAACTGAAATAAGGTGAATTACTAAAATTACTGTCATTAAAATTATATATATATAACTAAATAAAGAAAACAAAAACACTTAAAATTAGTAAAACTTAAAACGAAAACGGAAAACATAAAAATAAGAGCCAATTCTAAATATTAAACACTACATAAATAATACTAAAACAACATTGGCCTAAAGCACTTTAAAAGGAAGCATTTTTTTGAACAAATGGACAGTGAAAGATGCTTGTAACCCCCAGAAAATATTAAACATAAATTAAAATACATCAAAAGCTTAAGAGTTAAAATCTCTAAATCCTAGGTCCTCTGCAATTTTCCTGGTAATATTGTTAGAAAATATAAGGGATTAGTTTCCACTGTTATGCTGATGATACTCAACTATATATCTCAACAAGACCAGATGAAACTTCTAAATTATCTAAGCTTACAGAGTGTGTTAAAAATGTAAAAGATTGGATGACCAATCATTTTCTCCTATTGAATTCGTTTAAAGGGGCCCTATTATGCCTTTTCACTTTTTCAACTTTAGTTAGTCTGTAATGTTGCTGTTTGAGCATAAAAAAGATCTGCAAAGTTACAAAGCTCAAAGTCCACTTCAAAAGGAGATATTTTATTGAACAGAAATCACTTTTCAAAAACTACAACGAACGACTCGTTTGGACTACAACGCATATTTTTCGAGATTTGTGATATCACAAAGATCGACAAATGGGACGAGACCTGGTTGAGCTGCACTAGAAAAGGCAACGAGTTAGGGAATGTTCGGCAACTGAAATAAGCGAAAAAACCGAAGCTAGTTCATGCATTCATGACCTCGAGACTGGACTATTGTAATGCACTGCTAGGTGGTTGTCCTGCATCATAAATAAACAAGATACAGGTCCAAAATGTGTCCAAAACGCAGCGGCTAGAGTCCTTGTCAAGAAAATATGATCATATTACCCCCAATTTTACAGTCGCTGCACTGGCTACCTATTAAGTTCTGTATCAGTTACAAAATATTATTACTTTGCCACGGGATTGACATCTAGGAATTACACAAGCTTCAGTCTGTATCCAGCCCTTACGAAGACCTGAGATGACCGAACACCTGAGAAGAGATGATGCCAACCCTTCAGAGGACCTCAGATGATGCCAACCCTGAAACAACATAAACCTCCAAATTTTGCTACAAATTTGATTGCAACATATATTGCTGTTAATAGTGTTCGTCTGTTTGGTTACGTCATTAACTGAATTTTACCGTAAATTTCTACCATATGTAGGCGACATCAACTTGACTCACCACTGATAAGCTACTACTAAATATATTGTAGAAACTTAATTTCCTGTAAAGCTGCAACGAATTGTATCGTGAAAAGCGCTATACAAATAAACTTGAATTGAATTAAAACCTTAATTAGCATTTTTCAGAAACTAACATTCAAATAAAATTATGTTTATACAATTAAAAAAAATGCAATTTTACAGTAAGGTTTTTGAATAGCTGTTGTGTCTTTAAATATGTTGTCATATGTAATATGATCTGCTGCAGCCAATAATTAATAGCAGTATGTTTCATGTTGAAATACATTTATTATTGCATACATACAACATCAATTGCTCCATACATAAATGTGCACTTTTTGTGTGCACTTCAAATACAGATCGAGTACTTGTTACTGAATTGCAGTTTTGTGGTTTGTGTATACATACATATAAGTTTAATTCCACAGACTTGTTTACTACTGGGCTAAAAGCTACAAATGAACGTTAACTTCACAAAAGGAGTTAATTCCTATAAAACCTTGCTTCTCATTAATAACTGGCGCTAGCAATGTCAGGTCCAACGCTTTCATTACATACAGAACACCTGAACAAATTACTTCTAATGCCTTTGAATGTTAAGTGGTTACATTGTGTTCATCAGTCATCAAAAGAAAAAAATATATAGATTATCCACAACCTGATACGTGTCTGTATTCTGGAGATATTCACAGTTAGTGCTTTGGAATGCATTTTGGAATGGTTTTCTCATGCATTAATTCACACAATCTTGCTGGCTGGCTTCTTCTGACCCATTCCTCAACCAAACCCCAAAAAGAGACAAACTTTTCAGTGCTTTTAAGCTCCAAAAATAAATCTGTAATGCTTAAAGCCAAAATATGTTGCTCAACACGTCCCAGGCGAACTTTTAAACAGCTATGCAGATGTTAAATTTGTACCTAAAATGTAAACAAGGAACAAAAGCACAAGTAAAATACTGCTTTCCTGAAATACATACACTTTAACCAAGAATTAATCATTTCAGTATATGCCCTTGAGGGACATTAAAAACCTGCATAACATGAGTAAATCGACTGCTCACATAAAATAAGTGCCTGAAGGCTGATCTTTCACCCATAATGCATCAGCACAGTCTGGAATGCTATACAATTAACAAAAACAACTGAGGCTGAACCCTGATATGCTTTCCCAGAACCAAATAAACACCTTTGGGGCCTTTGAACTCCAGACTTTAATCAACAAGGCATTGTTACAAAAAGGTAACTTTAAATGTTGCACCATTCAAAATCCGTCTTTTTGTGTTTCCTCTCAAGGTTATACCATATTTGATAAATATTTCTCTCAAAATCAGTTTGAAGACATAATGCTATGACTCTGGGGTCAGCAGACTCGTAAGATATCCGAATCCCTCAATATGGCGATGCAAACACGCAAGCGCACTCGCACGAACAGCTAAAATACACAGAAACAGACGGCGCACTCCAAAATACAGCACAGTATTCCTCCACATAACAATAAATAGATTTATCAACAACCTGTTCATCGAAATTAAAAAACACGATTTCATTGAGCGAATAAGTACACATTGCACAAAAGAAAGCATGACCAAAATCCTGAAGGAGGAACCCACCAAATCAAACACACAAACACACACAACACATGTTTAATACAGCAGTTCTGCCGTGAGCTTTGGATCAGATGAACTGAAAGCACATGTATATACAGTGTTGATGAATGAGAGGAGCCGCTGTGACCCTCATGCTCCACTCGAAATGTGTTTGAAAGCCTAGAGGACAGAGCTCTTCAGTGCACTTTAGATATGGCATGTATATGCTGTAAATATAATCACAATTCAGAACTACTTTACATTTTTCCCCACTAGGAAGACATATAATCACTATGAATATGTATAGAAGATATATTTCGACAAGCTAAGCACATCGGGCGTGCTACAGGATGAATGAGGGGTGGGAGGGGGTCTTTTGCGTGAACACCCAGAAAAATAAAGACTCTTGATTTGAGTATGCAGAAAAGCACAGCAACAGTTACTGCTGCAGGCTCTGAACCTAAACGTAGGCAATAGAAACAGGTAAAAGACACATTCATAATGAGTTTAACAACAAACAAGTATCTCTGGTCAAGCCCATTTTACGGATATGATGGCGTAGAACACGTCAGACACAGCCAGGCATTTTAAATCTGTGCGTTTGATAATAACAAGTTTTCTTATTTGCATTGGGTTACAGAATAAAGGGATAGTTCACCAAAAAATTAGCAATTGCTCACTCTCATGTCTTTACAAACCTGTTTAATGTTCTTTCTTCTGTGGAACATACAAGAACATATTTTGAAGAATGTTTCAACTGGTTTTGTCCATATAATGGAAGTCAATGGTGTCCAAATAAAAAAAACAAAAAACAAAATAAATTTTCTAAATATCTTCTGTGCATGAGGGTAAGCAGAGGATGAAATTGTAATCGCAATGAGATATATAATTTAATATTTGTACATTTTTTACATCCGATCATGTAGCTTAAATCTTTGGCCTAATGTATAATAAACTAAATCTGGCCATTGAAGTGTAAAATGTTACACACATATGTGTGTATATGCAGGTTGATACGCAAATGACAGGTTTTTTGCCCATTATTTTAAAAACTGAAAATATACTAACATACTGTGTTGATTTCCTCTTGGTTTCCCATCTACGTTGGGCTAAAAGAAACGGTTGGATTTATTTCGGACAAACGGGTCAACCCTTCCAACACCACGCTATTATACAAACCATACTCGTATTATAGATACACAATAATATTTTCTCTGTATTTTACATACACGTTCTCCGCTGTATCATCTCTCTGTGAATTCGTTTCTGGAAGGGATGTGGGCGTTTTTGATGCTGGTATTAGTCCTGGTTGGGATCGGAGGAGGGATTGTGGGAAACGTGGAAGTGGGAAGCGACGCCCAGTTGCTGTCCATGCCAAAGCCTGAGCTGGGGAGGCTGCTCTGGGGTTGTGGGAAGGGAACAGATGAGACCGTGGGTATAAGCGGCGGGCCGGTCCCACCTGCGGATTGAGCCTTCATTGAAAGGAAGTCTGAAACGTCATCGAATGTGACCCACTTTTGGGTTTGTTTGGCTGGGGCTGCTGCTGGAGCAGGAACTAAGGATTGTTGTCTTGAGAACGATGGTGGAAGAGTTGAACTGTGAACCACAGTTGACATGGCCCTGTTGAGGCCCGACCTGGCCTCTTGGGCCTGCTGCTGGGTGTAGAAATCGGGCGTGAGCGATCGGCGTGGGGAGGACAACAAGTTGCCAGTGAAAGGGTTGGTGCTGTTGGGTCTGGGTTGGGCTTCTGTGAGGAACGGATTGGGGGATGAACGGAGGGTCTCCTGGGATTTGCTGCGGGAGGGAACAGGGGGAGGCAGGAGACATGTAGTGCTGCTGGTGTCCGGAGCTGAGAACAGGGAGAGGGAGCTGGGTAAAGTGGAGGAAGAAGAAGGGGAGGGGGTGGATGAGGAAGAGGAGCAAGGAAGGGAAGCGGAGAACGGTGAATTTTGGAAGAGGGACTGGGTGTTAAGCATGTCGAAGGGGTCTAGATTCCATTGTGCTTCTCTTTGGACTCCATTCATGACCTTGGCCTGGGGAAAGAAAACACACAAGGGCTACAATATGAAATCAAACTTACAGTTTAAGGAGAAGCTACAACACAATGAAGTTGCAGAATCAACATGAAATCAAATTTGATTTTATTAAATATATTGCGGAAACATGATAGTCTTTGTAACCTTCCTTAACCCTCCTAAGCTTTTCAAGAAATGGTCACACCTTTGCTGTTTGGAACATTATTTATTTATTTATTTTTATTCTACTAAACTAACTTGCCTGAAGTAGTAACAACTAGTTTGGGGAATTTTAGGTTCAAAAGCTGACAAATAATTGCCCCCTTTGGCTGTTGGGGGTCATTTTTGAAGTAATACAATAAAATTTAAACTCTTTTTTAAATGAATGACATAACATTCAAGCAGTAACAATAAAATTATACATTTCTTTTCATATTTTAGATTAAACAATTCAGTAAATTGGCACCAAACTTCTTAATGCACCTTTAAATATTCTGTTTCACTCACAAATATGTATCATTACAGACATAAAACAACATTTCATGTTGACTTTTAATTATAAATCATGTGTTTGTTACAAGTTTTAATAAAATTACTTGTTGGTTAAAACATAAATGGTGCAATGACAGACCTTAAAAAAAATCAAAATCAGAAAGATCTGAATTTTGTTTATTAAACCGTCTAATGAAACAATAAAAAACAACATTATACAACATCAAAAACATAATTAGTGTGCAAGTCTACTAGAGGTAAAGTGAAGCTGCTGTACTTACTCATAAAATGACTTGAAAACAATTATATCACAGTTAAAAACAAAAACAAACAATACCCACAACGAATACTGGATGACACTTTCCTTGAACCCCCTGTCAGAACAACATTAAACTCATAACCTGGTACCTTTTCTAGAAATTGCAATATACAATAATGTCAAGGGGTTCAAGTTAAGTTTACACTTCTCTGATATTTAAAATAAAAGAAGGTTAAATTAAAGATGGAAAGGGGAAAAAACAACTATAACATGGAGGATCCTATATGTATGAGCACCCATACATTGTGACTACTGGCTATGATGCCATGAAGACAACGTAAAGACTAGAAATGACTTAATCCAGTACCTGTCAACCTGAGGATTGCTCCTGCTAGTAAAAGAGAGAGACACATGCATCAAGAAGAGCGAAACATGACTATAAGAACCACCTGGACAAAGTCGATATTACTAGAAAAGTAGAAAAAGAAGAAGAGGCCCCTAAAGCTGGGTAATGACCCCAGGATGGGCTCTTGTGGGTACCTGTCTCTCTTTATCACAATTAAATGTTGGGCTTGTGCTCTTGACATCCATGCAGATGTGGGCAGAGAAAGAGGACTAACCTGAGATGTAGGAGCAGGAGCAGGAGCAGACTCAGGTGGCAGTGCGTGAGAGGACCGGCTCCGGGGTGGAGGCTTGGGAGATGCCAGTCCGGGCTGAGAGGTGGCAGCGGCTCCAGCAGACGCTTGAGGAGCAGGCTGAGGCATCAGCGGGGCAGGGAAGGTGGGCTGCATTGGTGGAGGGAGCTGGGCTTGTATGGGTGGGGGCAGTTGAGGTTGCACTGGAGGCTGCATTGGCGACACGGACTGGGGCTGCATGGGTGATGTCATCTGAGGCCTCATGGGACCTGGCAGTGTGGGGGGTGGACCTGATGGACAGACACACAGCATTATTACATGATAGAAAGTTGTTAAAATGGTAAGGTGCGTTTAAATCAATAAATAATCAATAATTATTAAATAATAATAAAATACATTATCAATAATATATGTAATAATTATTATTACTATCATTTTAATAATTTTAGGTTGTGAATGTACCTTTAAATATCCTGTTTCAGTCAGAAATATGTATTATTACAGATGTAAAAAGGGGTTAAAAATTTCATTTTAAACAACGTGTTGATGAAATTCACAATGACTTATTGGTTAAAACATGAATGGTGTAATGACACCAGGGTTATTATCGTTAACTAAAACTAAAATTGAAACAAATTAAAACCATTGAAAACATTTTCGTTACTTGAAATGAAATAAATGTTAACTACAATAAAATGTTTATTTTTAGCTAGTTGTCAAGGCAACATTTCCCTTTTCAATTTATTTTAATTAGTTATTAATTTATTAATAAGTAAATCTGAAATGAAAATGAATAAAAACTATATAGACATATATTTAAAAAGACAAAAACAACTCAAAATGACAAAAACACTACAAAACTAAAACTTTAAACGAAAACTGAAAAAAAAAGGTTCAAAAATACTAATAAAAACTATAATAGTATCTCAATTATACTAAAAACACTCTGACAGACCTTATTATAAATCAAAATCTGAAAAATCAGAATCCTATTTACTAAAATGTTCATTATTGAACAAAAAAAGCATTATAAAACATAATAATAACAATAATAAAAGAAAATGTAAAAAAAAATATTGAAGAAAAATGAACAAGTCATTAGAAGTGTTGAACAAACCCAGAGGGAGTTCAGACGGTTTGCTTTGGGGTTCAGGAACGGGTCTTGGAGCTCCAGGGTGATTATCAGGTGAGGGTCGTGGGGCCCCAGGATGCACCTCTGCTATGGGTCTGGGGGCCCCAGGATGAGCAGGAGGAGGAGGAGGTCTAGCCTGAGGAGGGATGCTGATGACTCCTGCTCGAGGTGGGATCTAAAGCCAAAAATATAATTTTAACATGGTATTTTACTTTTTAAAATTTTTTTTTAAACTATTTTTAAATATCATTTAGTCTACCCACCGGCCGTGGGGCGCCTCCAGGGGCTGATCCGGTGGCTTGACCTCGACCTGAAAAACAGCCAATGCAATAATCAAACTTTCAGTAATAGTTATATGAAATAAGTTAATAAAAATATAAGTAAACCTATTGGCACAATTTCTACAAACCAAACAATACTTTCCATACTAAATTTAAACAGATGCTTTAAAAGTAAGTCTGGAAAACGTCAGATCAATGCTCCTGTAAAGAATGTAGCTCTATTCTGTGTTGAAACTAGCCTGGGGTTACAATATTCTGGCATGAGGAAGTCCCAAATATGTCCGTCAATGAAATCTTCTGTCAGTTACAGATGGTTGATGTTATTTTGGAGTGCTGATGAGCAAAGGCAGAGTGTGTAGGAACTCACCAGCTGCATCTGCACGTGCTAACGCTGGGCTTTTTTGTCCTTTTGTCAGCATGAGAGAAGAATTATAAAAAAAAAAAATCACAAATTATTTTCTGTTTCGTAGCATCTATTTTAGTTAGGGAGAAAATATATCTGACCCAACAGACTCCTTACCTGATGGAGAGATAATTTCTATCATTCTCTTTTTACAAAAGCTAATTCACCTAACTCAACCCATCACTTCACACTGAAACACTAAACCAAAAGAGACTTCATGCACTGCATCATGGCAAGATGGATGAACTAAACACCCCTGCCCCATTAGTCCATTTCTCTTAGCAAGTGCAGGAGGTCTCAAGTGATCAGGTGATCATCATACACAATAACAAACACTGCCAAAAACGTCTAAAACCTAAATTACCTTCATAATCAGTCACATCAAACTCTAGATCGAGAGGCTCAGCAAAGCCTTCGAAAGAAAATTCACAATGTTTCCAAAAATTACATTATAAAAAAAAATCAGTAATGAAGAACAAAATCCACATGGCAAAATAATTACTTAATATTTCATATTTAATATATTATACCACATAAAGCCAAATTTACAATGAGGCTCAGGAAAAGCATGAAGAAACCAAACGGACAAACCAAAGTCAGCCAGACATTTTTTGCTATGCCAACCTACTATCAGGTGCAATTATCCAAATCAATAAACACTAAACAGCATTAAGCCAATATTCCACAGCTAATACACAGTGCTGGTTCATGTACAGAATTACCTGCTGAATCTTTCCTAACAGGTGTGGGACTTCTGCCTCCTTTAGTAACCACAGGAGATTGTGAAATGAATGAATGAAATAAAGTAAAATAAAAAACAAGTGAAAACATAGTATCTAATGTAGTGCGCTCATTCATACGGGTGATTCAATCTCAGATAAAACTCATGACTTCTGGATAAGAACAGATCTTTAAAATCAAAACTCTGTCATGCCTGTGTAAACATTTACAAAGATTTCACAGCTGTACCTGAGGGTGGTGGTGGGCGCTGCGGAGGTGCAGGTCGGGCTGGTGGGGCGTTGGGGCGTGGAGGAGGGGGACGTTTTGGCTCTAGTCCCTGTGAAGAGAGAGCTCCAGCTGGCTGACCATCAACAGGAGAACCTGAGCAAAGAGAGAGGAAAAAAAACATGCTATTATCACACGTGTCAAATCAACAGCCTGAGGGATTTAGCTCAGCTTACAGCACTGCAAACCACACAGAAGCCTTGAGACACACACTCTATAAGAGCTCAGGAACCACTGAAGCACATCAGCAACACCTCTGCAAACAGCACTCTTTACCTGCCAGTTCCCTTCTAATGGATGCTGGGCTTAATCCTCCTTTTTGCAGTGTAAAAACAAAGGAAAATTAATGCACTGGAATTTTTGTATGTGCCAGAGTTTGAGAAATGAACATTTTTGTATAACTCTGTATATTGAAATCTACTACAGGGTTACAGAAGAGAACTCATTATTAAAAATGTGTTTTTCCTATTCTACTTCCCTGATGCTTTATGTACTGTATATAGCTATATAGTTTGGGGTCTGTAAGATTTTTTTTTATGTTACTAAAAGACGAACCTTATGCTCACAAAGGCTCCATTTATTTGATTAAAATCAATGTTGTAAATAAAATAATATTATGAAATATTAATACAATTTAAAATAATTGTTTTTTATTTTATTTTAAGTTATTATAAATTGCAATTTATTCTGGGATTATTTCAGAAATCAATCTAATATTCTGATTTGGTGCTCAGGAAACATTTCTTATTGTCAATGTTGAAAACAGTTGTGCTGCTGCTGCTTAAAATTTGAAACCATTATACATTTTTCTCAGGATTCTTTGAAAAATAGAAAGTTCAAAAGAATAGCATTTGTTTGAAATAGAAATCTTTTCTAAGATTATAAATGTCTATACTGTCACTTTTGATCAATTTAATGCATCAAGGCTGAATCGAAGTATTAATTTCTTTCAAAAAATTTTAATCTTACTGACCCAAACTTTTGAACAGTAGTTAAAAATAAAGACAAAGACAAAAAGTGATATAAATCCATAAGAGTATGTCCATGTTGAATACAGTCAAATACTAGCACTACCCTGTGGTGGTCCAGCTGTGCGTGGAGGGGCTCTGCTGGGCCGGATGGGGGGTGCAGGTTCTCCATGGGTAGGAGAGGGGCAGGGGCTGGTGCGTGGGGATGTGGCAGGGGACGCGCCTAGATCCATGCCTGCTCCAGGCTGCAGGTGCTGGGGTAAAATCTCCTCAATCTCCTCATCCACATCACCTGTCAACACAGCGATAAAAATCTAACTCCATACTGTTCCAGAGTTCCATAGATTCCTGTTGAATTTTGGTACCATGTAACTCAAAAAGGTGTGACACCTTCCATGTCATACTCTTCTCCCATGTCAGAGTTTTCTGCCAGCAGGGTGGAGCTGGTGGATGTTGGGATGCTGCCGCAGATTCTCTCCACACTCATTTCCTCCTCTAGACTCTTTATCCAACCTGGACTCCTCAGACGGATGTCTATGGTCTTACCATTCACCTGCATGCAAACACAAAGAGGGATGGTAAAAAAGGTCAATATTAGGGTTCCATGCAATACATGTGCATGTGAATTTTTTTTTTATTGTCAATATCTAATATGTAATCTTAACAGTAGAGTCTCTTACAGTAGAGGCGCTCAAAGATAGAGCTGCTAGAGCAGAATATCCCTCCAAAAATGTCACCCACATTTTCTCTTCAACAAACCTGTTCAGAAGAAAAAAAATATGTATTCATAATTTATGTATATAATATCGGATATGTATACACACACACACACACACACACACACACATACATACATACATGGGATTAGTACATTAATACATTTATTTTATAAATGTATTAATTAATACATTTGTGTTATTTAACATATTTAATTATTGCAGGTTTGCGTCATATTCTGAGTTTGCATTTCACTGTTTTAATTCATTTTGATGAATACTAAATCTGTTTTTTGTGAGTGGGATGAATTAATGCACATTCACATTTA
>NW_015656630.1:345152-393090 GCF_001515625.1 Sinocyclocheilus rhinocerous
ATATATATATATATATATATGCGTTACAAAGAATGTTGTTCACCAAGGTTGCATTTATTTAATCAAAAATACAGTAAAAACTGTAAAAAAAAAAAAAAAGTAATATTGTGAAGTATTATAACAATTTAAAATTACTATTAACTTTTTTAATATATTTTAAAATTTAATTTATTCCTGTGATGGCTAAGCTGATTTTTCAGCAACATTACTCCAAAAATCATTCTAATACACTGATTTGTGCTTAAAAAACATTTGTTCTTATTATTAATATTGGAAACAGATTCTTTGATGAACGGAAGTTTGAACAGCATTTATTTGAAATAGAAATATTTTGAAAAATGATAAATGTCTTCACTGTCACTTTCGAACAAAATTTTATATAACAATTTAAAGAGCAATTAAATATAATTGGAATGAAATTATATATACAAAATAACCTGTACCTGATAAGAATAACCTCGCCAAAATGAGCAAACTTGTCCAACAGGTCATCAATCAGTGCATCATCAAAGTAGTCATCAGGACCAGATGTGCAGAGAGAGACGAGGATGGTGCCATCTGGTGGACCCTGCAGGGCGATCACTTCCTTATACACCTGATGCCTGGCGTCTGGATCCACCTCAAGTATGTCCACGTCTATGATGGCCACCACAGGCCTGCAAGAAATAAATGGGAAGGGTACAAGAACAGTGATTCCTAAACTTAAAGTACCTGTGGCCCACACAAACAAATGCAAAATTTGAACAATTACTTACAGTAAAAAAATGAATTGACTGCCTTCTGCAGTACCACTGAGGCCCACTGGAGGGCACTAAACACATTGCTGGTGCAAACTTGAAAGTTGTGGTTCTGGTATTAGTCTCTCTCACCTGTGATCAGAGGTTTTGAGCTCTGCTCTACCATAATATTTGAGCTCTCCAGGGCTCCATGGGTACTGATCTTCCTCATTCATTGGGGCTCCTACTACATTCAACTCCAACTCTTCCGCTGTAATACACACAGGCAGATCTAATCAAAATTCTTCAAGGAAAGCGTAATCTGTTGCTGCATTTCAAGTTCGGTTGATGGTTGAAGATATGTTATTAATATAATTCCCACCAGTTTTATCAAAGTTCCACTTCCTTCTCTTCCACAGCACACGGTCAGTCCAGGCTGGTGTGCGGCACTTCTCACTGGTGTCGTAGTCCTCCGAAAACAGGTCATATTTGTAAGTGGGGGCAAAATCCAGCTTCCCTTCAATAAAGCCTCTAAAAACCTGAAATATGAATAAAATAGAGAAATAAAAATAGTGACAAAAAAAAAAAGACATGTTCCACTGCTGTTTTTTTTCCTGATATACCTGTCCAGCATTCTTCTGCTCTACCAGTTGATCTCCAGCAATCAGTGCATCCCAATTTTGCTGTCTGATCAGTTCCTTTGTCTCTTCATTAGAAATATTTATTCGGTAGTTGAAGTCTCCACACCAGAATACATAATCATGGGAGTACAGGAGCCGGCCCTAAAAAAAGAAAAATAATAAAAATATTGGATTAATAACATATTATTATTTAATAACACTAACATTTTTTTAATGTTTTTATTATGTCATATAAAATAATAAATATAAATATTATATATTAATACCTATTACAATGTAGTTAAATAATATTATTAAGAACAAAAATAATAATTACTTAAACATTTATTATATTTGTTTTTATTATTTATATTATATAAAAACACATAAATAATATTACATGTTTAACATTCAATGCATTTAAATATTAATAAGTTATAAGCAGTAACATATAAAAATAATTATTATTAAAAAAAGAAGAAGAATGTGTTCATAAACGGAACAGAACTAACAGATATTTTTACATCATAAATGAATTACCATGGGGAAGGACAGTTTGCGTGCAATTTCATTGTAGTCGTCGTTCCTCTCTTTGACCTGTGATTGGCCGGCGGCAAAGTGTGAGCACACAAAGCAGATGCTGGTGGTGTGGAAGAGCAGGCGTATAGCCACACCCCCTTTATTACCAGTGGCTCCGCCCATTCCAGTCTTTACTGTGTCCACTGCAACATCCCTATGTGAGGAAAACGACACACAATATGAGATCTCATAATAAACTCTAATCCTTGTAATATCTAAAAATCACACTGATTTGTCAATAATAAAATGAACCCAAATGTGTGTGAGAATACCTGATGAATGGTGCATGCTGAGGGCGTATGAAGACGAACAGACAGACACCCACCAGCTGCTCTGAGGCCAGCAGCACATACTTGTGATCTCGTGAGATGTTCTTCTGCAGTTCTGCAGCCCACAGCTTCTGATTAGTGGTGCTACCAGAGAAGAAAGAGAAGTTCAATAGTTCTCATAGGAATGAGAGCATGACAAATATATTTAACCTCAAATACTGATTGAATGAAAAATGTATTGTGTAGCACGTCACAACCACTGGACCAAAGGAAATGTTGCTTCTGCTTACTATATAACTACAACCAGTGAACTTTGAAATGTCTAACGTCAAGTTCTTACCTTGCGCTGACGATATTTCCAGCATTCAGCTCCACCATTTCCTCAAAGCCAATAGCAAGGATGTCCACTGGGTTGGATTTTCCATCTGCATGACAAAACCCACAAAAGCCACTTAAGTATTTGCACTAGTTTTTTTTTTTTTTGTCGCTGACAATAGCAACCTCATTTCTTTGTAAAGTATAATTTGCATTGACTTTGCATCAACACATACCTTGGAATTCTGGGTGGCCGGCTTTCTTAGGGGCATCCATGAGCCAGTCATTGAGCGTGTGGTTACGAAACGCAATACTGCGGAACTGCTTGCCCCCATTCACGTTCCACGTACCCACACACACTCTGATCTTTTTGGGACGTGTGTACTTGAAGTGGTTCTGACACATGCCCAGAAGCACTCTGGGAGAGGCTAAAACAGAAAGGGTGAGATATTCTTATCAAAAACCTACATAAAATAATCAATGAGAATATGAAAGTGCACAAAAAGAAAATGCAGAGCGTATGACATTGACCAAACCACTGAGACACACCAAACAGTCTGAATTCTTTCCTTTGAAAGTCGAACAAAAAAAGATACAACGTATTTAAAACAAGACAACACAGATGATAAAAAGAAAAAACACACTGTACAATGTCAGAGGCACCAAAATAAACAGTGAGTTTATGAAACAGGGAACCATATACAGTTATGGATTTATGGTTGGTCTGTGTATACTGTACCTGACTGTAAAATGGGCTCAGAGACTAACATTGTAAGCATTAAGGAGGAAAAGAAAGAACAAAGGAAGAGAGAGAGGTTAAAAGTTAGCCGTTAGACAAATAACAGAATTAGTCCTCTGGATCAACACTAATCTCACACCCAAAGCAGCCGGGAGCCATAAATTAGCTCGCTAGCATGAGGAAATGCATTCAGATCCAGATCCACAGGATGAAATCAGTCCACTGCAGCAGACTGATCCCATAAACCGTGACCACAAACACAAAATACCAAAGGTGGAGATGTTTGAAACCTCCTATAACTCAGTAAAGTCCATACAATCGGTAAGTTCAACAAGCATTTGCCAGGTATTTTAAATCTATTCTTTAATAGGCAATGCATTTACGATATGTTCATATTATGAATAGATTTATATTATAATTAATTATATTACTAATATATTTCTATTTTTATAATATATCTAAATCTGAATATATTTGTTAATTTGTCAGAAGTTTTTCTAACACATGAAAACACACTGAATCTGTTTGTGTGAAATACTTCAACTTCATCATTAAAAGAATTTTCAATATAAACAATTATGGCTGTTACCTATAAAAACAAATCATCATAAAATACAAAAGAACATAATGCACAATATATTATAGAACAATAAACACTTGACGGAACACATTTTTAATAACTGTCCATAATTGTAACAACAACGGTACTTATGTTCACAACAGTGGCATTTTTTTTTATCCCCTCATTTTAAATATTTGGTGTACTTTTGTTATTTTTGCGAGCATTTTTCCCCACAGCCCTGGTTTCTTTCTGACTCTGAGGGGCTGTTTACATGACAACGTTTTCAGCCAAAAACGGGAAACTTTTTATGCATTTTGCCTGTTCGTTTACACGACAATGGCTTTTTGGGGACTGAAAATGCATATTTTTGAAAACGGGTTTCAAAGTGCAAGTTTAACTCTCTCTTACACGTTTTCGTGTAAACACCCAATTTTCAATAACCTTTGAAAACGGTGATGTCATGCATGTGCATAGTACGTGTTAGGTATGTAGACATGTGCAGTACGTGTCGATTTTAAAGGCAAGCGCGAACAAACATACACAACAATGGTGGAGTACATGGTACTGTTGCTGCTGTTTAAGAGGTTGCTAACGCTTCTTCAGCAAAGTGTGGATTTACTTCACCAATATTACAACCAACAGCGGAGACGCATCATATACAGACGGCAACAGGTACTGTTTACTAACAAGGTGACTGCGCCAACTACTGGCCTGGCATTCGTAATACAGCGTTTTTGGCCGTTTTCGCAGATATGTGTAAACACGAATAGTTTTGAAAACGTTGTCGTGTATATGTGAATCTTTTTAAAAACGCAAGGGAAAAACTTTTCAGTTATTGACTACATCGTTGTCATGTAAACGTAGCCTGAATTGTGGTGTTGTAAATCGTACCATACAGGCTGCTGGTTGTGAGAAGGGCTCGTGCCTTATCTGCCAGGTCACTGTTCAGGGTGCTGCCCAGTCTCAGGATATCAATGGCTTCCTGTTTAGAGCTGTCAAAGAAGTTGTTCTGAATGGTTCTGGTGACCGAGCGAGCTCCGTCTTTTAGCTTTCCACCCTACAGAAAGAAAAAACAAAATCCAAACAAAATAGTTAATATAAAATAGTCAAGTTCTGGAACATCAAAAAACTCTCAGAATGAAACAAAACTTTCAAAACAAACTAAAACGCTCTATACAAAACAAAACCATTCTCAAAACAAAACAAAACACAAAACAAAACAAAACAAAAAACAAAAACACACACATTCATGAACACGTATTCAAAGGGACATCAAAGGAATAGAGGTCTGCTACCCGACCCGAGCCCGACGGGTCCCGAAATACTTTCGGGTTTCGGGATGGGGTCGGGTTAATGTTTAATGAATAGGTTCGGGTCGGGCTCGGGTTTATAGCTAAACTAAAACTATATGCAGGCTCCGCTGCTTTCACAGACACACACACACACACACATTATTGCACACAACAACACAGCACGGTAACTTTTATTAGTAAAATAGCTTCGACAGGCTACTGACTCGCAACGTTATATTTCTCTGCAGTGAGGGGGTAAAATCGCTGTTTTTGAAGGAACTAAGCCTCATTGCTTGTAGAGAGAGACGCGCAGACGCAGGTTCACACATGCAACTTTCATCTCTCTCTCTGTCTCTCTCTCGTGCGCGCTAATTCAAATAAATGATATAATTAGCCTAATTAATTCAAATAAATGCGATCTTACCGCACTGCATCTATGTGTCTGATTTAAAGCAGGCCGAATGCTAACGAGCCTTAACTTACGAAAATGACCATAATTTGCACGATGGAAGAATTATCGTCTTGTCGTATACAACCATTCAAAAACTCGGCAGAATTTATGTGACCGCTGCACCTGATGTGTGCAGACCTCTACAAAAGAATACTTTTATTTCTTTGCTGCTAGCTAGATGAATCCTGGGGTTTGAGGCCTAGTTGGAAGAGGTTTACAGGCTTTTATAACAGTCTATAAAAAGAGGCCTAATTAAAGTTGACAGCACTGCCAGTTACAGTAATCTTTCTCTACTAATACAAAAGATCTAACACAAAACAAAGCAGACTAAAATAAATACAGCCTCACAACTCAAATTGACACAACTAGCTACTGTCAACTTACCACAGAGGAAGAGGAACAGCCATAGGAAAGCAGAGAAAAACAGCAGATTAAGACAATCGTAAACTTACAGCGTGAAAATGGCACAGAAACACCCGTTTTTCTGCTCTCTGCTGCCTTTTGTGCTGTACCGTTTGTGTGTTTTACAAGCCGACATGTACCTTAGCCTTGCCATCCAGAGCACCAGTGCCTGCGTAGATCTTGCTGATCGAGTCTCCATTGGTGGACCACATGGTGCGGAAAACCTCCTGAAAACGCGCCACCAGCTGAGGTTTCTCGGTCAGACCCATGTCTTCCAATTGTTTTGGAAGCATCTGAACACCACGGACATATTACATAATGAATGAAAAACAAACAAATAGTAAAAAGAAAAAAAACTTCAAACTGTAGTAAGAAAACAGAACTGTGTCACAAACACACCTCAAGCGCAATGAAGGCCTGGACGCTGTTTGTTCGGTCCAAGCAGTCGAGACAATTGGAACGAATGGTCCCACTTTGACATCTGCGGTAAACAAAATTGTGTTGGACAATTTTATGAGCTAGTTTTGGTCATTTTGTGATTATCAATGTTTAATTAAACTTTTAAAAGAAAGAAATTTTGAAAAACATGCATCCACCTCCCCAAAAAATGTATTCCTGCTTTAAAATACCCAGTGGCTATGAGAAAAATAGATCCACTAGTTTTTTTTTTTTAAGTATACACACAATTAATTAAACAAACAACCTAATGACGAAAATGTTTTGCTGTTCTATGATATTCCTCCACAACCAGGTGTGCTGGGATGCTATATAACCTCACCTCTGAATGCCGGCCTCTCCTGAGTAGTAGAAGAAACCACATCCCTCCAGAAACTTGCTGATCTGAGGTTTCAGGACACTGTTGAGCTTTTCAGTCTTCCCACCTTTAACCATCTGATGATAGTCAAAGTTCAACATTCTCACAGCGTTTGCATGCTCTGAAGCTTTCAGGTGACTCTGTGGGCGAAGACAAAGACAGTCTTTACACAGTAAAGAAAGTGGATCAACTGCTCTATGGTTTTGTCATACTTGAGTACTGAAAGACATCTTAAATACTGAAAGACATCTTAAATAATGCATTATAACCTGACCAACCTGAATATTTCCTAAACAACAATCACCTGGAATGCTTTGCTGAGCATGTGTTCACCCTCCTTCATACCCAGCAGGTTGATGATCACCTGTTTGCCATACAGCATCCTCAGGGCACTAAAGTGTCTGGACAGGAAACATCACACAGGGTTCATACACATTCAAACCTCAATGAAAAATGTTTATCCAATCCTGTGATCCATAGCTTCAAGTAAAATCAAAGGTGATTTAAAACAAAGGAAGCCAAGGAAACAAGTGATCAATAGTACAATCTACTGTAGATGCAGACAGTAGATTGTCTGCATCTACTTCCTCTCATCACGACCTGACTCAGCACTCCAGGGAACAGAGTAGTGACTCATGATAAATAAAGAATGTCCATCATGCTCAGTGTGAGGAGCCAAGGCTGGATAAGAATAAACCCTCCCACATATTCAGGATAAGGCTTTCTTAATGCAGATTTTATTGTTTTAATCAACCTAATCTTACACTGAAAAAAAATCAATAAGATATATTATTGATGAGCACTGAGGGAGTATGTCTTTAGTGGTTATTAACCACCCAAATATAACAAATGCTTTAAAGGGGTCATATGATGCGATTTCAATTTTTCCTTTCTCTTTGGAGTGTTACAAGCTCTTGGTGCATAAAGAAGATCTGCTGACCTCTTCCAGAGTTTTCATTTGACTGAATGTAAGATTTAAAAAAAATATATAAATAACAAAAAAAAATTTTTTTTTGAAAATACTTAACTATTAGGTAATAAATGTTTAAATTAAAACATAAATGATTATTTTTTAAATTAAATTTTAGTGTCATTCTTATTTGCAATCAATAAAATGTATTATATCAGAGGAATTATAACAAAATTATTTTTTTATGTTTTTAGTTTTAGTAATTTTTTAGCACTTCAACCTACTTTTTTCAGCTAGTTGCCAGTGAAACAATTATAATTTTCTGATGTAAGTTTTATACATTAAAATTTTTCAGCTAATATTTACATTATTTTATTTCAGTTTTATTTCCATTAATAATAAATCAATTTTAGTTACCAACAATTATTTTAATGCAATGCATTTAAATGCATTTTAAATTATTTTGGTCCCACTTTATATTAGTTGCCTTTAACTACTATGTTATTACATCAAAAAAAAATGTTGGTTTCTTATGTTTTCACATATGTTCAAACATATTGGCCCGGTTTCACAAACGGGGCTTAGCTTAAGCCAGGACTAGGCTTTAGTTAAATTAAGATATTTAAGCAACTTTTACAAAAATGCCTCACAAAATAATGTTCTTTTTAGCAGCATCATATGACCCCTTTAAAACAGGCTCACAAAGACTGACCTCTTCCAGAGTTTTCATTTGACTGAATGTAAGATTTAAAAAAAATATATAAATAACAGGTTTAAAAATTTTTTTTTGAAAATACTTAACTATTAGGTAAATAAATGTTTAAATTAAAACATAAATGATTATTTTTTAAATTAAATTTTAGTGTCATTCTTATTTGCAATCAATAAAATGTATTATATCAGAGGAATTATAACAAAATTATTTTTTTATGTTTTTAGTTTTAGTAATTTTTTAGCACTTCAACCTACTTTTTTCAGCTAGTTGCCAGTGAAACAATTATAATTTTCTGATGTAAGTTTTATACATTAAAATTTTTCAGCTAATATTTACATTATTTTATTTCAGTTTTATTTCCATTAATAATAAATCAATTTTAGTTACCAACAATTATTTTAATGCAATGCATTTAAATGCATTTTAAATTATTTTGGTCCCACTTTATATTAGTTGCCTTTAACTACTATGTTATTACATCAAAAAAAAATGTTGGTTTCTTATGTTTTCACATATGTTCAAACATATTGGCCCGGTTTCACAAACGGGGCTTAGCTTAAGCCAGGACTAGGCTTTAGTTAAATTAAGATATTTAAGCAACTTTTACAAAAATGCCTTAGAAGAAAACATTACAGGTGTGCATCTTCACGCAGAACAATGACACTGAAATATTTTAAGATATGTGAGAGCAAGATATTTTCAGTTGAGACAGCTCAAACATGCATTTTAGTCTGGGACTAGCTTAAGCCTTGTCTGTGAAACCGGGGGATTATGTTTCAAACATAATTCTTATGTTTATGTCTTTTGCTGTTATTAAGGTGGGATACGGTTAAGGAAAGGAACAGGTTTTAAAGGTATAGTCAGGTTTAGGAGTAGGTTAAAGGGTTTGTAGTTATCTCTGTGTATAGATATTACAGATGAAATTACAAGCAGCTATTTTTTTGGTTACACTTTATTTTAAGGTGTCCTTGTTACAGTGTAATCATATATTTAAGTTCTGAGTAATATTAATTAACTACATGCACTTACTATATGGTTAGCATGAGGGTTTGTCTTAGGGTTACTTGCATGTAATTATGCATAATTAATTGTTATGATAATAGTAAGTACATGTAACGTGTAACAAGGACACCTTAAAATAAAGTGTTACCAAATAACTACAACATAATAACATGCATTGTATGATTAATGATTATGATTAATTAAAATTGTATTACATAGTAGTTATAAAGACACTTACTGTAAAGTGGGTCCATTATTTTTAGATGCATTTTTACGGTCAAATGATCATTTACAGATAATGAGTTTAGACTTGTGTTTATATCAGCATGACTAAGGGCTGGACATCTTACGCTGCTTTTTCAGCATCTCATGCCATGAGTGCTGATTTTTCTAAGACACCATGAGCAGTCTGCATTTATAAGTCACCCAAGTTTAAAAAGTTCCAACTTTTAAATGATCCCTCGAGACCCCCTGCTGCACTTCATCCAGCTGTTCTGTGTGTAATTGCCGCCTACAAATCCATCAGATCGGGCTCTGGTAGACCTTAATTACCTACCAACTAGCCGAAAATGCATCCTTAGACATGACTGAGCTTGCCCATCCAGACTGTGTTAAATAACAGGTCTGTTTGAAGCAGGGCCCGTACACTGCGCTAATGTCTGCTGGATCGCTTTCATCACGCACTAACACTTGGGCCTGAGCCAGAACAGCTGGATACTAGAGCAAGCATCATCAGAGACCAGCAGAATCTTAATTACCTCTCAAAAGCCGGTGCGTTTGCTTCAAAACCACGGGACAGCTTAACACGATGAGATCCCACCTTTGTGGAAAGAGGATAAAAACAAAAAAGGAAGAATCATGAGTTGAGTTGTTTCATATTTGGTGCAAGAGGAAATTAAGGTGGCAGAAGGAAAGGAAGATGAGAGAGACAGCAAGAGAAAGACCACACAGGCCTGGCCCGCCTGCTGAGTTGAGCTGCATTTGAAGATACAAAAAACATTTGCACAGAATAAGACAGCGGAACCATGTGTAATGATTTCACAAGCTCACTGAAGCCCTGAAGATCTATCAGAGATACCGATCATACCAGGAAACACATGAATCCTGGCTAGACATTCGTGCTCTAGACAGAAGTTTCAACTGCTAATGCTGGCTAGCTGCAGATTTTAATAGTTGCAGGAAGCGCCTTTCTAATAATGGTTTTCTATTTGTGTGACATTTGACTAACTGCTCTCACAACCTTCAGTATAACGTATTGCGTTCACACCTACAACCATAATAGGTAAGCTATACAGAGGACTTTCCCATCTCTAGGCTATGACTGGCTTCTCATTCCCTGTAGTCTCATATAACTTGGTCACTGAAACAGTTACACCTTTGAACACAATTGGCTAGTGTTCTAACCACAGGATTGTTGTCGTTGTGTCTTCTAACTAGGGTGACTCTAAAATCGCCTTTATACCGTCAACATTTGATCTATATGCCTTTTGTTTAATTTATTTCAACCCAGTTTATTTCAACATTTTACACCAAGCGTCTTCAACAAGGCGCCTGCGATGGCACTGCAGATGGTCTGTCAATGTGAAGAACTATATAAAAAAAAGTTAACTTAAAGCTAAAACAACCAATTAAACATGTTAAATGTGCCCCTCCTACATTAAACATTGTATTATTTATATACTATTACTTACACTATAAATTAAAAATTATACTAAATGTGTATACTAATATTTATACTATATACTAAATTACACAAAATTACACACTTATTATACTAAAATACACATACAAATAATATTATATACTAAATTATCAATAATCAATAATATAAATAAAAACTTTTATATTATTCATTTAAATTTAAATGTAATTTTTTTTTGTAATTGTGTTATGTCTTGTATGATTTTTCCATTTGAACACTTTTTAAAAATATGTTTATTTTAGCTTTAATTTTTAATTTAATTAAAATTTTATTTCAGTTTAGTTTTCATTTGTTTTTAGTACTTCAACTTATTTTATTTAAGTTAGTTGCCAGGGCAGAATTTCACATTTTTGGTTTAAGTTTCATAAGTTTACATTTTTGCATCTAATATTTACATTTTATTTTATTTCAGCTTTATGAATGAAAAATGATTAATAGTTTTAGCTTTTAGGTAACAACTACAACACTGAAAAAAGAATGAAATAAAATCATTCATTATTACATATTTGAATGCAATGTATTTACATTTGTAATATATTCATTTGTTATTTTTTTATCAGTATGTACAAGATGGTCCCTGTTCTGCCTCTATATGCAACAAGGGGCCTTCAATTCAAAAAGGCTGAAGATCTCCAGTTTAGAGCTGTTGGATATTTATGCTTTATTTAGACTCAGTCAGTCTGTCAGAGTTCCACCCAATTCTGTTTGTTGCCTCTGCAGGTCCCTGCCATTAATATTTCATACATTCGGAATGGCAGCAGAGACTGGCTCATATTACCCTGAGCTTTCTGGGAGCAAAGAAAAAGTATCCAGTGGCGATTCAACTTCCTTTATTTTGCACCTAGCTTTGCACCGAAGACAATGGAATCCCTTATAACTAATACCACTATGGCCTGAAGTGACACACAAGGTTCTGTGGAAAGCTTTGAAAAACAGCTCAAGAAGGGTCACCTCACCAGCTTCCCACTAAAAGCAACAATGATAATGTCTATGCAATGTCAGAGGAAAGACACAGGCATTTCCAGACCTGCTTGCTGGCATCTTAACTTGATTTCACAAGAAGCCAACAGATTTATCAGAACCTGGATCCTTTCCAAAATGAGTCACGGTCGGTTTAGATGCAGCTTTCACCGACTGACATTGCACAAACTCTTTGCAGTGAAGAACAGATCATCCACCAGACAAAACTAAACCTTCGATATACCAACTGTCGGTTCCCATGCTGTCCTTTTGGCTCTCGACTTTGATTCAGCTGCAACAAAATCCCCTGAAACGAGTGTTTCTGATAATATGAATAAACGGGGTCAGCACTGGCCATGTGTGACGAAGTGGAAACACAAAAAAATAAGTTCATTATGATGAGTCAGCAGGAGCATGGAACTCCAGCAAGCTCAATTCAGTGGAGCGCAATGCAAACATTTTTCCTCAGTGTTATTTGAACACATGCATACATATTGATTCAAAGCTTTATTGTACCTGAATTCCTGGCTGCTCCCAGAACAGAGGTATTGACCCTCGGATCTGAATGAAGGAGGATACTTTGTCATCAAGGAAAATAACCTGTAGGGAAAACAAGTAAAAGCTAAATCTTAGCCTTGGCATGTCACATGTGAAATTTAAACCCTATGGTATTTCTCACGTAGAGGACTAACTGGAATGAATGTACAATATTTTATTTCAATAATATTTTCTATTTTGAGGGGATTTCATGGTCCTAGACAATATTCACCTCTAAATTATGTACCATTTGTTTCTAATATTAGAAAACATTTTTAAATATTATTTTCAATTAATATACTGTTTAGGTTGAAAACAGAGCAAAGGTATTAATGGCAGATTGGTGCCATGTAGTTGGATAAATAAAGCAAATTTGTATTTTTTTCTCATTTATTTTCTGTGTGATTATTTTTAAGACCATTTAGCCTTCTCTTATCATATCCACATTTTCTGTGTTCATATAGCAAGTGCCACAAAAGTCAGTCTAAAGTATGATGTTTCGTACCATTCCAGTGAAATAAAAAAAAGAAAGAAAAATTCTAAATGTAAATTGTTTTCAGTTTAAAATGACTAAAGACCACCCGAGGGTTAAAGAAGTGAGTTCAAAAGGTTGACTTGCAATTGACTCATTGTTGTCATACCTGCTCAGTCTCCACAAAGTTGGCCACCTGGCCGTCGTCATTTGTGCCTCGGACATTAAAACGCGTGCCTGCTCTCTCTGAGCTGAGCCGAGAGATCACGCAAGCTTTGGCCTGCTTGTGCCCAGCGTAGATGGTGCGGATCTCCACTCCACCACACATCAACCTCAGCAGCCAGTCATCACAGTTCACCCCATAATGCTTGAGATGGAGATGGAGGGACTGATTCCTGTGAAGCGGTTACATAATTACATCACCCTTACATCCATTTATCATCCACCGATTAAATTCAACATTCTGAGTCAGTGACATTTTGTTGGAAACACTGTGCACACATAAAACAAACCCTATATGGCCACTAAAAATGAATGTTTTGAATAAAATGGTATTTATATTTAATGGAAAAATCTTTTAACACTGAATCAAATTGACCTTTGAAAAAGACCCACCAGAAAAAACGATTATCAGATGTGTCTTCTCTGATTCTGCGGTGCGCATTCAAGCTGAGGTCCAGACTCACTCCGGTGGAGGACCATGCGAAATAGAAGTTACCAGAGTTTAAGACTTTCCTGACATCAGCGATGCGGTCCTCATCCGAGGGGTCGTTTTTCAGAGAGACGAAGTCAGTGCCTGTTACGCGAAAGACTTCTGAATCCTGGACTTTTCCCACTGAACTGCAGCCCGTTACGACCACCAGGCTGTGCAGCATAGAATCCCCTTTGGAAGAAGAGTGAAGTGGATTCAGAGCTTGTAGATTATGCACATTTTGTAACCACATATTTAAAATGTGCAAGTTCATAATTAGTTCATTGAAAAACCCATTTGTATCGGCCCCTTATTTAAAAATTGAGGTGGATAAGTCTCAATGTCTATGCTGTTTCCTAAGAACTTAAAATATGACAGTGAAAATATTATATACACTCACAAACTCAAATAATGGCTATCCTTGTAGTTACACTGTAATTAGTGACTATATTTGTACAACAACTGCTTGATAACATGTTGTGCATTTACCTTTCATAATTTTAGTTTTACTGTGAATTTCAGTGTTTTGGTAATATTTCTGCTCTACTTATCCTCAAAAAGAGCAGTTTTTTTTAAAATCAGGTGACAGGGAGGATTTGTATTTGTTGTGATGACAAATACACAACCTGCAAGTCAAATTAAATAAATAAAAAAAGAAGCTGAGAAACTGTACCAAGGTTAAGACGAAGAACTCCCAGGATCCCATAAGCATCCAGCATCTTGGTGTACGCCGTCTTGATGGTCTCCTTCTCTGCCGCCGCTGTGGATGACATCAAAACATTTACTTAAAAAACCACGCCATATTTATTGATGATTTATAATCTCCAAAACAGTTTTATAGCTTTTTATTCAATAATATTTCAATAAATGACTGGTTTGACATTTTTCATATTTAAAATTAATTAAAAAATAAGTACTAAAAAGGGTATATGGACAGCCTTACACAGTACAGCAACGGCTCCAGACTCGAACATCAGGCATTCCTCTCGATTTCTGGTCTCCACAATCACACTGTATGGAGGTGGATCCAGCTTATGATAAATACGATAACCTTTACTGAATGCCATGACTCGACACAACCTGTTTCAGCCCTGCATAAGAAAAAAATAAATACCATTTACTTTGAAAACATACCATATAAAGGAAATGCCACAGGGTTATCATATTCAAACCCTAAACCGCCTGCAGGTTCAGATAAGCAGGTGCATCAAATGTCGCATCATGCAGAAAACACAATTCAAAGTGTATTATTAATGCATCCTGTCATGAACCATTGACATAAGAGGAAGGAAATAGACTTGCACAATTCGGGTTTTTGTAAATACACAATTTCGTTGCTAAAATAAACTCATGTAACAATAAAACCATGCATGTTCAGCGCATTATATGAAAAGAAGGACATCAAGATGCTTACAAAAAATATGTTAGTTATGCTGTATTTCAGCAACACGACAGCAATTGATGGAGAAGGAACCCAAATCCCAAGCAACGAGTTAAAATGTCCGACTCAAATGAGATAAACCGTGCAGAAACAGAGGATGACAGGTGCTCATCACAATGCCACACCACATACGATCAGATCTGCAACCCAAATATATGAGAATGTTTACAATTCATGCACCCACAGGCTGTCTAACCTTGGGCCACTGTCTCAGCGTGAGGCTGAAGGTTAGTGCACATGAGATTAACAATCATCCATATGATAACAAGAATGAAGACGACCAGGCCCCGCCAGCCATTTATCTGTCAAAATCAACAGCGAAGACAGACTGACAGCGCTAAAAGCCTTTATCACGACCAGCACTAACGGCTAATGTTAGCCGGCTAGCTCTCCATCTTCCTGAACCATATAAACAGACATTTAAGTGATAACAGCGCCGCAATATGTGCGTTTATACGTTAAACGTACAAATGTAATGCCTCAGTATTCATTATTCATTTATGACGATGCTTGGTAAAGAAATGGTCATGTGTACCTGTCAGATTTGTGTCTGTCTTCCCCGGGTTGGAGATCGTATAAGGCTAGAAACAAAATGATTAGCGGGGCAGGTAGTTCAAGCACAGAAATACAACCGAAACCTAGAAAGGACAAGTGCTATCTGTTGTTATGCCCCTGACCGCTTCCGGGACCTTAAGGTGTGCACTGATTGGCCAGATTTGTGTCATGTGATGTAGGAAATCGAAGTACTGACGGACATCGTGTCCTATCAAGTACATTTTTTGTGTTAATTAAATACGACAAAATGACACAAAACTCTGGCAAGACGTCTGTCAGATCATTGTAGATTTCATATATAAAGACGAGTTTTTAAATGCTTTGTTTGGGTTTGTCGAGAAGCAATATGAACATTTATGCTTCTATGCAACTTATTATTTTTTGTTGTTGTTGTTTTCTATTTTTTTATATTCTATCCGTAAATGTAAGGTATTAAAAAGTAACGCCCTTTTTCTAAATTTCAAAGAGATATTATAGGATCTAGATTACTTTTTATGCACCTCCTTAAAAAAAGCTAAACGCATGCTGACTTGATAGTGTTTTTATAAGATGCCTGTTTTTATTTATCCATATTTTGATCGGTGGGCTGTTGCATGTAAGTGATCATTCATATAACGTTTATTTGTCATCTCTATTTCTGATTGTATATATTAGCACTGTGTTTTAGTTGGCTATGTATTAACCATTGGCTTTTATTTAATTGCAACCCATGGTATGTATGCAATTGTTGAATAAAATGTAGACAGTGACTTTAATTTGAATTCGGCCATTATGGGCCGTGAGGCGCCCTCTTCAGACCAAAATTAATTAAAGCAATAGTTATGGATTTATTTTTCCATGTCCATTTTTTTTTCAGTTCGGTCATAGATCCCTCCCATTTCGTACGCCTACTCAATATTACCGTAACATTTAGAAAAAGGGAATACTAATACTAATACAGTATTAGTATTAAAAAGTAGTATTAGTATTAATATTAGTTATACTAATACTAATACATACTAATGCTAATACTAATACTGTAATGCAGTGGTTCTCAACCACAAAAACAACTATGATAAGAAAAACGTAATTATATAATGTAAATAATTTTGTTTTATTATCTGGACCAGAACACAATCAATATCCTAAGACTTCAATTATAACTCAACAAATATGCAAATCTGTGAAAACGTCAATATCCTACAATTGACCAGTAAATAAATAAATAAATAAATGTAATTGAAGTAAAATAGCTACAAAACATTCTGAAAAATATTAAATTAAATTAAATTTTTAAATCCACACGCAATTGTTTTAATGGTTTTGCACATTTCGATATATTAATTATAATACATTTAGTCATTTAGCAGACGCCTTTATCCAAAGCGAATTACAAATGAGGACAAAGCAAATAATACATCAAAAGGGTGCAAAACAAAACCCGTAAAAATGCAACGAAAGGACTGTTTCACCCATAGATATGTACATTTGTAAAAATTTACATGTATATATCTATGGTTATGGATATGCACATATGTACATATCTATGGTTTCACCCCTCCCGCCCATTGCGATGCCCATAGCAATTTCACAACTCAACCCGCCCATTCGAGGTGATTGGCAGCCTCACCAACCAATGACTTGTATTCCTTAAATTCAACTGACCAATCAGCTTCTCAAGGGCAAGAAACCGGCGTTTCATAAGGGGTTGCGATCAGTCATGTTTCATAAACAAAACAGAGAAGACTGTTTAACTGTCACATTGATTACAGAAGAGTCTCAGCAGTAGAGAGGAATTTCTGATGTATTCTTTTGAATGAAGAAGTAAGTCTACAATCTGTTTGCATTGTTTGTACAAGTGAGCTGTAAGCAGACTGGTAGCTGTCCAAGGTGGTCAGTAGTGTGACAGTATTATTTGAGCTCTCATGATTCAACTTTCGTCTTGAAATTTGATGTTTCGTGTTGAATTATGTAGGTCTACACTTAGTCTGATCATGCAGACTTACGCAGTTGTCTGTTTTTCTCTTGGCTTTTGCAGACACATCCTCGACACAATGAAGAGACTGTACTTCATCGAGCCGATCGTCGCGATTTACGCGTTTGCCAGTTTTATGGTTTATCCCCTCGTGCAGCAGTACGTGTATCGCAGATTGTGGCTGGAGATCACAAACTCTTCTTACCCCGTGTCCGACAACACTTCCCATTGCGCCGCCAACAGCACCAGCCACAGCAGACAGCGAGATGTGAGTAATGCCTACATATGTCACATGATGACGCAAACACTTTTACATCACGTACATATTTGCTTATAAATGCTTACAAACGAACTCCTTTGCATTATATAGCAAAAACATTTACAACAAGTGTTGCGCTTTTCTAATAGCTAACTTCATTTTTTAACAGTTATTTTTTACCAGCTAGTCCCAATATATTTTTAGCGGTCGTGTGCATCAGTTCCCCTCAAGTTCACACAGGTGTCTAGTAGAGTAACCACAGGCTCATCGCATTAACCGCATTAGTGTTGTCGTGTCCACTTTTTAAGTGTTTATATATATATATAAGGGCTTATATTGTGGGCTTGTTTTGTCAGTCAGCTTAATTTTTTTCTAGTAGTATCTGGAAACAGTTTTTAAAAAAATATATTTTAAATTTTTTTGAATAATCAAAATCTTTTTAGTGGGGTAATTTCCAGTATTTTGCAGAACATTGTTTGAAAAATGATTTTTTTTTAAATTGTTAAGATTTACCATGTATACACATTTACAATGACATTAAATGTACAATAGTCATGCATAAAAAAATGCAGAAACTGGTTTATTTTTGTGTCTTGCCACATTCTGTCACATAACTTTTAAATAAGGAATTATGTTTTTCTATTTTTGTTTTTAAAAATTAAAACAAAGAAGCTAATTACAAACAATAGGATAAAGATGCAAATGAAAAACCAGAGCCAATCAGGCTACAAAATACTACAGTAATTTAATAATCAAATGTAAAATAAAACTGCACTGTATGAATTAAATATACTGATATGACCGGCAAATTATGAAGGCTCCATAATGTGACCTTTTGTGAAATGTTTAGCTTGATATGCTTGTGCTGTGTTTTTTATATATAAATACGATTTGATGGTATCCTATTGTTATTGTTGTCATCAATTGTTATTGAGTGACAACAATTAACTTTTATAAGTAGCTATTGTAAATCTGTACATTTAATTCTCTGGGATACTTCATTGTGATTGGTCCATAGCTGAGCTCAGCAGTATATATTTATCAGAAAAGTAAAAAGTATTGATCACCCCTTTCAGGGTTTGTTTTATATCCTATAAATATAGTGTGAGTTACACCTGTTGTTGCTTTAGAGGGCAGTCTGTATTAGTATAGTTTTGGTCATTGATACTTAAGGAAACACATCTGTGTTTCATTTCCTCTATCTTTTTTTTCTTTTTATAGCTTTTCTTATTTGGACCAGGAATTGCAACAGACGTCATAAGATACATATGCAGCCACAGTTTTGTATGCACATGTGTTTCATTTATTTTGCTCTATTTTTCAGGAGGTGCAGAAAGCAGCTTCTCTGTTCTCCATGTACAGTGATTTGTCTTCCATGATCCCCAGTCTCATAGTGACCCTCCTCCTGGTGGCCTACAGCGATCAGCGCGGCCGAAAGATCACTATTATTTTGCCCCTCATTGGGTCTCTGGTCTACACGCTTTCATTCCTGGCGGTCTCCTTCTTCGAGCTCAACCTCTACCTCCTCATTGCCGCCAGCTTCGTAAGTGCCCTCTTTGGGGGTATCGGCACCATGCTAGGCGGCTGCTTCTCCTATGTGGCCGATTTGTGCGAGGACAGCAAGCAGAAAACTCTTCGCATGGCTGTGGTGGACATGATGATTGGCTTGTTGGCCGGTGTGGCGTCAATCTCCACTGGCTACTTCCTGCATGCGGTCGGGTTCAACTGGCCTTTCTTCACGTCTGCCATATTTCAGGCGGTTAACTTGCTATATGCCATCTTCATTCTGGAAGAAACCAGGGTGATTGACCAGTCAGAGACTGTGGCTTGTTGTCAGGCCATGCAGAAACTTGTATGTGGTATCTACAACTTGTTTGCAGGAGGCAGTAGTCAAAGAAAATGGATTCTTGTGCTGTTGATTGTCACTTTCTCCTCCTTATCTTTTGTCAATACGGGGGGTCTGTCCATGATCACACTTTACGAACTCAATGAGCCGCTGTGCTGGAGCGAGTTCCTCCTCGGCTATGGCGCCGCGGCCAGCACCTCCATCTTTATCACTAGTTTTGTCGGTGTGTATTTGTTCTCCCTCTGTCTGTCTAACACTGCCATCGCCTTCATCGGGATGCTGTCAGTCGCTATAAGCATGTTCATGACGGCCTTCGCAAAGACCACGCTCATTATGTTTCTCGGTGAGCATGAACATACACAGTCCAAAATTCATTTTAGAAAACCATTTTCGTATATTATATATTATTATTAGGATACAGCATTTACCATGTTAGGTATTACTTTAGATATATAATAGTCATACATGACAGAAAAAATTACAAGGGTTAGAAAGTTTGTTTATATTTGTGTCTTACCAAATTCTTACACACAGTAGTACACACACACACACACACACACACATACATTTAGAACACAAATGTAGTTACACTGTCTTTTTTGTCATATTATATATTTTTTATCAAATTGCAAAATGAATGTACATTTTTCATTTTCTACATTATAATGTTATGCCTAAATTCACTTGTAGCTTAAAAAAGTTTATACTTAAAATGATAATATTCTTTTTATTTATCAGCTATAACATGAAACAATTTGTTGTATTGACCATAAGTTTAATATTAGTGTAATTTTGTTTTTTTGTTTAAAGTAAGTTGTTAGTGATTAGCTCCAACAATTAAGGAAAAGAGAGAATGGATAAACCTTCAAAAACGAATAAATCACAGAATTACAATTTTTATAATACGTCAAATAAATAGTATATGTGTGTCTTCTCACAGCTCAATTTTGCTCTTAACATCTGTTCAAAGTGGTATATATGGAACACTGCATATGTTATTGTATGTTGAAGATTTATAAAATGAATTAAGAGCTAACAGCAGCTGTTCCTGGGTACATCAATCTCACATATCTTATCACACTTATTATGTGTACAGTAATACAATGATAAAGTTTGCTTAATTAACTTCTTTGATAACTGAACACAGTTGCACTGGCAACTGTACTGAAGTGTAAATGAATTTAATTATCAGATATTATCAGCAATCTGTATGTTTTAGGTTGGAACTTTTTTTTTTCTTTGTAAGTTAGCTACATAAATTAGTCCAACATGGAAGTGTGTGAGTTTTAAATTTGTAGCCATGTAAAACAGGTGAAAATTTATGTAATTCTGGATGTCTTGTTTGTTTAGTTAATGTGAGTATTGATGTGTTTACTTACAGTAAGGATTCCTGCTATGTTTGCCATCATGCCGTTCCCTGTCCTGCGTTCGATGATGTCAAAGGTCGTCTCAAAGTCTGAGCAGGGTGAGTGACTCTGAAAATCACCGTTCCAAAGCAAAAGTCCTTATTCAGCAAGATGCCGGCTCTTCTCAGCTCAAAGAATGTGTTTTTGTGTGTTTTTTTTTTTTTCGAAGTGGTGTTACATTTAAGGATCCTTATGTGATTGCTTTTTATTTTTTAGTTTGCACTTTAACCCTGTATGTATGCATTCCTCCTCCTTTTGAAGAGACAATCATATCAGACTTTTCTTTGTTTACCCTTCATGTTTTCTCAGGAGCACTCTTTGCCTGTGTGGCCTTTACGGAAAACGTGTTTTGTGGTGTTACATTTAAGGATCCTTATGTGATTGCTTTTTATTTTTTAGTTTGCACTTTAACCCTGTATGTATGCATTCCTCCTCCTTTTGAAGAGACAATCATATCAGACTTTTCTTTGTTTACCCTTCATGTTTTCTCAGGAGCACTCTTTGCCTGTGTGGCCTTTACGGAAAACCTGAGCACTAACGGGTCCTCTGTGGTTTTTAGCAGAATCTATGCGGCCACCGTGGCATGGTGTCCTGGCTTTATCTTTCTGTTGGGTGCTGGACTCTGTATCATTCCCATAAGTCTATTAGGGTAAGAGCTGCACTGAAACATAACCTGTTATTGATCTTTATAATGCTGAAATGTCCAAACCGTGCATTTAACACCACTTTGCTAACTATATAGCACTTTGGGTATGAGAAAAGCACATTATAAATAAAATGTATTATTGTATTGTTATTATTATTATTATATAAAATTAATGTGTTTTAGAGAGGTTTCATAAATAGAAATAAAATTAATGAAAAACCAAAATCTACATTTAATCAGTTTTAAATGCTACAAGTGAATTTCATCTTATATTGTACAAAAGGATAAACAGATATTTATTTTGAGATTTAAAAAAGATTACATTAAACAGTGTTATTAAATTATTAGTGTTTTTAAAGCAGCAACCCGTAGGTCTTAGAAACGGGTTATTCCTAACTTTTAACTGACGTGATTCTGTGGTCTGTTTTGATTAATAGGCTGTAGTTCCTCATTCATAAATGCCAGCTAAGTCTTACATTTCCTCTTTCGCTTTTTGCATCTGCTTGTATTTGTTGTACTTGGGTGTTGGCTAAGAATGCTGATTCATTCTGACTTTGTGTCCCACTCCAGCATCCTTAGGTGTTTCCATTCATTGGATTCTAATGACACTCAAGCACTCTTATCAGAAGATGGGACTGAAGCCTCACCATGACCCACCTGAAGCTTAAAATCAACGGGAGTTTGGATACCTCATGGTTCCCCTGTGTGGTTCTTTACATTACCTCATACCAACACATGTGGGTAATCTGTTCAAGCCTATGTGTATTTTTAGTATTTTGAGTCGCTGCCATGAAATATGCATTTTTGCTGAAATGCAGTATATGCTTATGGTGGTTTTGGAAGGGAACAGAACTTTATATTTCTAAAGGGAAATTTTTTTGAAAGAGGGAGTATTTTTAAAAATAATAATAATAATAATTTCAGCAAAAACTAAATTTATATTTCCTTAAGGAAATACCAGTCACTTGCAAGGCAGCAACAAAACAGTAACAGTCTAAGGTGAGTTTAGGTTAGGCTTTGAATCTGTTTCGTCCACAAACAAGAATGTAGTTAATGTGAAGGGTAATGACAAGACCAATCACAATTCAGTATGCAAATGGTTGTAAGAAAGATGACCAATCCAATTAAGTATGCAAATATAACAATTATATCTTCACCTTTAAAGAACTTAAGGGTTTAAATATTGAAATCGATCATTGATCGTGGTTTGAATAGAGTTAAAGAGACCAGAATAGAGTTAGTTTGAATAGATTTAGAATTAGAACTGAATTAATTTATTGTATGTACTGAATTAAGTGCAGAAGTTTAATACTTAGAGATTGAATGTTTGAGGGATATCAGTACATTGCTGCCTCACAAGTGTAAAGTTTGGGCTGATGTGCAATACATTCTTGTTTTGTTTGAACCAACATTTACTGTAGATTTATAAAGTATATAAAATTGTATTTTATAAAGCATAAGATTTAGGATGCATCTTTATTGTGTTTTAAAGTTGTCTATGCTATTCTAAGTGTGGCAGGTTTTCATTAGTCTCATATTTGCACAGATCTGAGTCATGAGCAATTTAGCCAATAAGCTCTGACCTGCCATTGACTGTCTGTCATCTGAAACAAGTTAAGATACATAAATTATACACTGGTGTAGATCAGTTTACTTTGTTTGGAGGCTTAGCTGTGAAAAAAGGGATTTTGGAGGACTGGGCACAGTCAGTTGATATTTGTACTTATCTGCCTGTACTTGTGCTCCTACACACACAAACATACACATTCCCAACAGGAATGCATACTGAACCACTGAGGGAAATAACCCAGTTCACCTCTTTCATTCATACAAACATGCTTAAACCCAACTAAGTTTGGTAACTTGTGTGCAGTTGTGATGTTTTGTATATGAATACATAAAGTTTCTATTATCAAATGTAATAATATAAAGGATTCATGTCTGTTAACTTTACAGCATGTAAAACCTACTGATGTGTGTGAAACATTTAAATTGTGCTTTCCAGACTTGGAAATGATCAGGTTCTAGAAATTATTATTGTTATTATTAATGATAATAATCAGCTCCTAATTCTATTGCTAATATAGCGTCTGCTAAATGAATAAATATACATTCAATAAATAGCTCTTTGTGAGTCTAATTTAACATTTTATGCGGTAGATGTCTAGAAATTATTTTACATTGTGCGTTTTATCATTGTGGCCTGAAGGTGGCAGTATAGATACGCATATAAATATGGCAGTATAGGCTAGTCTTGGCACCGTTTGAAAGTTTATTGATCTTTCGTTTAAGTCATTTTTAAACTTTTTTCAATGAAAGTGAAGATGGTAAGAACTTTATATACACCCGTGATATATGATTGTATGTTTTAACTGACTAAAACACTTACACTTGTAGTACAATGCAACGATGCAATACATTTGTCCAGATAAAAAACTGTGAATACACAATGGAAATTAGGAGTTCCCAAAGAAAATTAGTGCTATCCTGTGTATAAATTTAGAAATCCACTGACGTCTGTCCTGTCACACCTCCCTGTGGATTTGATTACCAAACCCCCTTTAGATCTTGACGTGATGAGAGGTCAGTGATCTGCATCTCTCCGTAATTGTGCAGTCAGGGACAGGGTGTCTGCCGAGTGAAAGTATGATAAATCTGAAGTGGAGGGGCGGTGGGCTTCTCTGGTTTCCAAACTGAGGCTCCGCACCGCTGACTCCACATGATCTACCTCACCACAGACTGCTGTCTCCCCCACACCCTCTGTTTATCTCCCTCTCTCATTTCTCTCTCTTTTAATCTATGTATTTCTCTGTCTTTCTGCTGTCTCCCCTTTCCGTGCACTCCCACCCCCCATATTCAGACACATTCTGTTTTATTTCATCTTTATTCAGATGCATAGGCACACACACATGCCTGATTCACAACCCCTTGAACCGTTTGTGGTTGGCTAAACCAGATAACACTCGCACCCACACGCCACCCATGGATGAAACGCATCCACCCTTCTAACAAACAGTTGGACCTTTCTCTCAACGGACACATCTGGGGCTTGTTGGACACAGATGTTTCTGCAGGCCCACGCCCCACTTCAGGGGTTACAGCCACATGCTGAACAGCTCGTGTCATATAAGGTAATGTGAACCTTGTTTGCTAGCAATAACTTAAAGGGATAGTTCATCCAGAAATAAAATTCTATTATTTAGCTACTTACCCTCATGTCGTTTCAAAACGGTGAGACTTTTTCATCTGTGGAACATAAAAGAAAATATTTTGAGAAATGTCTCGATGTTTTCTGTTGTCTATTAATTCGAGGTTAAGGCGATAGTTCACCCAAAAATGAAAATTCTGTCATTAATTTCCCTCATGTCGTTCCAAACCCGTAAAACCTTCATTCATCTTGGGAACACAAATTAAGATATTTTTGATGAAATCTGAGAGCTTTCTGACCCTGCATAGACCGCAACGCAACTATCATGTTCAAGGCCCAGAAAGGTAGTAAGGACATTGTTAAAATAGTCCATGTGACATGGTTCAACTGTAATGTTATGAATCTAAGAGAATACTTTTTGTGCGCAAAGAAAACAAAAACAACAACTTTATTTAACAATTTCTTCTCTTCCGTGTCAGTCTTTGTCATAGTCTTTTTATGAGACTTCCATGATGCATACGTGTACATTCCTCTACTTGGAAACAAGGTGCAGTGCACTGAACTACTGATGTCACATGGACTATTTTAATGATGTCCTTACTACCTTTCTGGGTCTTGAATGTGGTAGTTACGTTGCTGTCTATGCAGGGTCAGAAAGCTCTCGGATTTCATAAAAAATAATTATTTTGTGTTCCAAAGGTAAATAGAGGTCTTATGGGTTTGGAATGACATGAGGGTATTACATGAGTAATTAATGACAATTCTTATTTTTGGGTAAACTATCCCTTTAATGGTCACCAAAAACTGTGATTACCAGCATTCTTACCATTCATTCGTCAGATTTCAAACAGGTTTGGAATGACATGAGGGTGAGTAAATGATCATTTTTAGCCAAACTATCCCTTTAAAAGGTGAAGCGTGCAATATTTATGCCAGTACTGTCACCAAGGTTGCATCCAAATACCCTACTTTTCTACGGAAGAGGAGTTGTGACCAGGTAACAAATATACTCTATGTTGTAAGAATATTTTGCTAACGTTCCTATTAAGTCATGAAAATGTTAATCCAGTTTTTTAGGTTTTTAAAAAGTTTTATTCCTGGTTATGCAAATGTTACAGGACATTCCATTTTAGCATTTTGCAAACATTATGGGAACATTACTTTTGATTGTGCTCTGAATAGTAACATTACATTTTTCCCCCACCGAAAGTTCAACTAAAAAGTATCAGAATAAACCTTCCATGAACAATGTAGAAATACATTTGTGCTAAAAATTTCTGTGCTACAGTAACCTAAATATTTTTATTATATTAATATATTTGTGCTAAATATATTTGTGCTAAAACATTATTTAAGGCCAGATGAACGAACAGTCTATTAATGTTACTGGAAGAACGTTTATTCATAACTTTGATATAACCTTGCAAGAACATTAGCTGTTAGCTGAAAAGTAGCAGTGAAGCAATGCAAACAGGTCACATGACAATGAAAACAAGGCACCTGTAGTATGTCCAGATTACATTCATACTACACACATTCATACTATATAGAACATACATTTTTAACAGTCACAGATTACTTTTTCAAAATAAGTATACCTACTTAGAATTATAGTGAGTTCGGATGAAACCCAAACAAGTTTCCAAAACACTGCCCCCATCTACTATTCGTCGAACATCAGATAGTCCTGCCCCCAAATTCACTATTGGTTCAACTAAAGGGGCTTTTGATCCAGCTAGGGCAAAAAACAAAAACACAGTTCTCCATTTATTCACAGGTTCACAGTGTATTCTGACAAAATATATAGCCTACCATTTATTTGCCATATACCATATATTATTTCTTTATATTATAGTAGATATATAGTAGATATATCACCAGTACCCAATTCTTTTGGAAACTCTCCTTTTTCGTTTTCTCTCTCTTTTCAGCTCAGGATTGTCGCTGGAGGTTTTGGAACTGTTGTGCATTCTTGTGGTGCCATCAGCCAATCAGCATGGTCAGTAATTAATTACATGGATTTTACATCTCTGACAAATGTCTCAAAAAGTTTTTATATTGGATTTTTATTTCTTTTATATTTGACAGAATCATAGAGAAATAAAACGGCAATGCGCTAGCTACTGTATCCTCTTGGGAGAGAGAATATTTAACATTGAAAATGAAATAACCACAACATAGGCTGAGTTTAGTAGAAGAAAAAGTCAAGCAACACTGATCAAACCCAGAGAAGACAGGCTGATATTGCAGAGTGGTGCGTACGTGGAGCTAATCGTCTGTGGGCTGTCGGATTCTGGCAGCCACGTCTGTCTCGAGCACTTCACATGCTCTACTGGCCAAAGGATTGAGTGTAAATTCATATTCTGAATAATAACTGACTAGATAACTGCTGTAGCGTGTTTACAGTATTTTGCTATTATGATTTAAATCGTGCCATTGGCTGGCTTCATCCACAGCACCTAGATCAGAAGCTGACAGGTATGGAGAGTGTCTCGGGTCACTGAGAGCGTGCCAGCGCAATCCACGGTGCTGCTGTCAGAGACCGATATGAGAAGAATGCATTTTAAACCTCGTTGGTTTGAACGTTAGCCAGCAGAATGAATTGTGGATACTGTTGTACACTCGTATATTATGTGTCTGTTGAAATGAAAATTATGTTTTCTGTTGAACGAGTATAAAATATTTTTAGATTTTGTATATAAGAAAGTTATAACAACTACTTATATATACTAGTGATATTTTTATATAGCCTACTGCAAACATTTATTTGATAAAAAAATGTATACATAATTTTTTATAGATTTTATAGATTAAGTAGATTAGGACTGACGGTGTTGACCAGATTTAATACGATTTATATAAATGATAAATTAATAATTAATAACAAAAATGTAAATGCATTTTTTTCTTCATTTTGAACCTCGAAAGCACTGGCATTGCTGCCATTGCCTTTGCAACATCTCTTTTGGAGTCGTTTTTCCCTTTGTTTCACTTGAAAGGTCAACACTTTGTGTTTTTGTTCGCCTGTCGCTTTGTACTGTTTGCTCTTCCCATGTAATTTCTTACAGGCTTGTTTGTATTTAGCTGACGCTCTAGCAGTGGGTGAACGCTTTGTGCCTCACCCATAATTACAGTGTTTCAGTGCCCTGCTGCTTGGCTCTGTGGGAGGGTGAGCTTCACTTACTGTAGGCACTGCCACTGAACTCACTATATTACTGCAAAGATAGAGACGGATACTACATCTGTCTAATAATTGTATAATTGTGTGTTCTGCTACATATTTGCTACATTAGCTAGCAATTTCTCTTTCCTAATTGCAAGATACTGTAATCTCATATAATATTAGCTAAACAGCATGTGCATGTCCAAAAGTTTGGGGCCAGCAAGATTTTTTTTAAAGGATGCATTAAATTGATCAAAATAGAGAGTAAATACTTTTATAAAGTCACTAAAGATTTCAATTTCAGTTCTTTTGGACTTTCTGTTTATCATATAATCACTATTAACTATTAAGCAACTCATAATAAGAATTTCTTGAACACCAAATGATTTCTGAATGATCTTGAGACACTGAAGATTGGAGTACTGGCTGCTAAAAATTCAGCTTTGCCATCACAGGAATAAATTACGTTTTAAAATATATTAAAATAGAAACAGTTATTCTAAATTGTAATAACATTTCACTTTTCCTGCATTTTAGATCGAATAAATGCAGAGACTTTAAAAAAATCATATACTGACCTTATATCAACATTTCTCCTTTTGTGTTCAAGAAAGAAAATCATACAGGTTTGGAACGATGTGAGGGTAAAGAGTAAATAATGAGAGAACTTCCATTTTTGGATGAACTATCCCTTAACCATTTTGCCCATATTTTATTTATGCAGCTCATGTTTCGATGCCAGCAAACTCACCATAAAAACCAGCACCGTATCACATTGCCAGGATATGTGGAGGGTCCCGTTCCTTCCTTCTGTCTCCCATCTCCCTCTAACCACATTGCTGTTACAAATTGACAGGCTATTTATTTTCAATCTCAAATATAGATCAGAACGCTACATTTCAAACCACAGGCCTGGTCCTCCATAGGCCCGTCTGTCTCTTCCACTCAAACCCAATCTGAGGCATCTCAAGGCCAGTCCACCTCTGTCGTTCTGCCCCAGGAGGGGTGAGTCTCATGTGGAGCTCGGGTCAGTCCAGACACAGCTGCTTCATCTCCTCTGACAGGCAACATTGTGCTGCCGATCTGGTCCTTTTTATAGCATGAGAAGAAATCTATCCAAGGAAATCTTCTTGTTTCGAGGGCATTTTTTTCTTGATGTGGTTTTATATTTATAGAAGACTAAAGGATTATTTTTATGTGCTGTATAGGAAGATAGAAATTTAAAATTTGAATCAATGCAGAAGTGCAGAATGGAAAGGCAAATAGAAGGAAACTGTAGTATTTATTATTAGAAATCAATTACATTCAAATGAAGCTAATCTACTCTGCAGTGCTGATTATATATTTAGATCTGAAATATTATGATTCATAGCACCCTCTTCATGCACAACAGTCATGAAAAGGTTAGTGTGTCAATCAATAAATATTTAATTATTGTCCTGTCTGTAGGAGCCTTCATGTTAGTGTGCTATGTGCCATGATTACCTGCTGCATCCACACAGTTCAATACTTGCTCAGCTGCAGGCCATTTCATTGTCTATTGATTTCTGCTTAATGGTAGCAGTGGGGGACTGCAGTACAATCCTCAGGTCATGTGAGCATTAAAGGCTTCTGCAATTTTCCCTTGCAAATGTCTACTTGGATTTAAAAAAACAATTTTAATTTTAATTTATTTCAGTCAGTTACATGATACTACAAATATATAATATAACATGCATTTATATATGTGTGTGTATGTGTGTATATTATATATATATATACATATATATTACATGTTATACTATATATATAATTAATTTATTTCAGATTAACTTTATTTCTGATAGTTGCGATATGTATGTATATATATATATATATATATATGCATACGTGTGTGAATGTATGTTTATATAGTGTTTTTAAAATTCAAGTAGACATCTGGATTTTATTTTTTAGTGTCTAATTTTTATTTTTATTTAGACAAAAAAAACTATGTGTGTTTGGTATCATATGTATGGAAAATATTACAATTCTATATTCTATTAAAATTCTATAGTCTATACAATTTTGTCTAAACATTAAAAATAAAACTAAAAACTAAAATCAATTTTACAAAGCATAATGTACAGTATAATAAATTCACATTCTAATTAAGCTCAAGATTAAATTAAACAGTAGTGTTATATTATTATTCATGTTCTTAATAATTCACTTTAAGTGAGCATTAGATGACGGAAAAGATGATCTTGTTGTAAAAAGAGAGAAAATAAGCATTACATTTAAGTCATTAAGTTTTGAGTTTGATTAGACAGTGAATAAAGGCCTACATTTTAATCTAAACATACCAGTCAAATATTATAGCTGAATTTCATGATAGCTTCACATCCTTTTTCGATATTGAACATTTTGGGTCTCATTGACTTTAACATACAGACAAAAACAGTTAAACATCCTTCAAAGTATTTTCTTTTGTGTTCCACAAGAAAGAAAGTCATACAGGTTTGGAACAACATTTTTCTTTTAGATGAACTATGGCTATAACTTTAACCTTTTAAAAGCGTGAAAGAAAATGTTGCTTTGCAAGACAAATCTGTTTTCTTTACTGGTTTATCATAGTTGCTTGAAGAACATACTATTTATGATATCATCTTTTATCATTTTTTCATTGCTTAGGCATGTTGGCCAAAAATTGCCCTTTTGTCATAAACAACCCACAACATTCTCTTCCTCCCATCCGCATAGATCTAATGTGTATGACATTTTAAACTATGCAAAGTCTGTTTTACCTTTGTAAAGTGATTACCGAGGAATTCTACTAGATTAATTTCATGACTTTAGTTCCTGCACTAATTACTGTACATGATGATGAATAGTCAGATTTTAGTGAAGCGGCTGACTGTATACAGACAAGATAAGGGCTTCGCCTCCTATAAAAGCATGATCGCATTGCAAAAATCCTCCCTAAACATATTTCTGATGGCCTTCAAGGACCCCTGCCGTCTCGCTCCCACGCTCTGATTTGTAAAAACCTGAAAAAACAGCAGGTGTTATTAGAGTTGATTATGAAAGAACTTAAGTGCTGGTGTGACAGACTGTTTAAAAAATCATTTTCAACCTTCTTTTAAAAAAACACTCTGGCTTTTCTTGTTTGAGGATGGTTAACCTCACCGAAACCTCTTCAACAGCTGTCCGATTCACTTCCTACATCGGATGAACTCCAAGGATGTGTCAGCCTCTGTATAAAGACCGTCTCTGAGTGGAACAGAGGAGTTACCAGCTTTGATATCTGATATATTGCACAGCAGGAGAATTTGTCCCCTGCCCTTTAGCTACAAACATTTCGCTTTATATTTTACTCTTGCTGGTGTGTTGAACAAATGTGACGAGGAAAGAAATGATAAATGATGAGATATGCTTCCCTCTGCCTCGCTAAACTAAAAGTCATCAATGCATAGAATGGAAATGTTTAGCTTGTGTTCAACATGTGGACTGGACTCATATGGCACACATACTTTGTAAAAAAAAAAAGCCCCTAAAAACAACACTGCAAAGATCACAATTCGAACATGTTTCTGAGACATTTCAAACTTTCAGATGGTCAAGCTCAGATGAGGAAACTTTATTTATTATAACTTGTTTATGTACAATGGAGAGAAAATTAAAAGGATGGAAATAAAAGCTAACTTGCTTAATGGGGAACTGTTAGCTTACATGAGGTCATCAAAAACAAATTTAACTATTTTTTTAAATTTTGAGAATGGAATGTTGGGAAGTGACAGAAACCAACTAATTCCACAAAACATCAGACTATAGAGTGCTGCAGGGATAATGTATTTTTGTAGGTCAAAACCACAAAACAAGTTAGCATTTTAGCACCTCTGGTTCTGAAGTCAGGGTTTTTCGTTTATAGCCTACAATTCGTTTTGCCATCTGCCAACTGTATTTAGGCTTCAAAATTCATAAAAGTTTTGTCCATTTGTGAAGATTATCATGATGAACAAAACATAAGAATCATAAACTTTTGTTTGTCACAGAGCTTATATTTGCAGTAATTCAAAATAAGTAAATCCAAAAGAAGCGTTTTACTGCCACCAACTGGACTGGAGTATATGGAATCGCTAAGGAAGGGGGGAAACACTACAATTAAAGGGATAGTTTACCCAAAAATGAAAATTCTGTCATTAATTACTCACGAGGGTGAGGGTGGGTGAACTATACCTTTAAGTACACTATTCCATTAGTCAAATGCTTGCTTGAGCACTTTAATACATTTATCTGGACTAGTTTCTTTATTATATTTGATCAATAATGTATATATTTTTTGTCCATAATCACATTTAAGTAAACTTTGCAGGGCCCCACTTCTCTTAGATATTGTTTGATTCCCCCCCCCCCTTTTTTTATATGCTATACAATTTAGAAGAAAATGTTCTACTTTTTCATCATACTCATACATAAACTTCTTTTATCTTTCTTTCATATTCTCAATACTTAAACCACAATTCCCTATATGAAGCCTAGTGATTATTTTATCTTATCTATTGCTAATACTTTAACATAGTGTTTTCCCACCGAAATGATGTCACTTCCTAGAAGGTGATGCTTTTAAGGAGCTGACATTTGTCAAAGGAATATTACTTTTTTTATAAGTAATATTCCTATCAAATAATATTTGATACAAAATATTGTATCAAATAATTTTACATTGTTTATATGACAGTATGAAACAGAACAATGTAACAATGAAGTAAAATATAAAAATAAACGGATTTTACAAAAACTGAAAAGAAAAAAAAAACTTTTTATGGCAATATCTAATCAAATCAAATAAAAGTCCACTTAACTATGATATTGTGCTAAAAGAAAACCAACTACATGATTTCTAGATTTAAATGTTACATTTAATTCAATGTTATTGGAATGCCCTCACCATTACATGTTTGTGTGTGTGTGTGTGTGTCCTGCTTCTTGCATTTCCTATAAACAAGTCTTATATATCTTATTTATCTTGGTTACATTAAACCATTGGCAGTAAAGGACACATGGAGGAAGAGCTCAGTGGTTTAACTTTGTGGATATTTAGTTTCCTGTTGTTTATAGTAGCCAGGCCATGCTCACTAGAAAATCACCACTCAAACCACACATCCATCTAATTTCGGATGAGTATGGGTGGATCTCACAAAGACACAGATTGCGTGATGCTTTCATGTACGCCTTTCCTCGGCATGATGTGTTTTCATTGCCTGACAATCAGTCCTGTGCCCTAAACAGCCGTCTCACAAGCACAAACCAAACAATGCACCCCGCTCAGAAAATCCCTGCACCACAGCAGGGCACTGGAGATGTTTCCTGTTCTGCCGGAGCGACCGTAGCCACATCATCAATGCCAACTTGCTGTTTTGGTACTGTGGGGTTTGACCGAGACAAACTCAGTTCAACATAGTCAAAGTGTTGTGCATGGTTTCTGATGGCCCTCCGTTCCTGATACGGTTCCTGGATCCACCCAAAGTGGAAAACTAGCAACCACACCCTGAAGTAACCCAAACAACACAGCACGGCATCATGGGAACCACCCCGGTGCACACGGCCACACTTCCGGAGAGCCTTCCACAACTTCCCGAAAACACTCACACAGAGATATTAATAACTTTGACCCGTTTTCCTGGTGTCAGAGGAGCGAGATGTTCTCTCTCGAACACACTTCCTCCTTTCCAAGACGTTAAAATCTCCCCCCTCCTTTGTTGCCTCCTGCCTCTGTCTGTGGTTTCCTTCCAGTAGTGCAATAATAACAAGCTCAGCATTTCCCTTGATGCACCTGGAGCTGAACTGTTTTACTGACACGCTCTGCAGGATGGGTTTATAAGAATAAAAGGAGAATTTCACAGGTGGCGATCGCTTTAGGCCATCCAGTCAGCCAAATCTTTGTGTTTTGATGTATTTTTTAGGGTTTGTGTGAATCTATCACGTCAGCAAGATTGGAGCACTCAATCACAGGACCGTATCAAGAGCAGAAGAGGTTTTCATCTCACCATCACCCTCTGTTTGATGTTTATCGGACAGCTGTGAGTGAGCACACCCTAACTTCCTGCCAGATCCCTCTCTGGGTTTTGGCAGTTCATTCTAATAGCGAAGTGAATAAATATTGACACTTGCTGTGAATTCCACGGGTTCCCTAACTGATGTAATGTTAACATTATAGGAATAACATAAGATTCATTACCAGAGTTCTTCTTTATTTTGGCATAATTTTTCAGTGCTGGATTCAATGATTCTGTTGTATTGGCTTCAGTATTATTTACAGTGGTTCTAAAGGAAATTTATTCTGAAATTATCAAGCTATCATTTTTCCAGAATGATTATGTTTAGTATTTTAAATCCAAATAGACTCTCATTATCAGTACACATCAGTACACATTACATCAATCTCTTAAAGGGATGTGTGCTATTTAGAATTCAATTGAGAATGCTTTGTTCATCAATTTCAAATCAAATTTGAATTAAGATACAACATTCAGAATAGTGATTTTGAATTGAAAAGTCATCCAAAACATTTTATAACTAGAAAAGGAAAGTTTTTACGATCTTGTTTGAATGTTTTAAACATGTTTAAAAAGCCTTAAATGTTGAATGTTAGTATGATAGATTTGATATATTTAATCATATTTAAAATATTAACTTTTGTGGACCAGGGTGGAAGAACACTTCCAAGTGTTTCCCATTTCAAAGAATGCGACTGTTTTTGAACGGCAATCTCATCTATCCCAGAACAGCAAAAAAAGCAACCATTAGCTCATCGGGAACACAATACACTTACAAAAATGTAAAAGAGTGTACTATCAAAGCCCCACTCAAATATTAAAATAAAACAATATGTGATATGTTCCTACTTGTACCAATTTCTTGGCAGCACTAAATTCAAAAAGTGTCAAATCTTTTGAATAAGTCTCAAACTGACAAGGGACCAGTGTGCGGTCAGCAGTGTGTCTCTGACAAATGGCAAATTAAAGAGAAGAGGAAGGGTGGACTTTGAGTTAAGAGAGAAAATAAACTCAACATTGGACAACAATAGCTGAATATTTGTACATGTTGGAGGGGAAAGCACTGGACTTTGCTTATTAACACATGAAAAGTCCAAAGGATGAAGTGTTTCTTGACTCTTTTCCTAAATAGCATTGTTGAATATTTGTTGGCAAATTTTTGTCCGTCTAGATGTTCCATTCTTTCCTTGCACTGACCTCAAAACGAGTTTCACAGTAAAATCTGTCAATTAGAAGTCAAGACTTCACAGTTTACTGACTTTATCCAGCCTTTTTTTTTTTTGGTGTGTGCAGTCTCCCAAAATATTTTCAGCTGATATTTTTGGTATGTCAGCGTGAGTGCATAACCCAGGAGCGGTCAGCTTCTGATGTGTGCAAGGCCTGCCGCCGTATTTAGAGTGAAAACACCATGCAGTGTTTTACCAGATCATCGTACACTATCCCCACTGCAAATTAGAGCCTGTGCTGTTCCCCGGGTCTCTTTCTTCAGTGCTGTTAAATGAAAACAGACCGATGTGGCAAATCCATATACAAACACACAGTGCACATACTGTACAAAGTCATGTATGCACACAAATTAAGTCTCATGATTGCATATACAGAAGCAAAACCCATCATGCCTCAGTAATGAGTAAAATTTTTAGATTTCTGGTTAAATATGATTTCTGTTGTGGGATGTGGATGCGGTTTCTTTTATATTAAAGATTTGGAGTGATGCCAAGCCATGAGAGTTGCTGTGAAATTAACTTGTGTACTTTTTCCAAAAAGCAATGGTGCACAGCCACCCACTTTGGAGTGTTAATCAATTTTAATGCTTGGTTGCAGAAACTGATACGTATTTTATGTCAATTAGCAGTTACCTTAGGGAAATATGAATCATTACTGCAGTATGATTGAACATATATGCAGTAGTTTGATTCCCCATAGAGGAACAAGGATCCTCTTACACAAAAATTAGGAATCATTCAGACTGGACATATTGTTTTGAAATTAAATTTAGCTTTCGAAAAGGAATTTAAAACAAATATGACAATCTTGCGGAAAAAGGGGGGAAAACCCCCCAAAAGTTGGATCTGAATCACTCACAAAATGAATCAACGCGAAAACAGAATCAGATCAATGAATCATTCAGACCGGGTTTGTGAACTGAATCATTTGATTCACTGAAATGACCCGACTCAAAAGAATGTTCTTTTTCAAGCATACGTTTTGGTCTTTCACAATGGGATACGCCCCTTCCGCGTATTCCTCAGAAGCCAAATTCCATTACGCCAGACCCAATTGGCTGGCAGACATGACATTGCGTCAGGGAGTGGCTCCCTCCCCTTGGTATAAAAGGAGTGACGCAACGTCATTACGACATTCAAAAACGTCTTCTCGCTTCACACCAGAAGCCTATCCAACTCAGATAGCCATCAACAAGTCTCCACACTGGTTGCTGGCTTATCATTTTGGTACTGTGCTTATAGTTGATTTGTTGGCCACCACGCCGCTTTCGCCTACCCCTCAATCGGCACTCCAGCTCATTGTTAGGGTCATTCAGTACCGCAACTATGGCTGCAGCAAAGCAGACTACCATAGCTAGCGAGGGAGATCCGCGGCTTTGCTCATACAGGAACAAGATCTCATGCAAAGACACACACCAGGTCTGCTCTGCATGTCTTGGGCTGAAACATGCCCAAATGGCGATGGTCAGTCCCGACTTCTGTGAGCACTGCACGCGTTTCACCACGAAGAGCCTCTGTCGCAGGTTAGCACGCCAAGCTAGCTTGTCTGGCCAGGATCCCCTCATGTCAGCTAGCCCCGCTCCGGTTTCCGCCCCTCAGGTATCCATTCCTGTGGAGCTGCCCACCACGGCAGCTCTATCGTGGGGTGAAGAACTGGATGTATGCGCCCCTCTGGCCGGTGTCCTCAGCACGGACGAGGAGGAGGATGGCACATTTGAATTTGAGGAAGAGGGGCAATCGGATTTCCTTCTCTCTGAAGAGGAAGATTTTGAGGATTCCCCTTTCCTTCCCCCTGCGCAACCAGCAAAACCCCTCGCTATTGCGGGATCCATGGAGGAGGCGGGCGGGGCACCATCCTCTCTGCTTCTTAGTGTGAATCTGCAAGATGTGGGTAAACTGCAGAGAAACTCAATATTCCGTGGCCGACCGTAGTAGCTGAGACTGCAAAGTTGCGCTATGAGGGTAAGAGACTGCCGAGAGCAAAACGGGCAGCGAGACAACTCCTTCCAATCTTTCCAGAGCTTCTGGAAGAGGTTTCTGTCACCTGGAAGGACAATTCTTTTACTAGTAAAATGCCCGTGCAGGGGGGATCTGCGCTTGACGTGGAGGATATGGAGAAGGAGGGCCTTCTTCACATGCCCCCCATGGAGCCTTTAGTCGCCGCGCATCTGCATCCAAAGAGCACGGCGGCTGCGAACCCAACATTGCCATCAAAAGCGGACCGCTTCCAGTCAAGCATGACGGAGTGCGCTTACAAAGCAGTCGCTCTCTCAGTCCGGGCCATGAATGCCATCTCTCTGCTAACCGCATACCAGGCGGAGCTACAAGACGAGGTGTCTGTCACGCAAAATCAGACACAGTGGGAAGAAATCTGTGTCGTCACAGATCTCTCGCGCTGTCTTCAGAGATGTGCAGAGGACGCTGGCTTAATTTGGCTAATCTCTCAGACAGAGAAAAGGTGCACCGGTCGTCGCAGAAGGCATTTTCGGCTCAGCGCTGACACGGATGCAGAAGAGATGCGAGGAGAAGAAAAGGGATGACGAGGCCTTGCAGGTCTGTATGCCAAGAAAGACGAAGACTGCGCCCCCTCCACCTCCTCGGCAGACCTTTGCGCAGGCTACAGCTCGCCCACCCCCCAGCTTTCATATTCCTAGGCGACAGAGAATATGAATGTGAATGAGTGTGAATGCAGCAGCAGGTCAGAGCGACGCACCAGAGCAGAAACCCGCCTGGCCCAAGAAAAATTATCTTCCCGCGACAGCTCAGACGGACCAGCCGGCTCCTCATCCTACCCAGGTAATGAGGAGGAAGAAAAAGGCCTTTGAGGGGGTCTTCCTGAGGGAAGGGGGCTCACAGCCCCCCCCCCGTTCACTAGTCCCCGACCCTCAGTTGTTCAGCGTTCAGCAGAGAGCGAGTTCAGATGTTTACAGATGTTCTGTGGGGAATTTAGAGCCAAGTTGTGCCAAGGGATGCAGAGCAGTGAAGAGAACGAGAGACGATGCAGTGGTGCACACCCACCCACTAGTCACAAGCACTTTACATGCTCAAAGTTTAATAAAGTTTGCAAAACACTTTATTAGAACACAGAATAACACTACCTTGGGGAGTCAACGCTCCGCTGAAGATGGTGAGCCACGTAAAAGCTGTCCAAGCGCTAAGTTTTCGCGCATGCGCAGTACAGACCACAAACTCGTTACGACTCGGCCACACGATGGCGCCGGAACGCTGCAAGTAAACTATTGGTGAGAATGCACGCAGTCCCGTTGGGTGCTGAGAACAGTACAGTATGGTTACAGACTGCAGTTTGCCACTTCTCCCCCGCAGTTCAAAGGAATAATTTATTCTCAGGTGTGGGGAGGATTAGTACATGTTCTTCAGGATGAGATTACCTCCCTGTTGAACAAAAAGGCAATAAGAGTGGTTGCACCCGAGGAAAGTCACAGTGGGTTTTACTCGAGATACTTCCTAGTACCGAAAAAAGGGACTCGAGCTCTCCGTCCCATATTAGATCTTTGTGCACTGAACAAATACCTAAGGAAGTACAAGTTCAGAATGCTCACCCATTCTACACTTCTGAAATTGGTGTGCCCAGGCGATTGGTTTACCTCAATCGACCTGAAGGATGCATATTTTCACATAAGAATATATCCACCCCACAGGATATTTATTTCTGAGGTTTGCATTCCTTGGCATGGCATACGAATTTCTAGTCCTTCCCTTCGGCCTGTCCCTCAGCCCGAGGGTATTCGTGAAATGTACAGAAGCGGCCCTAACTCCGCTCAGGGAGATAGGCATTTGTCTCGCTACCTACATAGATGACTGGCTGGTGACAGCTTAATCGGAGCACAAAGCGAGAGATCACACAGCAATGCTCCTAGAACATCAACAGAAACTGGGATTAAAATGAAACATCGAAAAGAGTTTTAGTTACCAAACAGTCAGTAACATATCTGGGGTTGTTACTGGATGCCAGGCCAAATTTCGGAAAGGGAACAGTGTTTCTTTTCACACATGCCTCAGAATATTAGGTCTGATTGCCTCAGCTCTAATAGTCATTCCCTTAGACAGACTATTTATGAGAGTTTCAACGCTGGGTAGCCTCTCTGAGACTGGACCCGTTAAGGCACTCCCGGAGGAGAGTGTGAGTGACGTCAGCAGCAGTCTTGGCACTGCGTCATTGGCGACGCCCGTGCTTTCTGGTGCAAGGGGTACCTATGGGCATTGTCCAGACCAGGAAGGTCATAACGATGGACGCATTGTTGTCCAGCTGGGGAGGGGGCATTCATGAGGGCAGTGAACGGAAGATGGGGTCCCCCCGTTGATATCCTCAGCCCTTCATAGAGTGAGGGAGGAGGGACTGAAAATGATACTGGTAGCTCCGTGGTGGCAAGGGAAATATTGGCTGGCAGAGATCATACATATGCTGTACGCAGAGCCATGGTCCCTGCCGCTGCGCAAAGATCTGCTGTCACAGACAGGGGGGAGATTTTTTATCCTCATCCAGAACGCCTGGCACTGTGGGCCTGGCCAGTGAGTGGCTAAATATGAATGTGGCTGGTCTGCCAGACAGTGTCATCAGAACTATACAGAATTCTAGGGCCCTGCCCACTCGGTCACTCTATGAATTTAAATGGGGCTTGTTTGAGTGTTGGTGCGCGGCTAGACACGTAATCCCCTTTCAGTGTTCAGTGGCAGTTATTCTATCTTTTCTGCAGGATCTGATAGATCAGGGTAAAGTGTTCTCAACCAGAAAGGTGTTTCTGGCCGCGATATCTGCCTGTCATGTAGGTTTTGATAACAAAACTGTTGGGCAGCATCCTTTGGTATGCCGGTTTATGAAGGGCGTGCGTCCTGCTTTACCAGTCTCAAAACTGATTTCTCCTTCATGGGATCTGGTTCTGGTGCTTGATGTGCTTTCTGTGACTCCATTTGAGCCACAGGACAAGGCTGACCTGAAATTATTGTCGTTTAAAGGGGTCCTATTATGCTTTTTCACTTTTTCAACTTCAGTTAGTCTGTAATGTTGCTGTTTGAGCATAAAAATATCTGCAAAGTTACAAAGCTCAAAGTCCAATTCAAAAGGAGATATTTTATTTAACAGAAATCACTTTTCAAAAACTACAATGAACGACTAGTTTGGACTACAATGCATATTTTCCGGGATTTGTGATATCACAAATATCGACGAATGGGACGAGACCTGGTTGAGCTGCACTAGAGAAAGCAACGAGTGTTATCACTAAGTCGGAGACATGATAGCTTTCCCAAGGCAGACGAACTTAGAGTGGTTACAATCATCCGGCTTTAAATCCTGCTCAAATTGATTTGATTTTGACGCAATATTTACACTGAAGCTCGCAGGCAGCTATGGTAAGGGGCGTGACATTTCCCGACCAGGCGCCGAGTGGTGCCAATCCCAACACGCAGTGGCCCAGCTAACCAATCACAACACATTTCGTATTTCAGAAGGCGTGCCTTCATTTGATACAGGAACTATTAGAGCCGTTCATGCCAGACTGGGGAGAGAGATGTTGTAATAATGTAAAATATGTGAAAAACAATGTGTTTTTCGAACAACCTAGTATGAGAGCCTGTTCTAGTACACCCCAAAAACAAAATCAAGACTTCGTAAAAGAGCATAATAGGACCCCTTTAAGACAGCGCTGCTGTTAGCTTTGGCTTCAGCGAAGCGCGTAAGTGAAATTCACACACTGTCGTGCATTCAGCGTCTATGCAATTTATGCCAGGAGATGCAGGGGTGCTTTTGAGACCTAATCCTGCTTTTATGCCCAAGGTGGTCAATTCTATTATTCCTCTTGAGTTAAGAGCCTTTAAACCACCGCCTTTTGCTTCAGCAGAACAGCAAAGGCTGAATACGTTATGTCCGGTGCATGCTTTACGTATTTACACGGAGAGAACTAAAGGGTTCAGAGAGAGTTATCTGCTGTTTGTGTCTTGGGTGAAGCCACGTACAGGGAAGCCGATTACTAAACAGCGTTTATCCCATTGGATAGTGGAAGCAATTTCTCTTGCATATTCCAGTAAGAGTCTTAAACCTCCATCTGGTTTACGTGCTCACTCAACGAGAGGAATGTCGACGTCACGGGCTCTCTTTAAAGGGGTCACGTTACAAGATATCTGTGAAGCGGTGAGTTGGTCCTCACCACACACATTTGCAAGGTTTTATAAACTGGATATTACAGCTCAAACGTTTGCACATGCCGTATTGAGCGTTGGATCTTGAGTGTTGACTTAACCAGCCCTATATTAGTTTCTTTGGTTGGCAGGAGACTTTGAGACAGGCTATCTGGCAATACGGGAGTTAGGATATCCCATAGCGAGACTGTGGGCTCCAGCCCCTGAGTCTGCTCCAGTGTCGGCTCCAGCCCCTGAGTCTGCTCCAGTGTCGACTCAAGCCCCTGAGCCCACTCCAGATGGAAAATCAGACTCCAGATTTGAATGGAAAAATTTAAAAATTAGCTTAACAAGAAAACAAAGAACACATTGTCATCAAAAACAGAAATTGTATGTTAATGCATTCTGGTGAAATGATTTACATTGGGCATTGCTGAGGGAAAAATAGCCTTATTTTTAATTGTCTTAAGTGCTAATTTAATTTTCAGGAATGCTATGTACATTTCTAGCTCAGTTAGCTCAGAGTAAAATGCAGTGCATAGATGTGAAAGCAAAGAAAGCATGATAGTATTGTAATGAGGCTGCAAAAAACATAAAACGGCGGCTGGGATAAAGTAGGTGCTAATGACAATGGAAAGGTCACCCAGTCCTATTAATGTGCTTTTGTGGGGCTGAGTGAGGCTACGTTTACCATGACATTACGGCCTTTGAGAGTGTGCGATCTCATTTGCTGGTGCGTTAAAGGAACACCTTCAGTTCTGCCAGACTGAAGTTCACTCGTTTTTCAGAATCAAAGGACTCAGTTTGGCATGGAGGCTGCACTCCCCACTGTGTGCTGGTTCTTTAGTCCTCTTACTCGAGCTGTAGACAGGCATCAATCAAACCTCGGCCTGGGGCTCCTGCCATGAGAGAGAGACTGAAAGAGAAAGCAAGGGGAGGAATGAGAGATGTGGGAGAGAGTATAGAGCAGAGGTGATTGAGAGCTGGCTTTCCTCACAGGCTTTTCTGGCATCTCTTAAACATATCAAGCGAAGCACTCTCAGTCATGCCAAGATTCTCCCCACTTCCCATGCTGGTGTCCTTCACAACCTCCTCTCGCAGTCTGCCTCTCTCTCTCTCTGCTGGGTATAGCGCCAGGTCAGTGCTCTTGTCAGAGCCAACTCACAAACACTTCATGCAACACTCTGAGTGCCTTAAAAAATTTATGCTTTCTGTTGAGTAATTGCAGTTCACCACATGTTGTGAGGTCATTTAAATCTGTTCAAGCAGTACATTTGCAGGGGTGCTGTGAATAATTTTACAGTGATGACAGATACTGTATTGTTGTTCAGAACTATTGTACCATTGTACAATACTTTTAAGATGGTCCTCTTGTTGTTGTATGCTGACCTCCAAAATCAATTGTTCTTTTTACATAATTGTGTAATATATTATTTATTTGTTTACGTATGTACTTATAAACCGTGATCTTTGTTTCCAATTCAAACATATATGGAAAACTGTTTCTGCCACATAAAAAAATCATGCTTTGATAAATCATAATGTCCAAATTTGAATAATTATGCCAGAATTATGAGATAAAAAAGTCATAATTATGAGACGGAAAGTCAAAATAAATAGTCAAAATTATGGTATAAAAAGCCATAATTTTTTACTTTTGTATGTCACAATTATGACTTAATGTCATAATTTCACATTTTTTTTTCTCATAATTTATCTCATAATTTATCATATATCTTGACTTTCATCTCATAATTTTCATGTAATATTTTTTCTCATTATTTTGACTATTTATTTCATAATTTCATAATTTAATTTAATTTAATTTTCATTTATAAGGCACTTTATAACTGCACGTGCAGATCAAAGTGCTGTACAATCAACATACAAATACATAAAATACAATAAAACTTAAAACAAGATAACCCAACTAGGTTATCAACACTAGCCACACTTTTTAAAAGCTAATGAAAAGTGATTTTAACACAAACTTGTTTATATTTATATTTATAGATTTGCAGATTTATATTATATTAAAAAGACAATATTCCATTTTTTTTTTTAAACTCATAATTATAACTTGTGTCATAATTTTGACCTTTTATATTATATCTCACAATGACAAATTGACTCTCATAATTGACTTTTTAGCTATCGTTTTTTAACAAAGCATGATTTTTTTCTTATGTGGCTGAAATTGTCACAGTCACTAGTTCTGTCACCTAATCTGAACTACATTTCCCATCATCCTTCCTGCTGCTCACCTGCTCCTTGTCACCAATCATCCAGTCACGATCACCAGCTGTCTCTCATTTCACCTGCACAGGTTAAAAGGACTCACCACACACACACAGATTGTCTAGTCTCGTGTAAGACCTTCCAGATATTCGTTTTGGATTGTTATTTACCTGAAGTCTATTTACCTGTTGTTTGTTTGCACCCCCAAGTCTCCTATTGCCGATCTCCGGCGTCCAGTTCCTTATCCCCAGTCATCAGCTCTGTGTTTCCGTCTCCAAGTGTCGTGTGCTCTTCCTACAAGAATGGAAAGGAAAGTTTTTACCTCTTTATCAAGTCCTGTAAATGTGTGTGTGTGTGTGTGTGTGTGTGTGTGTGTGTGTGTGTGTGTGTGTCTGAGAAACCATCTATCATGATTTATTTGCAGATGGCATTTGTTATATGCACTGAAACAGTTTCCACTCTGAAATATTTACACTGAATGATCAAGTGAAACATTGAAATAAATATAAATATTTTGAAGTAGAAAGACTGAATATACTGTATATACTGTGTGTGTAATATAGGAAAAGGCCCAAACAAACCAGAGAAAACACTGACATCAATCCACATCAGTGCTCTTACTCTCTCAGAAAACATGATGGTGTTAGAGGAGAGATAGACTGTGGAGAGTCTGCTGAAAAGATGACCTGTGGGTCGCTGTGGTAATCTCTCACTGCATACTGAGATGAAACATGGGATTGATTATTTAAACTACCCCTCTGAACTTGCAGTCCTTGGGGTGTTTTTATTTTTCAACCCAAAATGATCTCAAAATTAAGCGTTTCAACCACAGACACTTTTTTTAGCCGAGCCAAAGAGATTATCCTCCAGATTTTGGCTCCATATTTGAATGCTTGTTGGCTTTCTCTCTCGGCTCCTTTTCCTGCCCCTCCCTGCTTAAAAACTGCAACCCCCTCCACCACCAACTAAGGGCCACAGAGCCACGCAAACACATCACAGAGTTATTTAGAGTTGTCTTCATGCTTTTATTTTTAAAGACAAGTGTAATTTTACAAACACCTATTTTTAAAGTACTTAATAGGTTAAAGGAATGATTAAAACAAGTTAAACTCCATTACTAGTGTCTGTGGCATTTATCAATGATAATTTTGATTCATCCCTGCAAAACAACAAAAGACCCTCATACACTTACAATATAAGTTTATAGGTCAAGGTATTTCTTATTTTCTGATGAGAAGATTGGCTTACTTTACTGACTCTTGTTCGTTCTCGTTTAGCAAAATGAGCCAATCTTTATTCAAGTCATTAAATTGTAATTAAATGTCAAATTCCCTGTACACGTTCACATATGCAATCTTTGATCATATTCCAAATGAGGAAATCGTGTATTCAAAGACAATTATGGAAAACACAAATGATTAGTTCACTTCCGGAGTCTTTAGTTCAATTATCACGTGACAGATGGAATGAACGAATCACAGAATATACATCTGCACATGAAGCATCTTAAAGATTTAAAGTTCTGTATTAGATTTAAATTGCCCTTCAGAACCGCTTGGTGGTTTGTAAAATGTGGTCTGTGTGAAAGTGTGTGGTGTTTTTTTTTTCTTTGTTGTCTCACACACACATATACACAGAATGGAGCAGGTGGGCCAATGTGTGTGTTCTGTATTTGATGTGTTGTTGCCACATCATAAGACTGTGTGTGAGACCTCTGACCACAACACACTCACTCGGAGTTTGTGATCATTAGATGGTTTTTTGGAGAGTGTGTCTACCAGCTCTACCTCTGTTTAATGTCCCGTCATGCTCAGTAAATTGACAGGCCTCAACACCCCCTCTCATTCCCCACTCATAGACACACACACAAAAAACTTTAATTACCCCAGAAACACAGACCCACATCAGAAGAGCCCAATGCGCGAAACCGAAACTGGGAACAATTCACTGTGATTTAGGGGGGGGAAAAGAATGAAACCGTGGGACTCGTAAAATGGCCACCTTTATGGGTTTTATGGGATCTGTTGTGATCACACAAAAGCCTGCAAGCACAAGATACATTTTTCTTGGAAAAATTGCATTTTGTGTAATATTTAGGACTGGTATAAAATATATTCGGAAATACAAATCATAGTAAATGACTAGGTGCAGAGAAAATACTAAATGACTAGAGAAAATATGTGTTTAATTTCATACTGGTTTGTGGGTTTAACTCATGTTTCAAGAGTGGATATCATGGGATAACATCATAAGTTCTACCTCAGACCTTTTATCTAAAAGCTGTGAACAAATACATTCAAATCTGACATGGCAAAATTATTTTCAGCTATTATTTCCCAGACCAGACCAGTGTTATTATTAACTAAAACTATAACTATATTATTATAAAATAAAATGAAATATAAATATTGAATAAAAAAATAGCAACTAACTGAAACAGATAGTGTTGGCAAACACTGAAAAAGTTAAATAATAAAATGGCAAAGGCACAACTAAATTACTAAAAATGAAAATGAAAACTGGAAATATAAAAATAAAGGATAATTCAAAATATTGATAAGTACTATAATAATATATAAATGGTTATAAAATATCACGGGTCCAGACAAAATAAGCTACATAGATTGAATTAAATAGAATTAAATAGATTGTAAGACATTTTAAATGTTGCAGAAATAGAATTGCATTCTTATTGGTAGCTAAATTATTTAATGAACATGCAGAGGACAGGAGATGTAGAACTTTGTAAATAATAGGTGTTCCTATACATTTCTAACTCATTATGGAATTCTACACAGCTTTCTTTGGCCTGGTCATATGTTTTATTCTATGTGCTTATATTAATATTATCATTAAAACATTACAGAAACCAGCTGGGTGAGGAAAGTTCTCCACATGTGAATTCATAGCCCCGTTCACCCATGCTGCCCATATTTAATTACACAGTGTGAATATAGAGTACAACTTTCTCATTCTTCATTAACTGCCATGTTTCCAACAATTCCTGTCTTTTGTTCACCGTTCCACCTTTTTCATTTGCAGACGGAGAGGAAATTAAGAGCTTTAGTGCTGCTTGTGTGTATCTTTCTCTGACCTACACAACTCCAGCCATCTACCATGAGAATAATAGCAGAGTGTCAGATCAGTTCAAGGTAACGTGGACAAAATCATTCACAGCTGCTTTGATGAACAAAAAACTGAGCTGAGAAAAAAAAACTGTAATATTGGTGATGAGTGCCTGTAGCCACAAATGTTGGTTTGAGGTGATGCAGAATTTAAGCAGACAACATCTTAACATATGACTGTAATTTCTGTTATAGAATGAAATACCTTAATCTACTCACTAATTAAAAAAAAAAGTGTTCTAAAAACTTAATGCTAATTTTCTTCCGGGGTTTAGGACAACAAACTCAACAGCTTTATAATGAGGCTGTTCAATCACTTTCAATGGACCTCTGTTTTACACTAAGTGACAGACGGACACCAGCTGTTAGAAACTTCCATCTATGGACTTGATCATATTGTGCCTATTATTAAAAAGGACATTTTAATATGTTTGAATTGGTTCTTCTTTCGATGCAAGTGGCATCTGGTGTTTAGCAATGGAGCAGGATTGATCTTACATGTTGACCGCATTAAATAATTCAGTTTTTTGTTCTTTGCTTTCAATGAGAAACATTCGTGAGAATCTCATGTCAGTGTTGGTATTCGTTTAGTCATATTCTGTGGCACTGTGATTGGAAATTTGATTTAAACCTCTGACGACATCGAGGGTTTGACCAGGGGCGTCATGCACTTATTTTTAGACACATGACCATGAAAAGACACGACCAAATGCCAATTGACCAATTTTTTAACCACTAACTAACTAAAGAGCAAGATGTGTAAAGGTACCGATTTTTCCAATCAAATTCCCATTATGTATTGTTATTATCTAACAAATTACATATATATGCGTTCATTTTGTTATATAAAAAGCAACTAGACTACACACAAGCTAAAAGGGTGTAGATACAAGTTTCACTCAGAAATTCCTAGTAAATTTGATAAATAATTACAAAGAAACCGCAATTAACGCATTGAATTAAACATACAATTTTAAAGAAGAAAAACAGAAATAGTATTTTTCCTTTAATACATTCTCCATTAATATATA
>NW_015656630.1:393580-401968 GCF_001515625.1 Sinocyclocheilus rhinocerous
ATATATATATATATTAAACTTCTAAAATAATATTTTTACAATGTAGGCTACTTTGAAATTTCAATAATAATTAGATGATTTAATTTACCATTTGATGTTGCATTGTTTCCAGGTGAGCAACAAGTGCATTTTTGGTGTTATTTATGAATAAATAAATAATAAATATTAAATAATAAACATTTATTTAATTATTAACAGTATATCATTTTTATTATGTAATTATGATTGTTATTAATATTAAATGATTAATGCTAAATGTAATTATTGATTCATTATTATTAATTCATATAAATTGTATGAATACTTATGAGTTTTCATTTCCTCTCAATTCATATTTAAAAAGCACCTCTGTATGTTAAACTAATTTATAGTTCTAGTTATCATACCATTTACAGTTTGACAATGAACATCCAAAACGGAATATAAAACCAGGGTGTGCTTCTGTTAGTATATGCTGGCAGTCAGTATCTACACCCCAGTCATTCCCAGAGTGCACTGCTTGAACTGACCGAACCCTAACGAGCCTCAACACTGCCATGGGTCTCCAACAGTCACGTTTAATCTTGATCGAGCTCTCTTTGTTTGTTATTTTTTGCCAGGGACTTCCAGGCTTGCCATGGAAACCCGATCTTACGTGGTTCCTGGTCTAATACATAGTCGAATATCACTGAAATAGTCCATTGCATGATAATTACAGAGGCCGCAAAACAGAGGTCCCTGTGATGTGGACAGCTAGCCAACCTCTAAGTGGTACAGCAGATCTCCCAAATATTAAACCACTACCTTGCTTTTCCATCCTGGGCTATCTGTGTGTAGTGATGGGAAACACAGCAGGGTATCAGTGTGACTTTTGACTCTCGCCTGCTCATGGAGAAGCCAACAAGCCGACCCACACTCTTCCACAATTTAGCTCACCAAACACTCTTCATCTTCACTGATGTGGGGAGAGAGAATGATTAGACTTACAGAAATATAATGGTTGGTTGTATCTGTACCATGTGCCAAGAACGGGGACCAAAACGTACTGTAACCTCTAACAATCATAACCAGAGAAGCACAGCCAACTAGTGGTTGTGTTTGAACTGAATTTAATGCCTGTGCACGTCCGCAGATGTTGGCTGCAACGCTGTGCTCTGTTGAGGACGAACTGTGACAGGAAAATTAATTTCGAATCTGTTGTGAGAATTTCCAGGCTAATGTTAATAGCTTTGTTGCTATTTTGCTTCCATATTGTACGTTTTCCCAGAGTTTGCTAAGAAGATGCGGTGTATTTTAGGCATCGCTGGTAAATGAAAAGACATGAGAATCAGTCTTCCAGAATTTAGAATAGATGACAAACAAAATGTTTCTAAATGCATCTACATAAAGCCTTATATATGATACTTGCTTATTTAAAGATATATACTTTAAAGGTCAAAGGTTTAGCATACTGTAGTTTCATATATTTTTGATGGTTTTCAAAGACACAAAAACAACTGTGTGATCAGTTGTTAAAGTTCAGCTACTTGACTATCTAAACGGAACATAGCTGGAGCTTTATAGCGTATAAAAATGGAGTGTTCTGACTATAAATACTCATATTTGTCATTATAAAAGGATATTTTGCCAGTATTTTGCTTTTTTCATTTTGAAACGTACTTGGATTTAACAAGTGCGCCTTCTTGAAATCAAGCGTAGCGTTAGTTCTGGCAGGTCACGTTAGTCAAGCTCCATCAGCTGATCCCCATCTACCTATAGGAAAACGACACCTATCTAAGCATTCATATATAAGGTCCCTCAGTATTATCAGCAGTTTTCGCATTGCTCAATAGCTATTTACCCTCCTCCATCCCCAGCTCCTCCTCTGTCAGTCGGGATTCAGCCTTCTGATTCTCCTTTGAATCAGACTAATTCTAAAATGTGTACATAAAAGTATTGAACTTTCTTGCCCAGAACAGAACCATACCGCCAGTCCAAACTGTACGTATGCTAATTGTCAATCATCTTTGAGGATAGTGTTCCTAACAGAACATATGTTTATAGGCAAATGCATTTGTACAAATATTGACTAGATTGACAAATCCATTGACTAGATAACTTAGGAGATCTTACTGTATGTACAATGAATGGCCTATTTACGTTCTTTAATGTCCACCATGATCTACTGTTTAACAAATCTTCTCTGTCAAGGGCGCACTTGAATGATGAAACAAAAGTAAACATCTGTTGCAGTCCGAGCACTTTAACGGGATTCTACAGTACACTGTGAAGAGACATGTTGTTTTTTCTCCTTTTTGGCTACTTGCACCTGTTTTATTGTAAACGTACCATGCGTAACATGGTATTTTGATCTTAAATTTGAAGTTATTAGACATTTTTCCTTCTTTGTGAACTACTTTTACAGCTGTAAACATGCTTAAATTTCCCAGACTTTGAAATATATTTCTGGTCAAAGAAAGGCTTTGAGTTCAAGAAAAAACATTTGAATAAAAAGCAATTCCAGTTCATTTTGGGTATATTTTATCAGTTGTGTGTTTCCTGTAAATCAGGCCTATGACTTTGGTGTTGAGCTAAAAGAACAATTTTGATCTGTCTCAATTGCTTTTTTCCCTTCCATCCTAATTCTTAAAAACAGATGAGCGATCTCAATCTCATAAATAGATGATGACCTGTTCTTTTAGTTGACCTGTTTTGAGAGCCAAGTCAGCATGCAGGCCAGCAGATGGGGAAGTTATCACGTTTTTAAAATAGTTCTTGACACAAATCCAGCAACATTTTAAATTTCATGTTGTTTTTCAGTGGCATGTGGTTCTCTCTACTGCACTTTTGATTGCTCCCACAATACTATCTCAAAATACTCAAATTTGGGTTTTCATAATTGGTAGTTGTCATTACATATTTACATAATTAGTTGTCTGTCTATTAAGTGAGTGCAAGCCACTTATTTGCATGTTCACAAATAGACATAAACAGTATAAATGAGTGGTGGGGATTTTGATTTATCTCAGTGACTTTTGAATCAAAGATTAATTCATAAGCGTTCACTGATGTTACATTATTACGTCAGTAGGTGGCGACATGTGTCTTTTTTTATGACTATTAATGCTGCCTTCACGTGCTATCGGAAATGTCCTATTTCCCATCTATGAAGTCCTGAGCTTGTTGCATTCAAGTGCTTCATTGTCAAAAAGAATATAGTGTAGGTAGTATCCCATTTGTTGACAACCGTATAACATTCACCGCGCTAGATAGTCTGCTTTCTGGCGATTCTGGAATTAGGAAACTCGTATTTATGATAATTCATAAATACTAATATGATAATTCAGATTGTGCTGCTGTGTTAATAAAAACAGTAACTGATGTCATTAAAGTGTAGACTACTAAGATTATAAAAACAGGCTTAGCATCACTGTAGTCAAGCCAAACAAGGATTTTAATTTAAAAAGTGTCCATGTGCAGGATAGAGAAAACTCCCAAGGCTGTCCAACACAAATATTCTTCACTGTCTTTCAAGTTTTCCTGCCGAACAGATACTCTCGCTGAGACCTTCCGCATGGCTCACACATCCTTCCTGAAGTTCAGAGGCCAGGTGCTACTGTCGGAAATGGATGAGCTGAATGATTTGGCCTCCTGCATTGATGGAAGCTATAGCAGCATCATTTCCACCATTCTTGGGGTCAAAGGACAAACATCTTTATCACCGAGGCACAACAATTTCCATAACAATAAACAGGAAGCAGGTGAGATATCCATTTGCGTATTTTCTGGCACTTGACCTCCCCATCTTTTCCTTTTTTGGTCATTTGTCATTTAACTTGCCAAAGCTGAGAGAATGGCTGAGCTGGAGGATGACTTTAGTAATGCTGATTGCTTTTTCAGTAGACCTTAAAATCTCATTTATATGCCATAATGACAAGAATAGGCCCATAAAAGGGGGGAAACAAAGGCCCATGGATATGACCCCTGCGTGTGACCTTGCAAGACCTTGTCGAGTCTGGATCTGCTTCTTACTGAGTTCTGTTTCACTCTTGGACTGATGAGAAACGATTAACGTAGATAAGAAAACAGCAACACAATAAGGGTGAAATTTCAGCGTATGATGCCAAAACTGCATACAGTTCATTGCATTATGTGTTCACGATACAAACATCCACATCCTTGCTGACACACAATCAATCACTCACAAATGCATAATCATGGAACGCCATCAATACACACACTTCTCACACACATACTACTGTACATGAACAAACACGCTCTCATACAGAATAATACACTAGTCTCAAACTGTAGTGCTTGTTCTAGCGTAATGTTGAATGACTAGGCACAATGCAGAGGAAAGGCCAAGTGTTGTCCAGAGTTTCTTTCTTTCCCACGGTGCTTTTCACAGTCAGGGCACCGCAAGGAAGGAAGCTGACGGTAAGGTTTGTCGCCTTGGCAGAGGCGGCCATGTTGATCTCCCCAAGCACAGTGCTGGACATAAAATAACTCATAGGAAGTTCTCAGGATTTTTCACTTCCTGTTTTCAAAAAGGCCATTTTGAAGGACAATACAGGGCAGTAGAGTGATTTCAAAGACTTGCTTATGAAAGGCCCACTAATTTAACACAACGTTTTGTCTTGCAATATTACGATTCTATTATATGTATATATAACCTTTCAAAAGCAGGTGAGATAACCATTTGCATATGAATTGATTTCTGAAGGTTGTGACCGTAAGAGTTGCTGCTGAAAATTACATTACAAAATATATTGAGTTAGAAACTGTTCTAATTTAATCTATATTAATATACTGTAACAATATTTCACAATGTTACCGTTTTTACTGTTTTTCTTCAATAAATGCAGCCTTGGTGAGCATAAGAGACTTTATTCAAAAACAATAAAAAAATCTTACCTCCAACTTTTGAATGGTGTATATATAATACTTAATAATAAAACCAATATTGCTAAAGTTAAACTTTAGCCACATGTGAAAAATCTCACATCATTCAAACCTCAAACCAAAAATACCATAAAATATGAGGGGATAATCACAGCCATACAGCAGTTAACTACTTCTCCATCAATATTTCTGCACGGGAGCGAGAAACGGATACAAATGAAATCCAAAGTCAATGCACAAATATCCGCAGTGTAGTGTATCTTGGACTGACAGAATCTCCCATGAGTTTATCTTTAAGAGATCTGTAATTTGAAAGCTGATGCTTAATAAAATCTATCAGTATCTGCACAATGGAACAAATATGTTTACATTTTTAAAAACATTTTACAAATCTAATAAAAACACAAATCTATAAAAACACAAGCCTATTAAATCACACTTAACTGCTATTGTTTCTGGATTCAGAAGAGGCTACTTTCCATGCTTCACATACTGTTTATGCTTTCTGTAGTCTCTATTATATCTTCACTTCGCTTCACTTTAGACCTTGAACATCTTCTCGTGCTTAAAAACACAGCCCAGTCCTAATTACATCATCTCTCCGAAATTGTAAGCAATAAGAGAGAAAACAACTCCAAAGAAGAGCTCATTGCTTTGAATTTGATTGAATTTGTGCATATTCTTCTCATACACAACCACACAGAATCACAACAATGTGCACAAAAGCTGGAAAGCCATCCTCAGAACTCATCCATTTTTCACTGAGAGATGATTTTATTAGCCAAGCCTACTCGAGTTGACAGATAAGACACAAATGTTTTCCTGATTTCCTTCCTGACATATAGGCATGAAATGTTCATGACGTTGTGTTGAAATAAATCTTTCAGGATTTGATGAAAAACAACTGTCAAAGACCGAATTTACTGAACTTGTCAAAAACTGTGAAACGCCAAGGTTTCTGAAATGCTCTAAATGTGCATATTAAACCCATTAATAGATTATGAGAAGTAAATGATTGCATGTGTGGTGAGGCTACAGCAGAAGCCTTGAGTTTGCTATATTTTGCCACACAAAAATAAACTTGTACTCTGACTTCAGCTTAACATAATGGACTCTGATTGTCTTTATAATCATTTTCTTCATATTTTTTATCATCATTTTTTTCTCTCCTAACGCTATGAAGAATGACCTCATCCTTTAAGTTTTAGAAAATAAAGTGTGAACTCGAGATGGAACAGACTTTTTTTGGGGTGAAAGTTAATGCTGATCGACAGATAACAGAATTAGGAATTTATTTAGAGTTTGAGTAAATATTGCCTTAAAAACATACTGTTAGTAAAATGTAAAATGTATAAATGTCGAGACATTAAAAATGGCTCTGTCCAAGCCAGTGAAAAGTCTGTTAGGACAGCCAAACTCACCCTGTGTGAATGACGCTGGCACCTAAGACAGAAACCCTTATTAACTCTAAATGAGCCGTAACCAAATGGCCTCACAGTGATTGGACTCACCATTCAGCTCAAAGTTTGAGATGACTTGAGCAGAGGCCTTTCACAAACCTGTGTCCCACTTCTACTAAAGATAACAACAGCAATGGTGGGAAATCAGCAATGGAAGAACTTCAAAAGCAACATACAGCTCCACATGCGTAGGTTTAACTCTGTGAGATTACTTTTAAATTGAGTTTGTGTGTTTTAGTATGACTGGGAATATGCATGAGCCTCCATTGGCTAAATATGATTGCATCTATAGACATAAAATCAGAGATATAGCGAGGTTGATATCTGAAGGTTCTGAACAGAAGCCAAGTGTGTCCTCCACCTCTAAAGCTTCACTGGAAATAAATCCTAAACCTTGTGGGGAGCCTCTCCCCAAACGCTTGAACACGAGAAACGCAACGTCACCATCTGCTAACACTTAGCAGCATGTATCGTGAGTTCTGCGGTAAAGTCTTTTTACAACAGAATGGCACTGCAAATAAATTTACATATGCACGGGGAAGATGATTGAATGCCTGATTTCACCTCAAGGTTTATGAAGGACTTAAATATTTATGCGTAATATTCAGATTCTAACCCTGGAAAAAATGGAGAACAATGAATGTGATATTTACAGAGAGACTCATGGATAAGAACACAGATTATAGCTTTTATATTTGAGGGTTTGAGTTGTTTAACATGGAAAGATTGTGCTCTCCTTTGCAGGTTTGTATTCAGGCAGCAACCGTTCTCCCTACTTAACGCTTGGGTGCAGTTGGAGGGGGTTGACCTGAAACCCAGGTTGATAAATGACCTTGCTGTCACACCGATTCTCCCGGTGCTGCTGTGCACTTAGACTCCATCGGTCTGCGGGGTGTACGCGCCCACACTCCCTAGACTACAAATAACGTCCAGACATTTTTTGATGTCCACTCAAAGACATTAAAGGGGTCATATGATGCAATTTCATTTTTTCCTTTCTCTTTGGAGTGTTACAAGCTCTTGGTGCATAAAGAAGATCTGTAAAGTTGCAAAGACTAAAGTCTCAAATCCAAAGAGATATTCTTTATAAAAGTTAAGATCTGAAACTGCTGGTGCTGCGGGTCTGCAGCTGGATATATCTCCCGGACACGGCATCAACACAGTATGTGAGGGACGTAACATTTCCGTCTCACGCTTGAGGTATTCGGCCAATCACAACGCTCTGGATAGCTGGCCAATCACAGCACACCTCGCTTTTTCAGACCGATGAGCTTTGTAAAAATCGACGCGTTTCAGAAGGCGGGGCATACAGGAGAAACAATAATGTACAGTATGTGGAAAATAATGTGTTTTTTTTTTACTTTAAACCGCATAAACACATTTCATTACACCAAATACACAAAATAATGTTCTTTTTAGCAGCATCATATGACCCCTTTAAATAATGTGGAATGCTAATTTATTCTAAATCTCAAACATTATCAATGAATTGTAGGCATTCCCATTTATCTCATAAAAATAACACAATCTTCTCAACCTTTTTTGTACCCCCACAGCCCCAAACCTGAAATATGTTCCTTTTAATATTTTCCCTCATATTACATGCTGGATATCATTTAGCACCTTCAGTAATATTATTAAAATGCCCTTTATTATTTACACTAAAAGTGCTCAGCTGTTCCTTTAAAAAATACAATAAAAAAATAAAAAATAAAAAAAATAAAAAAATACATAATAATAATAACAACAATAAACATTTTTCAATTTTGAATTTTTTAACAGCCCTAGGATTTTTATTTTAAAATCATAATTTCTATTTATATACCTATAATTGTGGAATTGCTGCTTTGTCATATGTGACCCTGGACCACAAAACCAGTCTTAAGTCGCTGGGGTATATTTGTAGCAATAGCCAAAAATACATTGTATGGGTCAAAATTATTGATTTTTCTTTTATGCCAAAAATCATTAGGATATTAAGTAAAGATCATGTTCCATGAAGATATTTTGTAAATTATAATTTATATATATATATATATATATATATATATATATAAGTAATAAT
>NW_015656630.1:402187-425633 GCF_001515625.1 Sinocyclocheilus rhinocerous
TAAGTAATAATTGTAATTCAGTTTTATTGTTTTTCATTTTTATAGTACACTACTATCATTAATGTGCCATATATTTCATTCTAAAAGTAATTTCAATAATTTTATATATACTATTATATATTTTAGTTTAATTGAATTAATTTAGATGAATTACTTTATATAAATTGTATAATTTATATAATTGTATAAATTGTATCATTTGCTTAAATTGTAGCCTATAAATTGTATACATTTTAAGAATTTATATTACATCAAATTAATCAAATGTAATATTCATACATCATTTATATATAATTAAGTTATATGCAAATGCATATACAAAAACATAAGTTACATACACCATCAAACTACACATTGGAAAAGGGTCTTGAATCTGGTTCTTTGTCTTCAAACCACTTCTCCAAGGTAGAGCATGGTGGCACTACAGTCTACAGGAACAAGTCTAGTCTTTTCCTCAGTCCTCCTCTTTTTTCCCCCTCTGCTCCCCCTTTTGTACCGCTCCCCACGTGTCGAATATATTAGCAAGCCAAATTAGGAGAGGCCGGGCCTGATGTGGGTGTCGGATTTCACTCGCGGAGGTGCGGTGTATCCACAGAGCGTCCAGTCCATGCAGCATTGGATGCTGAGGTGACCGTTATCCGGAGGTGCCCGTTATTATTAAGACACTGAGGAGATCGTAAGATATTCTGATCCCGTTTGGTGAATGGAATAGTGAATGCGGACCCGCTCACACCTGAGGGCTGGGCTACTATTTGCCGGTGGGAAGCAAGGAGTATCTGCATATGAGAATTCTATTTCTTTCCCATGGATTTAATGCTGATGTATTAATCTTAAACAAAAACGATCTGGGAACGGGCTGGATACATCTGCATACAAATTGGATTTGAGTGAAACAACGGACGCTCACAGACAGTCGCGGAGCTCGTTCAGATGAATGTAAGAATCAATGTCGTTATCCTATCGTCCTCTATGGCTCAAGACAGTCTGCTTAACACAAATTCTGACACCTTTAGCGTTTGCTCAAGGGAAAACGCTTGAGTGCGGTAGCCTATGATTTTAGCTGCATGATGTGGGTTATTGATCAATTTACTCCCATTCACATTTCTGTGTAAGCAAAACCAAGCGCTTCTTTGTGTGGACGAGCAGTTTTATTCATTCTCTTAGGTTTATACTCTGATGAAGTGACTGACCCATCATGGGCTCGTCCGCGTAAAGCATGCCCGTGTGGATGCGTTAAAATTAGCTTACTAAACGCAACGTTTTCTTAATGGACCTACATGTAGGCTAATTAAAGATATCGCATCTAGAAACAATTTAAGAATCTAAACCAAATCCGTAAAATATCTAGACCTACTTAATGTTTAGTTAGGCTAAATAACGAGATGTGAATTCATTCTGTTCAGGTGTAGCCTATGGTTGTGGGGTCTAGCCTATTGTACCTGTTAAGAGTTACAGTAAAACCAACAACCACCACTATTTAGTAACACCTGAACAGAACGTGAATTCACAACTCGTTGAACTTCACACAAGTAGGTCTAGATCATTTTACTGATTAGTTTAGACATGGGCTATTCTACATAGCCTAGGCTACTCCACAAGAAGCACAAAACAGAAATAGCTTTTGCCAGAGAAAGTAGCTGTACGGTCCTGGATCCTATAGAGAGTCACATCTTCCCAAAGGAAGGAGGAGTGGGGTTGCTACTATTCCTCGCACGTAAACGGAACCGTTCTCAGTAAATGGACGAGCGGAGATCGGTTTCTTCTTGAGCGGCGATGCATGCGTTCTCCCGAAAACAGACTCCCATTTTTTAACAAGAGACATATGTTTGAGTTTTTGTAGGATTACCATTTTTTTGCTCCAGCTCTTTCATCGGTGACTGCGGCTACCGGACGCTTATATAGTATGTGCCTGCACTCAACGTGTAACTGCACGCGCCTCACTGCATCACGGCATGCCTATTATTTAGGTCCCTCTTTCAAACTACACAGGCTGTAATTAAGTATCATGAGCGTGCATTTAAAAGAGAAGAGAGCAGTTTACTCACTCATGAAAGGCATGTAACGGTGGAAGTGACAGAAGTGGCATTGAGGGCTTGTGCGCACTTCACAAGCACAGGGAAGTGGATGCTGCAGATGTGTATTTTATGACAGTATTACACATCTGTATGTGAATGCGTGGACCCTGGCTTGTAGTTATTAGTTTGTAGTTCCCTTACTATCAAGAACTCTGCAATATATTATGGGACTCCACTGTTCTGTGGTGAGTGATTCAAGACTGCACTGCTTTATGTCCACTTCCCTTAAAGTCTAATTAAAAACGCAGCAATGTAAATTTTCTTTGTTTATACAGTTAGTTCCGGTCTTCCTAATTTGATTGGTCTTTTCAATGTTTGCATCATTGATCTTTTCAGTGATGCAAACATTGTCTGTGTTTGTGTGTTCCAGACAGACTGTATTATGTAGTAGGCTCTCTCAATTAGTGGTGGAGATTTTTCAGTGACCCTTTTTGGAGGTTATATTGTTAGTCCTGTAGGTGGCAGCAAACGGTTTTTATGAGTCGGTGAATCATTCAAGTGAATTTTCATTCAAATTCAAGAAAAAGTGCTGTGTTGCTTTGAGACGCACACCAGTATATTCTGCTTTGGCGGAGCAGAAATAAACGAGCAGAAATAAACAAAATAACTGGAAATACTAAAATGTAAGGTACTCAATATTAACTTAAATATGATTGTTTAAAGGGGTCATATGATGCTTTTTTAAAGATCATTATTTTGTGTATTTGGTGTAACAGAATATGTTGACATGCTTTAATGTTCAAAAAACACATTATTTTTCAAATACTGTACATTATTGATTCAATCGAATGAAAGTTCAAAACCATACATTTTTGTCGCGCACTTCGTGGTCTGTCTGTTTGTAGGATTTAACGGACACACGGGCTCTGTCAAAGCGTTCATCATTGCAGTCTATTATGGCAGACACCTGTACCATGGATTTTAATGGAGCAAAGATCGATGTCCATTAGACATTATCAAAGACTATGGAAATACAGTACTCTCCCATACTTATGAATGGGAGAAACTGCAACACGCAGTATGGTGGAATAGTCCCGCCTTCTAAATGAAAGAGCCAATCGCTGATTGGCAAAGTCATTGCATCACTGCAGCGGCCGTTAGAAGCTCCGGTTCCCATAGAAACCTGAGGTAGACCAGTCAATGTGCATGCACAGTCTTAAGCGCGTTATGACGCGTATAGCCTGAAAAATAAGCTTTTTAAACGCTATTTGAGCATAAGAAACAACATTCATGGGGCAGTTCATTTCAGATTTTGTTCATGATTTGAAATATGTAATTTAATTGCGAGTTCAGCAAGCAGTTTTTGAGATTTCAGGATTCCCCCATTCATTTAGATAGGACTTGGTCTAGTTTGAGCTGCCCGGAGGCGTTCGAGTGAACAGACTTTCCTTGAAAGGGACTTTGACATTATGTTCTAAAGCATCATTGTTGGTCCCACTCAAACGCCATGCTTTCAGGAGTGCTATTTGCATTGGAAGTAACATCTGTTCATTGGACATTGGCCTGTCAATCATTGTATTTGTTTTGCACATTATGATGATTGAACAAACTGTTGAATGGGTGGAGGTTTGCAACAATCTGTGATCCATATGACTGACAGCACTTGTAATTAAAAACATCGCTTTACAGGGAGCCCTTGCTCGATAGTCAGTGGACTCGTAACGTATTTCATTTGACATTTATAAGCGTGTTTCCTGCACAACACTATTTGTAAATATCGTAAAAGTACAGTTATGAGCTTTGTCAATTAGATTCATATTTGTTCAGTAGCTGTTTTTAGGGGCAACATTGCAGACAGACACATATTTTAGTGATATCTGATATCTGATTCCCCTCTCTTGAAAGTTATAGGCTAACATTGACTAAAAAAAGCAAAGTACATCTCCACATGTATTCAAGAACTGATCTAGTCTGTTGCTCTAATATCCTAATATAATAATTTATCAGTACCAAATGAAGTACAGAAGTGATCTTGGCTGCTCTGGAACCTCTTTTCCTGCGTCAGATCATAGCTGATGTAAGAAGCGCAGGGCACATGTGCGGCCTCAGCATGAGACGCACGTTATAAGGCAGTAAAAGAAAGACTTACCCAGCGAGGGGGAGTCTGTTCATACTGTTGCCCATCAACACTTGGAAAGTGATCAGAGGCAACACATGGGGGGAGAGGAGCTGTTTGATTTAATTAGAATAAGCCAAGAGAATAGGGTGTGTGTCTCAGTAGGAGGGGGATTTGAAACCACTCTCCCACACATTGCTTGAGGATCATTACTGCAGCTTATGTACTTTGTATTTAATTGAATGATTGCTATTTAATATGAATGTGTATTTGCCACACTGAAACTCTAAGATTAGAAGTAAGTTCTGATCTCTTTGTTGGTCCAGGGGAAACCACGATTAATCTGTTTCCTGCAAACACTGCTGTTGGGAAGGAGAGAAATAGCCCTTTTGCTGAGTGATTTCCCTGTCTAGATGTGAGATCTCAGGGGTGTATATCCATTTCTCTTTCCTTATGCTCTTAATTGAAGCCTTATAATAATTTCAGAATTGTTCTTTGGAGGAAACAGATTGCGTGCAATTCCGTGCACTTGCCATATCTAACCAGAAAAACCATTTATTTTCTGAAGTTATGCTTGGCTGTGCCACAGGCCGATTCTTACTCCTCCCTGCTTTGAATGGATGACAGATATTCAACCCAGGCTTGTTGGAAATACATGCTTCTACCTATAATTGTGCAACTCCAAAAATGTACCTTTACAATACAATTCATTTTGATAATTTTGATTATGGGGCAGATCATTGATAAATAAAGACTATTTTCGCACAGTTCCTTGCACAATATTCAAAACACGTTTACACTGAAAAAATAGTTAAGGCTGTATTTTGAAACACTTTTCATCTGTAGTTTTCAATTGAAATGAACACTAAAGACAGTACAATGGCAACAACTTTTTTTAAAAACTTTTTACACGAATTTTGATTATGGGGCAGATCATTGATAAATAAAGACTATTTTCGCACAGTTCCTTGCACAATATTCAAAACACGTTTACACTGAAAAAATAGTTAAGGCTGTATTTTGAAACACTTTTCATTCAGAAATAATTGCAAGTAAATAGCTATAAAGAAATGGGAAGTAACACATTGAATTAAACATGAAATTTCATAAAAACGTTAAAAATTGAATTTTCCTGTAAAATGTACTCCAGTGATCTTTGTTTTGCAAAATATTTTTTGCAGTGTATTTTAGCACATGGTTTGTAAACTAATACATTTTGATGTTTGCATCACATAAGCAGCTCCATTTGTTTGGCTTTTCTGATCTAGTAAACTTGCTTGGTAGCTCACCTAGTAAAGCACTGAGATGTGGAAGACTCGGTAAAAGTTCAGACTAAATTGCATATGCTTAGGGTAGGGTTCAGTGTAGGTGGTACATTATTTTCAAATATGATAAAGCATTAACCTTTTATCATCATTCACTGGACATTTCATTTTTAAACTGCCACAATATACTGATAATAACCCACTTAAAAACGAATGTAGCCAGATTCACAGATTCATCTGTTTTGGATAAAACTGCACAAACTTTTAATGCCACTCACTGAACAATGCTCTTGAAGTGTTGTGAAATGTGCAACTTAAGCACTGTGATATCATTTTGCATAATTTTCGCCACAGGCATGTAATTCCAATGAGCCTGGATTGCAGATATTATAAAAAAAGATTAACATGCAATTCAAACTTCTCTTACACTCCAAGATAGGTAACAAAATCTCTAAGTACACTTTGTGTCTGCAAAATGTTCTGTTTTTAGCTTACCTAACCGTCTCTATTGTTAGATTTTGGAAATGGCTCCCTGGCCCTTTGGTTACAGCCAAACCATTATATCTAAGTGCTCCAGATTGCGACTTTTCTCCTGGGAAAGGATTCTTTTTTCCATCTATGAAGCTTGTTCTTGCTAAGTCATTTGACCAGGTGGTGATCTACTCCTCCTGAGTGAGGTTACCATATACCCTTTCAACGTACAGTAAGTGTTTACTGAAATGCTACATATCATCTTTGTGTTTTGGTTTTTGTGTATGTGTGTGTTTTATATTAAACACTAATTAAGCTTAGCTTAATACGCCAAACCAGGCTAGTAAGATGTATACAGATCACTACAGAAGACTGGCGGAGTATTCAGAGTAGCGAACTTCAGCATGGTGGCACTGTGGCTTTGTGCCGTATTTTACTTCTCGTGGCCAGTAATGGTAGCCATTCTCAAGCATCAGCACTGTCAAATGGACTGGAAACATGCATGCTTGTAGATAAGGTCAGAGTTTGGACAAGTTAGTGTAAAATTCTACTGAGGCGCAGTTCCTTTTCCTTAATAGAAAGGTACCACAGCCGATGGTGGGTTGCTTTGGGCGTAGGCCTCTCTGTAATTCTAATTTAGACAAGCATCTGTTTTATAAATTTTAGCATTAACTAGCCCATTAACGTCTTAGAAGTAAAAACATTTTTGTAGTTTGTTTTGGTCACAAAATTTCTCATGAAATTGACACGTCATTAAATCTAGTATTAAAATATTCCACCCAAACACAGAATATTTATTCTTTAGAATCTTAGAATCTGAAGCAGTTGTCAGAGACTTCAGTGTTTTATCTCAAGCGGTCTTAATACCCAGTTTAGTGTGTATGGTGGCACAGTGTGCTGTAACCTTGGAGACATGGGAACCTGAGATGTGGCATCTCAGTGTTCAACATTTGTTAAACAGTGCGTCACTGCTTATTAATAATTCAGAGATCTTGTCTCTCTCACCCACTCTCTTTTCCGGTTACATCTCATTCCTCGAGAAAGAGCACGCTGTATACCCGACCCCGATCATAACAGGGAGACTGCAGGTTGTTTAGTTTATTCAATGCAGCTTTCTCTTTCTTAGAGCAGCACACAGTGTGCTTGGAAGGTAGTGGCAAAATAATCTTATTTTTATCTGTTAATGTAATTTTGTATACATAATAAATTAAATAATATAATAATTGATGTAGTTGATATATATGATTAATAATTTATCTTGTATATGTTTTTATATTTATTTATTTAAAAAATAACACTGAAAACTGAGTAAAAAAAACCTGCATAGCTTTCACCAACTTATGAGGGAATCTGTGTGTTTGGGGTGTCTACTATGAGAAATGTCTAACCTGAACTTGTGGGGTCACTGCTTTAGTCTAAACCTTGTTATTTCTGGACTTGCCTCTGATTGGAGAAGGAAATTTGGAAACATTTCTACCTTGCTTTTTTTTGCCACAGTGACAAACTCCATATTTCCAGTTACTTTGTTAGGAAACCTCATATCCTATTAAACCTGTGCCACAGAGAGATCATAAAAACCAAACTAGCGTGTGCCTGTGTGGAGTGAAATGTCCGGAAAGCTATATTACTCCATTTCCTTAGAATTACATCATTGTTGTCCAAACTGGAGGTCAAACTTTTCATTCACTCACCTGATGATGGAGGTTGTTTTTACTCGTGAGATATTTCCCCATCCCATGTTAGCTGGGGGTTTTTATATTTTTCCTATGTAGTGCACTGGGGCTGGTAAACCTCCCGTGAACCAGTGGCAAATTCTCTAGAAGATATTTAGAGTTGGCATCGGCTTCAACCTTGAACTCACTCTTGATGTCTTAAGCTGTTTTGTTTAAGTGCACTGAGGGTCTTTACACGCTGAAGAAATTAGTAGTAATTGCCCTCAGAAGTGTAATCTCGGTCTTTATTCAAATGCGGTACAGATGACAGCTAAAAAGCGTGTGTTGGCTACCATGAGCTTAAAGAGTGAGTCACTGGTAAAGCACGCTGATAAGGGTTTTTATAGGACCTCATAGCTTTAGGGTTTTACAAATGTACTATATGAATGGCTATCTTTGTAGAGAATTGCGCTTTACAAGTCTAGTGTAGTTTAATTCCTTGATAGGGCACACAGATAGTCTCAGTAAGTGGTTTTCAACTAGATTTGCTTCAAGATTTTACATTGGACATTTTAATATTTGAAGCTTTTAAGGATTTAATATGTATAAAACTCAATTTAAATCTGTTTTTAAATTACAAAATGTAGAATATCTGACAAGCTCCCAAAAATCATTGAAATTTGGACTTTGTGGCAGTATTATAAAACATTAACATTTGTACAATGCCAACACAAATACTTCTTGCATTTTTTTTCTTTAATGGATGCTCAGTGAATTGGTTTTAGATTCAGACAAACGATCCAACTGAAATGATCCTTCTTTGCTCATCTGTCACCTGCTTCTTCAGACTTAGCATAGCTCAACTGTCATAAAAACCAACTAAGCCAGTCTCATATCAGTCAGGAACTTTTACTAAGACCCGCCTGCCACCTTCACCGTTAAACCAACCAACTCCAGCCTCTTGACGACAGCTGGATGGCTAAAAGCAGAAAGCCCAAGGAGGTCTGGCACTGTGGTTGTCTAAATACTGAAAACTGAGCGGGAGTGAATTCCATACCAATTTTGTCTGCAGAAACTGTGGCAACTGCTCATCCGTATTCGGTCATTTCAGACCCATCATAAGCATGGGTTTTGGTGAAAGATTTTCTCATTCGTCCTTTAAATAGAGCCAAGTTTCTTAAACTGATATATCCTACTCTGTGATGGTTTCTGCCTCATTTTCATATTTCATAATGGATGCAATCTCTTACCATTTTAATGTTTCTAAAAAAATAATAAGGCTATCAGCAGTTTGAATGTTATGAAGAAGATTCTCAAATCCTCTGTGGTTCGTCATGACCCTGAGTTTGCCTCTGTGCCTATGCAGAAATGCTGTGTGGTGAAAAAGACTGCCGGCCCCCCACAGGTTTTCCTCAGACGCCTCTGTCAATCACTCAGTCTGGCCTCTGTTTATTCTGTGCAATCATGATGGAGAAACCATCAGCTCCTCTAGCCCCCTCGACAACCTCTTTATGCTATGTATTTTAATAAGCCGTTAAATATAGGAATGAGACACATTGTGTGGCAATGCATCATGGGCCTCCATGACCTCAGAATCTGTTTAAATTGGCTCAAAGTGGCCCCCAAGTGCCCCACAATCTCTGCTGCTTTCATTAGACTCAACATTGGGCCGACCACACTTCACAAAAACACCTATAGGGGGTCTCCTGATCCCAGAACTGCAGGTTTGTGGTTTTAACCCCAGATAGAACTGATTTTTTTGGCTCCTTAATGATCACTTACCTATTTCAAATCAGTTTCGACACAATCTGTGACTCTAATGAGATTTGTGTTTCAGATCACTTATGCAGTACTGATGATCATTGTGGTCTTTGTCCTGGATGTCCTTGGACATGTGATTTGTGTGTTAGTGTGACCCTTTACACATGACAGGCTAAGAACGTATCACATGTTAATGACGGTCTTAGATAGTTGATTAGGACAGACAGCATGGAGCCCTGCTGGTCAACTGTGTTTGTGGGGTTAATTATTTGTAAATGCCAACCATTAGAGGCACCAAACCACTCAGAAGTGTCCATACACACAAAAAAATATTGGTTTAGGCTTTATATTTATATCTGTGTAGTGTTATCATTTGCGATAAAAGTATTATTTAAAAAAATTTTTGGTCTTCTACCTCTTTCACAAACCTGTTGACTCATTGTGGCCACTAGAGGGAGCCTGGTTGAACAGCTTTGCAATGAATGAAAACAATCATGTGGTTTCATCTGGAGGGCTTCTTCCTTGTTAAAAAAATGACACTGAAGTCCAGATTCAATATTTATATTCTTCCTTCAGTGAGTTCTGTGCGTCTCACTGGAGAACTCTTAAACAGAACTGACAAGGAAAAATTGCATTTGTAATCCACTTATGTATAGAGACCACAACGGCCCACAGTGATGATCTGCCATCATTATGCATTGAGGTTTGGATAATACAGACTTTACCAACAGCAACTCTAGTCAGTGCAAGTGCAAAGACTCCTGAGGTTTGTTGTGATTCCAGCCAAAGTAGTATAATTTCCTAACTGTGCTAGGTGCACTTCTTCAGTGGCGTATAAAATATCATCCCAAGTCTGACCATCTGTAGCAGATTGCTTCACAGAGGATTCAGCCTTCACACATATGACAAGAGGAGAGATGCTTTCCAAACACATGCTCCAAACTCCTGTCTGGCCTTTTTGTCTGAGTAATATCATTCTCTCTGCTCAGAATTAGTGGCTAGGGTTTACTCTTTAAAATGGTTTTAATAAAGACTAAAGATTTTTTAACAATCAACTGCTTCAATGTTTTTTGGGTGGTTTTGGTTTGAACTGACTGTAATATTATGTCAACATCCTAACTAAACGTTTGTGTTGGGATTGTAGTGTCAAGGAAGAAGGCCTTATCCTGCCACCTGGGGCCCACTCTTCCAAATATGAATGATTCTGTGCCACATGCCATTACTGTTGGTACCAAAGTCTCTTTAAGCCATATTTGTAACGTTCCGGGCAGCTATTTACAGTCATTCGAGTACAGCTGTTTATAATGACATTATTGGTTTATTATTATGTTCCAATAATAGTTTATTCTTTCAAAATAGGAATAAAAGGTCATATGTAGGGATGTAACGATTCACTCAACTCACGATTCGATTCAATTCTGCGTTCAAGACTAAATAAAGTTACGTTTTCTTTCCTTTTTATGCGTACAAGTGGCTTATCTCTGCTATAATTTCTCTGATGGTACGCACTCAATCGGAATACGACTGGAAAGAAAATATATTTTCCATTAGGAAGCAAATGACGATTAATTGCTCTTTTATGTAAAAACGATTCGCAAGAGATGTCTATATTATTATAGGATAATCTTTTGATGTTTTATACACTACATAATTAAAGCCGTTAGGACTATCTGAAAGTATCACAGATAAGGCACGTTAGAATAATGGGAAAGATATGCATGTGGAGTGTGTTTTGAAAAGGCGTAGTGCGTGAATAAGAGCCTATACAACATGTGAAAGCCGCTTACTTTTTACTGCTCTGACTGGTGGAAGCCTCTCCTTTCTGAAGCAAACGCACCCCTTTCTCATGCATTCCAGCTGTCTGTGAGAGGCAGTGAGGGAATCGTAGATCTGCATTGGTATATACAGTGGGTACGGAAAGTATTCAGACCCCCTTAAATTTTTCACTCTTTGTTATATTGCAGCCATTTGCTAAAATCATTTAAGTTAATTTTTTTTCCTCATTAATGTCCACACAGCACCCCATATTGACAGAAAAACACAGAATAAATTTAAGGGGGTCTGAATACTTTCCGTACCCACTGTATGTCATAATGTTGTGCACTGCTGTGTTAATGCCATTGTGACAGTCTGCTCTTCTCCTGTTTTGCAGGTGTAAAGAAACCTTGGCACGATGACTCTGTTTAATGGCTTTGGGAAAAACACATGTGGACAGTTCCGGATGTGGGTATTCTGGAGGCTAAGGATGCTTTTTGTGCTTTGCGTTGTAGTGGAACTGTTAACTGTAATGGTTGGCGGTGAGGTCACACCAGGTATTTTGGAGCTCCAGTTAGATGAGGAGCAACCTGCGGGGACAATAGTGGGTGACATTAGCGCTGGTTTGCTACCTGGAGTTACAGCTTCTCTATACTTCATCTCTGATCACGAAGGCACTGGCATCAGCAGTGATCTCCACATCGATGAAACAACAGGCATCGTCAAGACTGCAAGGCGACTGGACAGGGAGGAAAGGGACCATTACAGTTTTATAGCAGTAACTATGACAGGTTTCACAGTCAAGGTCTCCATCACTGTAAATGATATCAACGACCATGCCCCGGAATTCCCCAAGAAGAAAGCCACTTTGAAGATCCCAGAGCAAACGGTGGTGGGAACTAAGTTTTCTCTTGAGCCAGCCACTGATGCGGATAAGGATCAGCTTACTGTACAAGGATATCAGATCAAAGAAGGCAATGTAGGACAAGTGTTCCGTCTTGAGACCAAAAGAGCAGCAAATAAAGTCCTTTACCTTGACTTGGTGGTCAATGGAGTCTTGGACCGAGAGAAGAGATCCTCCTACTCCTTGGTGTTGGAGGCCTTTGATGGTGGATCTCCAAGGAAAACTGGTCAGATGACTCTTGATGTTTTGGTGCAGGATATCAATGACCATGCTCCGACTTTCAACCAGAGTCGCTACAATGCCATCATCTCTGAGAGCCTTCCTCAGGGAAGCAACATCCTGCAAGTTTTTGCGACAGATGCTGATGAAGGAGACAATGGTCTTGTGTTGTATGAGATAAACCGGCGACAGAGTGACCCGGACCGCTACTTCGTCATCGACCCTCGCTCTGGAATCATTACGCTCAATAAGCTTCTAGACTATGAGGTGAGGAAGGTTCATGAGTTGGTCGTCCAAGCCAGAGATAATGCAAGCCATCCAGAGATCACCAATGCCTTCGTTACAGTCCATGTGCGAGACTACAATGATAACCAGCCAACCATGACCATTATCTTTCTCAGTGAAGACGGCTCACCCCAGATCTCAGAAGGTGCTCAGCCGGGCCAATACGTTGCAAGAATCTCTGTCTCGGACCCTGATTATGGCGAATACTCCAATGTCAATGTGTCTCTTGAAGGAGGTGATGGGAAATTTGCCCTGACCACCAAAGACAGTATCATCTACCTCATCTATGTCGACCAGACTCTGGATCGGGAAGAGAGGGATTCTTATGAGCTTCGTGTCATGGCTACTGATTCTGGAACCCCGCCGCTTCGTGCAGAGTCCTCGTTCACGATTCATGTCACTGATGTCAATGACAATCCACCTCTCTTTGACCAACAGGCTTACAAGCAGACCATACCAGAAGTGGTCTACCCAGGTAGCTTTGTGCTGCAAGTGACCGCCAGGGACAAAGACCAAGGTCCCAATGGTGATGTCCGCTACAGCATCCTACCAGACAAGAAGACTCTCGCCAGTTGGTTCACCATTGACCCCATCACAGGTATCATAACCACTGCAACCAAGCTGGATTATGAGACGGACCCAAAGCCAAGTATCAAAGTAGTGGCCACTGATGGAGGACGACTGCCGTTATCCTCCACTGCTCTGGTAGAAATAGACCTCCAGGATAGTAACGATAATGAGCCAGTGTTTGAAAGCAGCTTCTACAATGTTTCAATCAAGGAGAACACGTCAGCAGGGACCTGCTTCCTTGAGGTAGGAATCATTATGTTTTCCTTTTGTTTGTGTTTCTGTGATTATTTCTCTGATAATTCATGGACATGATTTTTTTCAGTTTTGCAATGCTAAATGTAATGGAAACTTTTACTAGGGCTGGGTATCCATCTCGATTTTCTTATTTCGATTATTGTAAATTATGATTCACAAGCTGACAATTTTATTGTAAGTTTTTGATTCAATGATTGGTGAAAAAATGGAAAATCAAGATTTGTACTCAGTGCTACCTTTGGCTATAGCAGAAGGAACTATTTTACATACCATTCAATATGTCTTGAAACATAATTTAGAAGTATTGCATATATTTGTTTTGGGTCTTTTATCTTGCTTGAAAGATTCATGGTTGTGGAGCATTGAAAATTTGTAATTTCACTCACCAAGACAATTTGTAATTATGACACACGATTAGCAGATGTTATCCTCTCATGGAGACGTGCAGAAAGAGTTGCTTGGCAGACGGTAAAATTGTGCTTTGTTGTTCTTTTGAAATGTTGGTTTAAGTCTGTTGCCATGATAATTGTTGCGACCATGTGGCAACTGGGCCAACTGTGTTCTCAAGCTGTTGTTACCCCTGTGGAAAAGAAATGAAAATTAGGGCATGTGTTCTTTTTTCCTCCATTTTTTTCCCCAATAATAAGCAATTCCGGACTTCAAAGGACCTCCGTAATGTCCGTTTCCAACAGAAGCATTTGTTGAAAAATACCCTCCAGAACAAACTTTGTTAGATAAATACTGGAATTCCACATTGTTGCTGGTTCATTTAACGTATATTTGGAAAGAGTCGCTGGTCAGTGTTTGATGGAATTTGGTATGTGGGTTCACAGTATGGAGAAGAAGTAGGAGAGAGAGTGAAAAAGACAACGAGACAAAGAAACAATAAGAGAGAAATAAGCTTTGCCACACACATAGAGGGATGTATAAAGTCAGGAATAAAAAGGAAGACCATACAGTGAATCTGGGAAACAAAGGGATATTAGAAATAATTCTATGAAACCAGAAGATGTGAAAGTTTAGCAGAGAGCCATTTAATTAGGGAACACAGCAGCACAGTTGGTTTTTCAGTACCCTTGCAGTAACTTTCATTCCAGCATATTTCCTTATGGTCTCGCTGGACTAGGCTAGGATAGATTTTTTGGTATTTTGGCATGTGTACCACCAATGGTCACTGGTTCTGATCCACTAAGTGACAGGACTTGTCTTGTCTTAGTATTTTCTGCCCTAGACATTGTAGAATTTCAGTTAATTACTGAAACACTATTTGTCCCATTAACGTTTTCATACAACTAGAAACTTTGGAGTGGGCAGTAATTTATTATAAAACTGAGGAGTGAATTCACTAAACAGTAGCACCATTTTAGAACATATTTCAGCACAAAAAAACCTACATCTTATTCGTGCACCACCTGCCATCTAGTTCAACCAGATCCTAAATGGACTAAAATTATGCTATAACATTTCTTCAGCGCAAACATGTCTCCTTTTTATGTATATTAGGATCATAATAGATTGTGCCTTGTTCACTTTGCACTATTTGCCTGGCATAATTATAGTCACACTATTACAAAATCATCACATAATAGTGAAGATCACTATATCCAAGATGGGGAATTGTGGCTTGCCTTTTGCGTTTAGAGTTTGCATAATCTTTCCTGAGATATCATAACACCAAAACAAATAGCAATAAATGCATAATTTCTTAGTGAATTTTAATTAATAGAGAAGGGATTTGTGTTTCATTAGTGTTTATATAATAAACTGATGTTACATAATAAATAAATTTTAAATAAATTTTAGCACACCTCACAATAAACATGCATTTGTCTATAGGAATTTTAAGACGTTGATTATTAGTCGTGAACAGTGTTGGGCAAGTTACTCTGAAAATTTACTGATTACTCCTTTTAAAAGTAATCACGTTACTGTTCTGATTACTTTATTTCAAAAGTAATTAGTAATTAGTTACATTACTAGTTACGTTACCTTTTCTCCATTAAATTTATGAAATTCCAGCATACACACTGGAGCGCTGCATTTATAATCTCTAAAAGACATCTCAGTTCATCGCAATCTCACAAATCTCTGTTATAACACAATAAATATATGCATAATTAATCTTTCATAATGTTTACAATTCGTGTGTTATAATGAGAGGATTCGTGAGCATGCAAATTTCAGCACTGCATTGCTCAACGCTGCAAACACGTGTTATAGCCAAAATAGAAACTCTGCACACTTGCAACTGTTAATCGTTTATATTTATATTAGTTCATGTTGCTTTTGTGCAATAGATGAATAACAATTTATTTGTTTTAGATATTTTATGTTTAGATATTTCTATTTTGCGGGAGTCCCTTGAATCATTTTATTCTCCCGCATCCCGCACACACACGTGTCTACCCGCCCGCACCAGCACTCGCCCATCTTGTCCCGCGCTCGGGTCTCGCGGGAGAGCAGGTCTCTAATCCACTGGCACTGGACTCGACAGTGCGTGTGCTACATCCTTTTTACAATCTCTAGATTATAAAACACTACATTCTGTCAGCAATGTAAAGCGGCAGGAACGTATAGAGACCTCGGCTTGTAACTATACTCTAATTACTATTTTGAAAATATAACGCGTTAAATTACTCCGTTACTAAAAAAGTTATCAAATTACAGTAATGCGTTACTAAGTAATGCGTTACTGCCCAACACTGGTCGTGAATGAGAGATTGGATTGATGAATGTATATTTTTAGTAGTTTAAATTTCAACCACTATCCCCCCAACACAAACACTCCAAAAACATGCCTGTTTAACTAAGCTTATCTATAGAATAGAATGGTGTGTTATTTACACACTGCTGAAAGAGAAAACTGCCTTTTATTTATATTTCCGTTTTCTTTCTTCTCCCGCGAGTAATTTCTCATGGAAGCAGTCTGCTCTAGTTTTCTGTTCATTGTTCTGGCCATCCGACAGATTTCGTGAGTAGGGCGTGCAAACCAAACCCTGTTTGGGACAGTCCCTATTATAGCGTGTTGGGATAAGAATGACCCTTCTGTATGTATTGGACTGAGGTCTCTCCACCCAATGCACTCAAGTATCGACCTTTGGGCTTTTCCATTAGAACTATTACACTTGCACTTTTACACTGATCTCAGAACAGATTTTGTTTCCATCGAAGTGTAAGAAACCGATTCCAAGCCAGTGTACATTGTCCACCCATTACTAAAACCAGAGGTCAGTTCCCTCGTGTTCACATCTGATAATAAGTCTCTCACTTTGCGGTCTGATGCATTTAACGTGTCTCTTATAGGTGGTCTGGAACATATAAGTTTAATTCAGAACAAATGGGAGAGAAATGGACTTACACCCACTCAGGACAAAATATAGACAAACAAATCACCCAGTGTCATCAAGAGCATATCATTCTTTCAGTATGTGCCTTGATTACTTTCACATTTGAGAGAATCTATAGTGTTTACGTTCTCTTCTCGGAGGAAAAAAGATCTTTTCCTGAGTCGTGCCTTGGCAGCTCAGGGTTAGGTTGAACTGAACAGCTCTTCAGTGCCTAAAACAATTAAGTTGTATCATATGGATTTATTGTGTGCTACGTATTTCTTTTTGGCAGGGTAGAGAGTTTATGTTCACAGGTGCAGCTAGTGTTACATTCTCCGCATTAAACTGCAGAAAACACTTTTCTTCACCTGTCGGACCAATTGTATGCACCGTTGTGTTGAATGGGATTTTTGTCCTATAGACTAATCATGTTTAATAAACTGGGCCTTGGAGAACATCTGGACTGATGCTTGTAGAGGAAGCTACCTGGGGAACAGCTTCCTGTAACACAAGACCAGCCCCCTGGTGGGGTCACGTTAAAAAGTGCCCCACCAGAAACGGGATCCAGACTGCGACTACCTACACATAGTCTGTGCCATTCGGCAATAGAGCACACAAACCTTTTTTGTTGTCTGTAAATGGTGATAAATATCTATGTGAGTTGTTCAAGTGTTCGATAAAACCTCCTTAAAATGCATTTTTTATGCCCAATAAACTCCTTTCAATTAAAGCAAAACAATTAGTAAAGTCACTAAACAAACACATGACCAGTTTTATAAATGTTCTTAATCTCAAATACGGGTTGAAATCTCGGTCCTGTGGACGTGGGGTGCCAGTATGCCTCATTTGTTTGAATTCTCACCCCATATGGTGTGAGGCATCAGCCTTTTCTTCATTTCCTCTACTCAGTTTTTCCAGAATTGCATTGTATTATCCAGTTTGGTTCCCTTCACCCTCTTGTAGTGAAATGCTTACATTATCCTTGAAATGCTTACACTATCCATTTTTTTTGTATCGGTTTATATTACATATTTAAGTGTGCATCCTCATTTCTCCCATTTTATATATTTAGATTACCTTATTTGCTGTCATCTACAGAATTAAAATGAATCATTTAGTAATTAAATGTAGGCATAATCTTTAACAAATTTCAAAATGAATATCCATTTTTTATACTTTATTACATTTATGCATTTCTTCATTACATTTACCAGGTGCTTTTATCCAAACTGACGGAACAACGGAGCAATTCGTCAAGAGCCAACAATATTCGTAATATACAATGCTAGGTTTATTAGATAACTAGATTAAGAAGCAAGCTAAAGATAAGAAAAATAAGAACATTAATTTATTAATTTACTTATTTTGGGTGTGTGTGCATGTTGCATAAGTGCATATTCCATTTTAAACCAACTTTTAGTGTTTCATTTTTCATTGATCTAAACAAAATGGTGTAGAGTTTAGAGGTAATTTCTCAAAAAAAAATTGAATTAAGTATTCCAGAGAGCCCTTGACTCCTGATTTCCAATCTTCTCACGCCTCTATCGTTCCTTTATTTTAAATTCTGTTTGATTTTATTTCTCTATATTTTTTACACAGATTTTTTGCATTTCCTACTACTCTTGTGGCTGTTCGACCTTCGCTCATTTGCGAGCCTGATCTACACTGCTGTTGTCTCAGGGTAAAGCAGAGCAGCTGTGGCTGTATCTGGTGACATAGTGTTGAGACTGGCAAGCTCAAAGGTTTCAGGGGCAGTGGTGCTGTTTAAGATCAGCTAATTGAATTTCATGATGTGTTGAGATGACTATTACCATGTATGAATCCTTAGGGTCCAGAATGTTGCTGTTGGAAAGTTGCTTCACGGGACGGCAGGTGGTTGATGGCTTTAGAGGTGATGATTTCTTTGTGCGGTGAGGTCAGCATTTCGGATAATTTGACCAGAGTGTCATATTTGATATAATAAGAGATAAAGATGAAAAACAGCGATGGCCAATCATGATTGTAGGTAAGTAGAAGCCATCTGGACTTTTGCTGGGGATGGTTATATGCGATCCGGAATATTCTCATGAGATATTACATTATAATCGAGAAATCCAGCTTCAGTCAAGACATAAAGCAGTCGCCTGAGAGAACAAACAAACACAGCAGTAACAGGATATACAAGTTTGTTTAGCATCTCAACAATGTAAATCTGCAAACACTTGTATTTTTCCATTGCTCATTTGTCTCCTCAGTATTACAATAGTTCCTGTGACAAAATCTGAAATGTAGACAACCGCAATTTTCCACTGTTGTGTCTTGGTTTTGTTATGTCTCACATGTATAATTCTTTGTGGTCAAAAGGAGATTTCAGAGCAGCAATTCTCAAAGCGTCAGAGGCCTAGAGGATATCAGATGAGGCGAATGATGATAATTCGCCAAGTAAGAATAATTAAATACCATTTAAAACTTTAATAGAAGCAAACTTTAATCCTAATGATGTTTCTCAGTTTAGTAGGTATAACTCTGTGGACATGGTTTAGCATGGAAGAAAACAGTTTTGCCTGCCTTACAGGGATAATTCACCCAAAAATGATGTCACATGGACTATTTTAACAATGTCCTTACTACCTTTCTGGGCCTTGAACATGGTAGTTGCATTGCTGTCTATGCAGGGTCAGAAAGCTCTCAGATTTCATCAAAAATATCGTAATTTGTGTTCCGAAGACGAACAAAGGTCTTAGGGGTTTGGAACAACATGAGGGTGAGTAATTAATGACAGAATTTTCATTTTTGGGTGAACTTTCCCATAACTTAATATTATCCATTCATTGTTTATAGGCAAAAAGAAGAGAAACGTCCAGATTTGCTTTAAACTTTGCATGAGTTTTTTTTCCTCAGCTCCTACTCTCATGAAGCAGTGCTCAAACAACATATTATTTTGCATTTAACTTCAAATATTTTCTAGTAAATGTCTAGTTTTTTTGCTATACTGTCATTTCTTTATTTGACTGCGTCATTCGCAATGCTTCCATGGGCTGTGTAGTTCATTGCCTAATAAAAGATGTTAAGTACACAGTCTTGTACCTTTTGAGATCTGCAAAAATTTTAAGAATCCCTATGGAGAAAATAAACAAGAAAAACTCTTGAAAACAAGGCCACTGAAAAATGTCAATTATATTGGGCTCACCATGCAGCTGCGATTAAGAATTAACTTACATTCTTCTGTGGAGCACAAAAGATGACATTTTGAATAAATTATGGAAGAATTTTCACTTTTGGGTGAACTGTCCCTTTAAGCATTTCTTCAACAAACACCCCTCAATCTCTTTCCCTCCTGCTAGCTGCTGTAGTTCAAATCTGTTTAGCTAGTTTAGATCTCAGTGCTGCATGGGGAAAAAATGCATCCAGTCAAAGAGCCTAATGAGGCTCGAATAAAAGCGATTAGAGTTTAGTGAAAAGGAAATTAGGAGAGGCGACTAGAGATGGGTAATTGCTCACAATCTGCCTTTATTTCACACATACATTACTAACATTCAAATGCAGTTCTCACTCCTTTCCCCTCAATCTTTACTTTCTATTTCAGACTACAGTCTCGTTCTTTCAATCTATGGTGTCCATCCTCCAAAATAAGCAGGCCTTTCCCTCCCTTTTTTAAGCCTTTTCCATCAAAGAGCTCAGATGAGTGAAATTTAATTACAAGGCTACTGTGCGCACCAGACGCAGCCAGTAATAATACTTGCTGTATTGATTTAATGAACAGGTTGAGGCGAACAGTCCATTAAAGCCCGCGGACCTACGCTAAAGTTGGATTAGAGCGTGAACCACAGCGTGGCAGCGGTAATCTCTTCTTCTTTCACTCGCTCCATTTTTACAGTCCTAAACAATTGCCTTTATAAGCCGACATGCCAATAAACAGGGCACATATACACACGGTGCCATTAATTGTGGTCACTCTAACCCATCCTTGCTTTGCAGACTGTCAGGCACCTAGATTATCCCTCCAACACACCCAGTAATCTTGCTGTCACCCTGGTGGTCTCTTCTCTGACCTCCATCCCACTCGGTTGATGCTCTGCCAGCTCGTCTTTGAGATCTCGCCACTTTTCTGCCACTCATTGAACCCTCTGGCCTTCACCCTCATTTGCAGGACTGTTTTTTCCCTCCGTGTGCTGCCATTACATAATGCCCTGTCAGTATTTTTAAGGTTTGTTTGCATTACTTTTAAGAGGTTGTACATTAACCTGAGGTTTTTGTTTGATGGGAAAGGGAGCTTACTGCATTTTTCCAAACCTCACGCTGAGTTGATTCATCTACCCTTGGCAGGGTTTGGGTAAACTTGTTTGAGTTGGCATCCAAGCGTGGCTCTGCAAGATTTAACTCTGTGGAAAAGACCCTGACTGCCGAGGAGAAAGATACGGAGGTGCTTCTACTCAAAATTCACACATTGTGTCTTTTTTATTCCCCTCGAGCTGTCATATTCATTCAGAGTGACTTATAATCAAGGTCTTAGATCAACGCTTAAGTACTGATTTACGTCCACTTGCATAGCTTATTTTAGTGCTCTTCTTCAGAAAGCATATAAGCGTGAAAATGTTTGGAAATTCATTCGTCATTTTTTCAGCTGATTAGATGTTTAAAGTATTTTTATTCTGGTGAAAATGGCTTTTTAATCCTGGCCAATACAGTTTTTGGCCCGTTTGTGTAGTTGTCTCAGTTTGCTCATTACTCTGTGACACAAATGTTACAATGTTTTTTCTTATCCTACCGTTCAAAGCGGTTTCAGTTGGCATGACCCTTTCTTTTCCAGTCCACGTTTGTTTCAGATCAAGAAAGGACGGCCTCTGTAGGCCCATTGAAAATACCTTGGGCTGCAGAGCCTGGAAAAATAAGATTGTCGACCTCACGTCTCTGTCAGGGTGATCAAACTTGTGCGGGACGCTTAAAAGTACAACAGTGAAAATGGAAGAGAGTTCCAGTAGCTGTGTTCAGTCTGTGTGCGCCAGGCTTTATGTCTGCTGTCACTCATGGCCTGGAAGGAAAGAGACATTCATTTGAATTCATAATGCCTTTTCATATGGAGCTCTTGCTTACAATGGTAGTAAATGGGCCGGGCCAATTTAAGGGGGGTTTAAAAACTCGCTCTACCGTCCAAAAATATGGGGTCAGTGAGATGTTTTTTTTTTTTTAAGAAATCAATGCATTAAATTGATCAAAAATGACTGTAAAGGCTTAGATTGTTACAAAAAAAAAAAAAAAAGCAATAATAAAATAAAATAATATAAATTCAGTTTGTTTGAACTTTCTGTTCAACGAAGAATCCTGAAAAAATCTGTATCACAGTTTCCAAAAAATAGCAGTTTTCAGCATTGATAATAATAGGAAATTTTGCAGCAAATCAGTATATTAGAATGATTTCTGAAGGATCATGTGACACTGAAGACTGGAGTAATGGATGTTGAAAATTTAGCTTTGCATCACAGGAAAAAAACAAAACAGTTTTAAGGATTACATTGTCTTAGCAACAAAGTTGTAAAATTGGACATAACTTACTACAGAGAAAATGTTAGTAAGTGTTTTTCCACATTAATATCATGTTAACACATGTATTGTTAATGTCTCGTGGCTGTGATATTGAAATAGTGAGTGTTTTTTAATGCTTACAAACTGGCCCCATTCACAAGTGGCTTATGGTAAACCAGATTTTTTTTTTTTAAAGAAAAGGAGGGATAAGTCAAAAATAGTTTTTGTGGTAAACAACATTATCCCACAATTGCTTTTATTTGTTCTCAACTTTTACTGAACCTGGAATAATCCTTTAAAACGATGACATTCTGTGGAAAATACTTCCGCCTTGCAGCTGTGGTGATAACGATTGTCTTCTACACTCCAGGTGATGATTTTGACCCTGGTTCAATGGCCGTCTATGGTGTGCTGGACCATTCATCATTGTTCCAGTAGCACGCACTGCTCTGAGCTCAAGTGTTTTGCCTCGGGATGAGTTTACCCATGGAATGCAGTACTCTCGCTGCTTAGCGGATATGAGAGCGCTCCGTGATTGCAGTAGAACTTGAGCGGATCATCTGGCTCAACCTGCTCCACCTGCAAGCGGTGATCATTGACTTCTAATAAAGAGCCCTGCACCCCTCATAATGAGGTGGAGATGTTTCTTTTGCTCCGTTTCTTCTAAAGATTGGGTAGATGGGCCAACGCTGATCAAACAGAAATGTCCGATAAGATCTCTGGACTCTTGAATGTTCAATAAAAGCTCTCAGCTGTCTTGCAGAGAGGCTGTGCCATTATTGGACCATTTCCAACTAATCAATTCATATACAGGAATCAAACTTGGATAATTCAGATCCAGGTGCTGAAAAATAGCAGCAACGCGTCCGGATAACCCTGAATCTGCACCGACTGCCAGATGGTTGTGCCTGAACTGTTTAAGAGTGTATGAGAGCTCTTATGAGTGGATACTACAGAGCAGTGTATGATGCTGTTAAAGGCAGCTGTTTATGAGAGAAGATGAGTTTTGTTTTGGTTGGCTGTTTGCACTTCCGTACAGTTCGCATATGCACTTACACATATAAATTACAACCCCATTATTGACATAGTTGAATGTGTGTGCTACAGCAACAAATAGTAATAAATCAGGCAATCTGGGAGGCTTTCACTCGCAGGTCAGATGTTTCTGGGTCAATGACATTTAAGAGTGTCCGTGGTAAAGAAAAAGAAAAATCCTTTACAAAATCTAATGTAAAACACAAGCAGAATTCTCAGAAATGTACTCTATATATTCAGTTTGTTTTCAAATAACTATTGAAATGTTAATATTTCTAACCATTTCCTTGCACATTGAATTATTTTGAGTGAATA
>NW_015656630.1:425643-427299 GCF_001515625.1 Sinocyclocheilus rhinocerous
ATAAATATCATTGTTCTTTTGGGGACACATGACATGATATTTGCTTAAATATCAAATTATCATATATATTAATATTACAATTATTTTTCTAAGAAATAATAAAAAAATATTCTAAGGGTTTTACAAAGGTTTTCTTTTCAAGAATTTGCTGATATAATTTTTTTAATGAGGCTTTTTCATCATTATGGTATCAGAACAGTATCAAAACAGCATCTAAATTAAATGTAATTCTGGACTAAAAATGAGCACCAAATCATTGACCATTCTGCAGTTTTTAATTGAAAAAGGTCATAACAATTAGATTAGTTTATTATTCACCATTGTTCTATCTGCTATATATATATATATATATATATATATATATATATTAGTAGTCATGGTTGCCATGACAATCCGACAGCAAGGAGGAGGGAGGTGGTGTGTGTCTGTGGTGTGATTGTGTGTGTGTCTGTGTGTAGGGGGTAGTAATTTGCTTTCGGCTGATAGCCTGGTTGGCAATGGTCCCTTTTGTCCTTTTTTAGACATTTCTATATTTTATGCTGTTTTAGGTGTGTGTGTGCAGGTCTGCGTTATGTCTGTCCGGCCTCCCCTCAAGGACATGAGAAGTGGACTAATAAATTATAAGTGTGATCCTTTGTAAGTAAAATTTGTGCACAAACACACACACAAATATGCGACAATAAATAGCCCTTCGTTGTGGAAACAAAACCACTTTCTCATCACTTTATCTAACATATCTTCTTGGATACTCTGCTATCTAGTAAACTACACACTCTCATCGGACTGCCTGAACCAGAGAATTACATGACAAAAGATAGTCAAATGGAAGCAGACAGTCTGTGGGCAGTGAGCCATGCTGGTATCACACTGGTAAAGAATAACACCAGCTCTCCCCAGAGATCTCCTCTCTACCAGAACAAAGAGCCGTCCCTTCCTCCAGAGCTCCTTCAGTCGCGCAGCCCGCCTTTCCACTGTCCATCATCTGTCTCTTCTGGTTTGACTGGTCATTTTTTAAAAGAAAAGGCTCTTAAATTGATCTTTGGCTCAAATGAAACATTTCACCATGCAATTCTGCATTAAATAATCATTTTATGGTGTTGAAATTTAAATTCCAGAGTCATTTCTGGAAGGTTTGCATCATGTGGATATGCTTTTGAATGTTGTGTTGCAATACATATTAGTCATAATTGTGATTGATGTCATGTCATTGTACCTTGGTAGAGCTACAAGTGTGCACACACAAAATTAGGTTTATTTATTTATTTATTCGACTGAACCAATTTCTCCTCAAACTTACACTGGTTGCATGTTTTGTGTGGTTTGTGTGGCTGTTTAAGAATCAGGCTGTGCATTTATACTTGTATATGTGCATGTCAGTGAAATTATATAGGTGTAAAACAATGGTTTAATTGTTACTGTGCCGTAGATAATTATCATGTCTAATTATCATCATCTTGTTAAATTAAGATTCAGTAACTATAGAGGAGCCATTTGTATAATTAGCTAAAAGACAGCTTGAAATCTCTGTGGATTCCATCAGTACCAAAGTCTGATCAGGGAAGCTTTCTTTAATTAATAAAATAAATATTGATATGAGCTGATTGTCAGCCAACATTCTGAGTTAATAATAATAATAATAATAATAATATATATATA
>NW_015656630.1:427962-508475 GCF_001515625.1 Sinocyclocheilus rhinocerous
CAATTATATATTTAAATATTTTTATGTTGTTTACTTGTAAATGAGGTAAAATAAAAATAAAAAATACACACACACACACACACACACACACTATAAATAATTATTTTATACCAGTTGCCACTTTGTTGTCCAAGGTGTCCTTATTAGTGTTGGCATTTGTCATTTAAAACCAAAATTGGTCGAACACCATTAACCAGAACCTCTAACTTCACGTCTGTATATCTATGTTTCTGTAATGTCTTTATGCAATTCTCTCAGGTCATCATTCATAGCCCATAGACACCCTCTAGGGTCATTAACACTTGTCTCCTGCATTCATTTTCACTGTATCAAGGTCATATTAAAATAGGCCTGTGTTTCACCATCCTCGGGCTGCTAATGTGTCTCATGATGTATCAGACCTTTGATTGTGTTTTGTCAGCTGACTGAAGCTGGCTGTCATTTAATCACATAACATCCATTGAGTAAACGGGTTCCTTGTTAATTATTCTGGGTTTGGTGGTGGTTTTGTGTGACAGCACACACAAATCAAGATGTCTGTTCCTCCGTGGATCTCATCGAGTTTTGATCTGTAAGGGTAGTGGAGCGTAACGTCTGGGGTGATATCTGCTGTCTGCAAACCAGTTTTGACTGAGTGGTTGAGGGAAAGAAAAAGGGGAGGAAAAAGGACCGTTAGCTAGGTTTAGCAACCTTGTTACTATGGTAATCGACACCCATGGGATGGCAGGTGTGGGGAAAGAAAACTGATGCAAGATTAGGACAAATAGAATGTTAGAATGAAGGGTGACGGACATTACACTGACGAGAATTACTGTTGTTTGTAAATCTTCAATAGTCCTTTGTGGACGAATCCACAATTCATTTGTCACTATATGTTTATGGGTGCAAGTGGATGCCATTTCTTTGTTTATGAAATGTCATTTTACATGATGCCATTCCCATTCTGGAACGTTTTTGATTGTTCATAATGATTTAAAACGGGCTGTTCAGGCAACATCTACATCAGCACCGCTCTGTGATCCTGCTTGTGGCGTAATCAAAACCCGTAGAAATTGTTTGACAAACTAAAGGAACCCATAAACCCATTTTTATTTACCACAAGGGAAATTGGTCTTAATCTTCGGCAGCCTTATTTTCCACCGTATGCAGTCTACAGAGGGTTCACTGTACCTCCTGCCACACAGATGCAAACCATTATGCACAGCTAAAGAGAGAGCAAATCACTCCACCACAACACTAAAAAGCACAATGAAGGCATGTAGACACTTTATGAGCAATACAAAGTCCTTGCGCTTTCTGTAATCAAAGAAATCTGAGTTAACAATCGTTCTGAGAGCAAAGCGCCACATCTCTCCCACCCCACCCTGTCTCAGAGCTGTGAAGTGATCTAGTACAAAGCCCTTTGTCTGGGTGGATAATGATCAAACAGGCGGAGGGGATTTCTTGCAGGATTGGTCTCTGTTATATTTTTGCCCCTGACCTAATTAAAACATGCACACTGTATGATCTGTGAGGTGGCGTAACGGGAAAATCCAGTCTCCTGATGGAGAACATGACTTCCTTGCTTGCATCTGAATGCTTGGTTCTTTAAACAGCAGCCACTGAAGCTTCAGTTGGTTTGCAGGTGCTTGTAATCATTTGATGAATTTTTATCTGTGCTGACTGCGTAGGGATGCAGAATATATTGGTACTAGGCCTATATAGGTTGATAATGCAGATTTTGTTTTATTATTTATTGGTTTGTACCAATATATTGGACATTTTATTGTACATGATCATTGTATATTCAAAGGTAATCTGTGAAACCACTAATAATTTAATATAAATGTAACACTGTTAAATGATAATTAATAAATAATTTATTAGTCCACAATATAAATTGAATTCAAATTGAATATCCATTTACCCATATTATGATGTTTTAGTGCTTTGTTTATAATTTATTGAAAATATATCATTTTTATTAATTGAAATCTCTCTCTCTCTCTCTCTCTCTCTATATATATATATATGTAAATATATTAAATAAATTTAAATTAATAATAATATTTTTATGTACATTGTAGTAAAATATATATGTATATGTATATTATTATTTAATTTTTATTAATTTAAATTATTATATTTAGATTCACTTTTAATTTAAATAAATGTGTAGATTAAATTAAAATGCATAAATGTATAAAATAAAACACTTCTTCTAAGCTTCAGTCTGGCAAGCTTAGAAGTAATTCAAAAAGAAGGGAATGTAAAACTGTTGATTGCTAACATGTAAAGTATTAAATATCGATAGGAAAACTTAAATAAGTCTTTGATGTTTTTATCAACCTCTGTGTAATGGTTTCCGTCTTTTAGCTTTTTCTAATCTGAACAATGGTGCTATCGCAGCAAGGCTGATTCTAAATGGAGCGGTGGATGCCAGTGAAGTCAGATGGTGCCGTAATTTTCAAACTGGATTACCTCATCTGTTAAAGGATCACTTCCTTCCTACGGAGATCTCAGGACAGGAAGCTAACACCTCATGCTGATCAGAGATATGCCGTCTGGACCACAGTGCTGTTTCGATGTTTATCAGCAACCGAAAAAATTAGCATTCCTAATAGCAACATGCATTGTTGTACCACAAACAATATAAGAAGCGAATTTCAGAGGTGAAACTGGGAGCTCACCCCCATCTGGAGCGTGTTTGGTGGAAAAATATTTTTGTAGCTGTTTGAAATTTTAGAATTTGAGTGAATTAATTTTTTCCCGGCCTCCCCGTAAAAGAAATCTGCACATGATTATTTTTATTTTTTTTACAGGCTGCCATTTTTATCTCTCTTGCAAATGCATTTGTCACTGTTGTGCTGCAGGGGAGAGAAAAAGAGGAGACGAGACGGGAAGAGAGGCTAGGAGAAGAAAGAAAAGGGAATGAGGGGGAGCATAGTATAATCGCTCATTTATCTTTGGTATTTCTAACCTCCTGGCTCTACAGATAATTGAGTTGAACAAAGCCGCAATTTGACAGTGAATCGTTAGACATTATTTATTGTTATTTTTTCACTTTACCCAGAACAAGACCGAGACTTTATGCATGATTTATGCACTTTCAGCATAATGTCTTTGGGCACTGCATCACATTTTACACATTTTTTAAAGCATGTGACCATGTTTTTAAGAGTCTTTAAGGTAGAGTATCAATTTTAAAATAGGTGTCTCTGGACCCCTGCATTAAGTTCTACTCTGTCCCACTGTCTTTGAGCACAAGAACACACCCTCCTTTACATGCAACCTAATAATTTGATAGTAATTGAATTGATAGCTCAACCAAACTGAAAAGCTTTCTTGTACACACCTCAATAGATCTGTTTGAGCTTGAGCCTAAAAAAATTTGATAGGATTGAAAGAGGTGGTGTAGAGCTGAAATAACAAGGTAAATAGGAAAAAATTGCCATTTAATTAGCCATTTAAACTATTGAATCCATCTGTTTTCTCAGTCAGATTCAAAATTACATTTCGCACATGCACAGTGCAGCGGTGTGTATTTTTACGCCTTACGTTTTACGAGACTACAGATACTACAGTTTTATTTGGAATATACGTAATGCACATGTAAATTAATATTTGAATCAGATTGCAATGTTTAGGGTACACATAAATTAGGGATGCACAATATTAGATTTTTGCTGATATCCGATATGCCGATATTTTTCTAATTATTTTGGCCGATAGCTGATGCCGATACCAATATGTTTCCTTTTGTTTCGAAACAACACCAAGTCTCTCCTGTGTGGAAATTATAAACAAATTATTAACATTTTTTAGTTTTGAGCAAAAGCTTATTTGTTAGAAGTGTTTCTGAAGTTACTTTAATATAGTAATATTACTTTAATATACTTTAATATACTTTAATAAAGTTACTAAAATTGATCATGTTTGTGATTTTTATTCATGTAAGCCATAGCTTCTGACCTTTAAATCAAAACAGAATCGTGATTTTATGACATTGATACTGCTTTATTTATTCAAAAACACAAGTATCTTAATTAGATTTATGTATTTTACTTTCAATTTATTACAAGTAGGCCAACAGCACCCATTAAGTAAATAAATGCCTTACCAGACGGGCATTAGGACCCTGGGAAAGACCCGGACGCGTTCTGTTCATGCATTCTCAGATTAAATGCAGTGATTCCAAACAGTGAATCGAATCATCAGTCAGGCAAAAGTTCGCTTAAAGAATGACCACACTGTTGACGTGATCTTATCACTATCACACCATGAGCACATGTGAGCTGTTCGTCTTATCGGCAAGGCATATCTGCATTTTTTTTTCAAATCGGCTGATGCCGATGTTTACATTTTAAGCTTTTATCGGCCGTTTCCTATAACGTTCTGATAATATCGTGCATCCCTAATATAAATAGTACTTTCGGAATCCAGGGCTACCGAAAATCTAGTTGTTCAGGCAACCCCCTGACTAGTTGATTTTGAAAATGTTGTTTTGCTCTAGTTTTGAGAATCAGACCCAGTCCAAGGTCACCTTGATGTGTTCCCGTGAGGTCTTAAATGCAACTCTGCAAGATCAGTACTCCAATTCTGGCACTTAGAACAGTTATACAAAGTTTTCTTGTATAGGTCTCACAAAAGTGATGACAGCAGTATCAAGAGTTGTTAAAATGGGTTTAACCCTGAGCTCCTTTGGACCTTTGACCCCTAAAACTAAACTAGGCTTCTGCTGGTTGAGTGTAGAAAACTTCTAAATGAATGCAATGGGAGCAGCTTCTGCAAACCAGAGCCCTTGGGTGTTTGGAGTTTTTTAAGTAGTAGTAATATGACTGCTGACATAATATAGCAAGCATTAGTGCAATGATGGATCAGGCTGCTGAAGAACTTGGAAAATGTTGTATTCACACACACAATAGCCTCGTTCCCTAGAGTATATGCTGTTGTGCTTAGTTTCTCCAAGCAGATTCCTGCAGGTGTTAACAGAGTTGGTGAGGTAGCCATGATGAAGCAAAATTGTCCTCTGAACCATAGCCGTCATAACTTGCCAGATTACATTAGTCAACAAGGAAACAGCACATCATCTCACATCTCTTCCTCCTTGAATTGCCTATTATATCCAAAACAATCCAGTCATGGAAAAAATCCAGACTGTTCCCGGCTGCTGTGAATCCTTGTGATATTCTTCTCACAAACCTCTCCCGTCTCCAGCCTAAACAAGTCGAGTCTACAGCGCCATTTGAGCTCTTTGATGTCACTGGGCACTTGTGATTTATTTTAGGTTGGGCTCTGAATAAAACTGCTCTGAATCTCAACATCCCTTAAGCACATAATATCTCCGGAGGGAATTCTGGTCTCCGACATCACACATCTTGAAGTGTCGCTCAGTTCCTAACCATGCAGCACACGAGGAAAACCTGGATGTTCGCTGTGTTAACCACTTTTCGTCATGTAAACATTGCAACCTTTGTGTAAAGTGTGCTGGTGGTTAAAGGACCCTCGTCATATGGTAACAATCTTTTCACAAGCTGTTCACATGCCACCAAAGCCATATTCATCCTAAACTGTCTTTGAAATATTAAGAGGGTGGGCGGCTGCCCCGAGCGAAACGTTCCCCTAAAATGGAAGGCCACACGACCTTCTTTTCAAGGTAATTAGTCTTCTATATTTATTTGCATAACAGACAACCAGGTCCATGGCAAATTTTACGTTTTATACATCAGACTCCCCATTTGTCTCATGGACGTGGGCTCCGATGGTTTAGATTGAGTGCCAGAACGCCGCTCGGATTCCTGGGCGTCACTCCACAATAGTGCCCTTTATGTCAGCTGGTGAAAATGGCTCTTAAGTGGAATGGTTTCTTTTTGTTCTTAAGCAGAATAAGGTTTTATGTTGAATTGAAAAGAGAAACATTTGAAGCGTAATAACGATTGTTCTGGTTTTGTGGGGTGATGTATGGAGTGAGGCTTCAATGTGTGGCAGAGCTTAATTTATGTGCCCTGTCTGGCGGTAACAATGTGAGCCTTAAAGACTTCCATCCCTCGCTTTCCTTTCCAGTATCAGGGTTTAAAGATTAGGAGTATTACTCATCTGGGTATTCTAGCAAAACTTTCTTTCTTTCTTTCTTTCTTTCTTTCTTTCTGTCTGTCTGTTTTGTTGTAATTGTCCATCTGTCCTTCTTACTCTCTTTTCTTTCTTTCTTTCTTTCTTGTAAATGTCCATCTGTTCTTCTTACTGTCTGCCCTTCTACTGTCCTTTCTTTCTTTCTTTCTTTCTTTCTTTCTTTCTTTCTTCCTTCCTTCCTTCCTTCCGTCCTTCCTTCCTTCCTTTCTTTCTTTCTTTCTTTCAGTTTCTTTCTTTTTCTGTCTGTCCTTCTTGCCATCTTTGTTTCAGTTTGTTCCTTCCTTTCTTCCTTCCTTCCATCCTTTAAGTCACATTTATTTCAGTTTGTCTTTCTGTTTCTCTTTTCTCTCTCTGTCTTTTTTTCTGTCCATCTGTCTGTGTTTGTGTGTTCAATCCTTCCATCCACCCATCTTTCTTGCTGTCTGTTTTTTTGTTCTCCTACTGACCTGTTTCTATCAGTCTTTATCTTTCTGTCCATCCTTCTTTCTGTCTATCTCTGTTTTTCCTTCTGTCCATCTATCCATCCAATCTGTCTTGTCTTTCTGTCTTTATTTGTCTGTCCATCCTTTCTCTCTCTCTTATTCTCCCTTTGAACATACACTTCTCTGTCTGCCTACATTTAAGCCAACACTTCATAGTTTTGGTTTAGCCACCGATGCCACTCCACATCTGGCTGTGAGGACGCTAGCAGTGGAAATGGCAGTTTTGAGCAGACCAATAAACCCCAGGGGATTGTGGGATGCTAAATGTTTCCCCTCAGCAGGAGGAAATGAGGAGTGTCTAAATAAAGCCAGTTTAAATTAATCATAGAGAACAGCATTGGGAGATTTAGCCCCTCTAAACCCCAGCAGACCAGACACAGGAACACTATGGGTGCACAGGAGTCCAGACAGACACTTTAAGGCTTCCTTTATCTACTGTATGTGAAATAAAAGTCTAGAGGGTTCTTGTCTCAACTCCAGCTGACGGTTAGGTGTAAACGTATGTTTCCGTGCATTAGTGTCTGGTGAACTAATTTGGCCTAATTCTTGGCATGACGGGTGAAAGGCAAAATATATTTGCTTTTGTTGGAATATACGTTTGAAACATATGCTACAGTGATATTTAAGGGTTGCAGTACAGCACTGTATGTATGTGCTGTCAAAACAGAGTCCTGGGATTTGAGTCTGGGACTATTTTAAGGTCAAACTTTGGCGATGTAGAGAAGCTTGGCAGCTAGGCATTATCAGGTCACTGTTGATTTAAGGGGAAACTGTTGGGTCTGGAGTTTTAACTTACCTGGTTGTGCACCAGCGAAAACATTCTCAGCCTCTAAATTGCACTAATGTAAAGGAACACTCCACTATTTTTGAAAATAAGCTCATTTTCCAACTATACTCTCATTCTGGGACTATTTTCAGTCGCTGCGTAATATAATTGCGCCTGCTGCACCCATGGTACAGCAGCAAAAGATCCTTGATTATTACGCCGGAATGAGAGTATAGTTCCTAGCCATATCGGCCTAGAAAATCGCAACTTTTCATTTTCCGTCGGTCTTAGTACACGATGTAACTACAGAAGAGTCAAGTTTTAAATAGGAAAAATATCGAAACTCTTTGGTCATTTTTCGCTTTTAACCCTTTGACGCGTACGATCACACCGGTGTGATCAGTCTTGGCTGGTCCCTGAAGCGTACGATCACACCGGTGTGATTAGAACTTTCAGCGTGTCACGTCATCAAATGCTGAATTTAAATCCGCTTTCGCGCTTTGCCTGGCGCAGAGCCAGATCGGACGCGCTAAGCGCTTGTCAGGTGAGCATGTTTGTGAATATTTTGAATAAAACAGGAAAAAAAACGAAATAAAAGCGATCCATGTGTCATACAGATTGTGGCTGCATTGTGTCACATGACAAGCATGATGCGACGCCATTGAAACAGTAAGGCGATACATTTTAAAATAACGGTCACCTAAAAAAAACTCACGCTGGGGGCTCAGCTAGAATATTTTAAACTCACGTGCGAAAGGGTTAAATGTAATCTCAACATCAATATCCATTTTTCATATTTTACATTTCTAACTTCTTTTCTAGCATTTAATTCTATTTTAGAATTTACCTTTCATTTATTTAGACAAATTTGCTCATTTATAGGTTAACGGCTGATTATCTGCGTATTGGTTTCATTATAATATAAGTGTATCCCTAAATTAAAAAACAAGATTCCACTTGAGAGTTCTAAAAGGAAACATGTTTCCATGGTGTAAATGTTCAGACTTTCTGAAACAAGAACATTAGCCTTCGTTTCCATGGTGTGGATGTTTTACTGGCGTTGTTTTAGGAAGACAGATTGAAGGGATCTATACTGATCCGAAACTTTCTGGTTGAGTTGAGTTTGGCTCAGTCAGCCTGGACAGACCACAGCTTTCAAGGTAGGAAAAGAGAAACGTTTCCAAGCAGTAACTGAGTATTTATGGAACAACCGTTTCCCTTAATGTATCCTTAATGTAGTGAAGACTTTGTGTCTCTAGGCTTGGGATCATTTCTTGAGTCTATCTAACCATGCAGCTCATATTGACCACGGTGGTCCGAAATCGGGAAGCTCCATTAAGTTACTCCATGACTCCGTTACATGTTGTTGTGAAATTTTACTCAAAAATATTATGTATGGTAATAATTACAATCAATATACTAATCAATATGGTGATTGTTTAATGATTATTTCAACAATTGGATGTCTTAAAATAGGCTGTGAGTCTTAGGTGCCTCCTAATGGGCAAGTATGGTACTTTCCATTGGGCAGCACCAATGAACTGGAATGAACTAGTGAACTTTGGGTGACTTCCAAGAATATGTCAAGGATGGCACAAACAAGTATAATGAATGGCCATGAGGACACCTGCATCTAGGGAGAGAGGATGAGACCCAGGTTGAAATGGAAAATGGTTCAAACTAGAAGGAATCTACGATTACAAAGTAAAAAAAAAGTGGGAATGGAAGTGAGGGATCCAAAATAGGGGGATCCTGCCAGCAGAGAGGATATGGATATTGTTATAAGTATACCAGATAAATCACTACCCCTACCTGTCATTCACACACACACATTTTGTTTTATATCAGATACACAATAGCTTTGCGTATGTGTGTGTTGTGTTCAGAACCCTATCACACTTACGAGGTTACAGAGCAAAAAGTAGGCACCTCATTTAAAAAAAATTTTTTTTATTAAATCTGTTTATTGAACTTTTAAAATAACAACAGGATACCGATACAGGAGAATCATGAAAACATATTTCCCCCCCCCCACCCTACCCCCCTGAAGGAAAAAGAAAAAAAAGGGGGGGAAAAACTGTATTAAAGTATAATTAAACAAACTAAATAAAACTAAAATAAAAAATAAATACATATTGTAAAACAAAGAACGTCAAGCCTAATGTCTCGAGTATAGAATATATGTTGGAGCATTAAAGTTTAGACATTTCGACCATTTATCAAATGTATGCATATACCTCCACAACATGAACAATAAATTGGCCCTCTTGGACATTCGATTAAAGGGATAGTTCACCCAAAAATGAAAATTCTGTCATTAATTACTCACCCTCATGTCGTTCCAAATCCGTAAGACCCCCGTTCATCTTCGGAACACAAATTAAGATATTTTTGATGAATTCTGAGAGCTCTCTGACCCTCCCATAGACAGCAATGTAATTACCATGATCAAGGTCCAGAGACGTAGCAAGGAGATCGGTAAAATAATCCATGTGACATCAGGGGTTCAACTGTAATATTACGAAGCTTCGAGAATACTTTTTGTGCGCAAAAGAAAACTAAAATAACAACTTTATTCAACAATGTGTCTCCTCCGTGTCACCCTGGTGCCATTTTGGAGAGTATCCACTTCCGCCTCGGCGGAAGCGGGGCCAGCACCGTGAGGAACGCTGGTGAAGGCTCCCTCCTCAAAGAGAGCCTTCCGGGAGCGAAGCAAACGCAGTGGCAACTGCTCACAATGCGGACAGTCGGCCCTCTCGAGAGCCGACGCCGCGTGCTCCGCTCCCAAGCAGACCACGCACAAACTGTGTGTATCCCCGCTCGTGATGTAGCGTGGGCAGGGAGGAACACACAGTCTGTAACGCGATCTGCTTTCGCCCTTTTTTGTCTTTAGTTTAGACATCTTTTTTTCTGCTGGAGCTTATACTTTGAATGCTTGTGCAACTTTTTTTGGACAGACAACAATAAATAAGACTCACAGAACATAAATCGTGACCGACACACACAGAGAGCTTTGCTGAATGACAGAAAGCTAGCGCCGGCTGCACCTCACGTGCTTTTAAAGCTTCCTGGTCATGACGTCACCCGCCTCTGACGTCTTGCCCATCGATTCGACTGATTACACATATGATTCAGAGCTTGGTATCGCTGAAGGCGTTCCCCCTAGCGTTTTCCGACGCAGCTCGAGTTCCCGAAGGGGAACTCCCCCAGAAAAGTATGAAAATTATCAAAAAATTTTTTTAGAAGTAGTTATACCCTTTGTGAACGAAGTCACAAAATTTCAGTCCAATGCAATAACATTAACTAGTATTTTCGGGAAAAATAAAAAATTTTCAGCGCAAAAAGGACCCGAACACCACATGAGGGTTAACAGAAACATACCATGCCAATTATTGCCTCAAGCATAGAAAGGAAAAAAGATGGCATAGCATTTTCATATTTCCTCTTTTGGGAAATTATTCCGATTAGTCCAGTTTGTCATTAGCAATCTGCAAAAAAGAAAAACCGGCCTTCAGGCCGGGCAAAGGCCGGATGCCCAAGATCTGGGCAGTGTTACTTAAGACATTTAGCAGCCGGCTTTAAGTTATAACTCTACCTGACAGCTTTATCCTATGGGCCTCTTTCACTTTTTCACCTTCACATCTCTCTTTTGCTCCACATACAGTCTTCATTTGTCTCTTTTTTTGTCTGTCAGGTGTGATGGTTTCTTTGGCACACCATTGTTTGTGCTCCTTTTAACCAGTTCTTCCACTCCTCCTCAACCGTTACTCCTCTGAGTGAGAATGAGTCAGGCAGCTGTTTCAGTGGTGGAAATAAGTCTTTGAGATCTGCATGAAGGTGAGAAATGACTAAACGTTGTGCCTAGTTACTTCCCAGAGGGACTATCGTCTTTAAACTGAACCCTGTGCTGGGAGAGTGGTCAGTTTCTTTAGCCACAGGGAGTGTCTATCTTGTTCGCTCTGTTTTTTCTCCCGTTATTTCTTTTTCACACATAAGGATACCATGACAGTTGAATAGACGGACTGAGCGTGACCATGGATTGCTGTTTTTTTTTTTCAGTTGTAACCGTAGAGCTAAAGTAGAGTACATTACAAGACAGATACCTTGCCTGCTTCGGTGCTTAATCAGAGTAAATCTGATTTGATTTCAAAGAGTTTTTTAAGGTGATTTACAATGCCTGTCACATCTGCTGTGACGATACACTTTTAAGCTATGGTTCTTAGTAGGCCTGAGCGATAAAACGGTATCGATATTTATCGACGGTACACCTTCTTCGATATTGATAGAAAAAAGGTATATATATAGGCACGGACTATGAGTGACGCAGACAGCACACACAAACATGAACACATGCTGAAATGAGTGCTGTGCCTGCCTGTGATGAGGAGATTGTGAATAAAGAATGAATATTAGTCGAATTTAAAATAAACATTTGCATTTGAATGTTATTGTTCATAATTGTTTATGCAATTTACGAAATTATATTAGATTTTTCGTAAAGTTAATTTAGACGTAATGCATGTTTTTATTGAGTTACCTCCTTGCGTTGACTATTTAAATGAGCTGCATTATTTTGCTCATTGTGCCCTCTTGTGGCCTTGGGAGACAATTAGACCTATACAATAAAGACCTACAGTTCTTAGCTTGCTTTGTTGTTGTTTCAGGATGTAGATTTTTACACTGCATCCCAATAAAGTACAAAAATGTTTTGCATACAAAACTATAATGTTTAAAATAAAAGCTGTTTTTTGTTTTGTTTTTCGTTTTGTTTTGTTTTTGTCTCTGATCAGCCAATGTTTCACTATTCTGGAAGTGTACCCGCTAAATTTGTGTTTGATGAAAGATCTGGGGCATGTCACATCTTCTGCCAAATCAGTAAACAGGCTAAAACAGCGTTTAGCTTTAAACCATGTTTTCATAATGTCTACCTGATTTACTGATTGCTTTGAAAGCTGGATGATGATCACAGTTTAATTCGCCTGTTATGCTTAAACTATTGCTTGACATATGTGAAATTTCTGTAATGAAACACACATGCTAGTTTTTGACCTTGCAGCTTTAAAGGGGCCGTGCATCACGTGAAGCCTCGTACTAAATGGTTTGACAGCATTTCTTATATTAAGCAGATTTCTGCCGCTTGAACCCAGCTGGTGACAGATCTGTACATGTGGAAGGTTGGCTTATACTCATTTAGTGTAATATACACATTCATTTCGTTTTAGTAGTTCCCCCCAAAAATGAAAATCCTGCCATCATTTACTCACTCTCATATTGTTTCAAATATGTATGAGTTTCATTCTTCTATTGAACATAAAATAAGTTATTTTGAAGAATGTGTGTAACCAAACTTTTGATGGTCCACATTGACTTCCATAGTATTTTTTCCATAAAATGGAAGTCAATAGGGACAAAAAACTGTGAACATCAGTGCAGAATTTTAGGTTATAATATTGAGAAGGAAACCCAGCCTTCTCTTTACCTCCCTATAACAGGGCAGCTGTCACCCTGCCCTACCCGGATTCTGTCACCCACTTAAACCCACCATATACACACCAAGTGGGGTGATCCCTGCCTCCAGCGCTCTGAAGATTTGGAGGTACGTTTAGTGTTAGTGCAACTGCTGTCTGCCTGGCCTGCTGAGCCAAAACAAATGACAGTAGATTCAAATATAAGTGTAGATGTATTTGAGAGCCTTCTTAGAGATTATAAATCCATATTCGATTTGGCAACCTATGTGTTCAATTAAAGTAAGGACATTTTCTATTAGTTCTCCATCATGGCAACATCACGTAATGGGAAAATGTGCATTATTAACAACAATGATCTCACTCCAACATGCTCTTTATGCATCTGGTCTATTGGTTAATTTGTTTTCTCTGGGATATTTGAGAAAATTGTTTTAATTGCTACCCTTAAACCTCCAACATTAACCGTTGTTTCTCAGCTAAGCATGAGAAACGCATGCTAAACAGAAAGGGAACAGGGGACGGGGTGAGGGGGGACTCGGGGGCCCCTCTCCTGTTTCTCCAGAGAGGGTCTGTCTTGGCAGACATGTGTAAATATCTATACATGTCTGTTTTATCAATCTGAGGCGCTCCTCACGCGAGGCGCTGATTGGAGACCCAAGGCCATCTGTCAAGCCTGGATTTCAACAATTGGATTTTGCAAACAAGAGCGCCGGCGCTAAACACTATCACTCCAAAACGTCAGGCACTGGTATATATGCAGAGACCTGCGGCTTAAACATTACGAAGAAGTGAGAATAAATCAAGACTCGTTTGAAGAAAAATGATAGTTTAACTATCATTCACCTGGGGATTGGGTTTGATTTAGGGTTAAGTATTTCACCTCTCAGGTCGCGAAATGGTGAGAGATAGCAACTAAGCTCCTGCCTACTGATCGAATTACAATCACAGTTTCAAGGTCAAAGGTTAGAGGTCAGAAAGTAAGCACAGGAATGCAAAACAATGCCAAAAGAGTCTGTAAAACTTATAGCCACAAAATATTTTTTGTTTTTTTGTTTTTGCATATTCTTTCTTTTTCTTTTTTTTTTTGCAACTTGGATGGAAACATAGCTAGTAATTAGGGTTGGGAGAAAAAATCGATTCACCTAACTATTGCAATTCTTTTTGAAATCGATTGGTTTACCTCAGAATCAATTGATATTTAATTATTGTACTTTTCCTAAGAGGTGGTGGGGAGAAGTTTTTTAATTCCAACAGAGGGCGAAATGTATAGGTGTGTTCGACTTGGAGCAGCACCGCGCAGACGTTCAGCGTATGACATTAAAGTACCACGAGAGCGATTCGAAAGCATGCGGAGCCGTCTGTTCTCTGTAGCTCTCGCGGTGCTTTGATGTCATACAACGATCATTCTGCATGCGCAGTGCCGCTGCATTAGACAAAGTCATATACGTTTCAAGCCAGCGCGAGAAAGCAAAACCATGACTGAGGCAGAGGATCAAACCTCTTCCAGAATTCTTTCTGCACCTTCACGTTTTGAATCTCAAGTGTGGAAACATTTTGGATTTTACACACTGCCGGTGTCCTGACATTTTATCCTACCCGTCAGATTGTCCTACCAGGGTTTACTGTGCATGCGGCACATCAATATTGCGTCCTTTTTCTCACGCTGAACAACAATATTTAATGTATCTGCATCACTGTAAGGGTAGGTTTAGGGTTGGGGTAGGTGTAGACTGTAATAAAACACAATCTAATAGGTAGAAAAAATTAGTTATTGTTGGTTTCCTGTAGCTGTATCCCTTCTAGCCACAGCTGCGAATATAACATATAATTACTGTATTTGCATTACTGTAAGTGTAGGTTTAGGGTTGGAGTAGGTGTAGACATTAATAAACCATAATTTTACAGGTAGCATTTTCCGTTGTTGAATTGTACTACCCACTGTTTAATAGGAGGTAGCAAAATCTGACAGGGTAGCACAAATCGACCGAACACCGGGAAAACATGACTAAAACGGTATGCAACGTAACATAGCACTTTATTTTATTTGAGAAAATATTTTTTCTACTCATCTTGTTGAACATTTGACTATTATATTCATGTGCAAGTTCAGGGTTTTGGTACTTGAAAGTTTCATGGTTCAAGGTACTTTAAATATACACTGTGTATGTGTATGCTTCTGAAATAAAAGTTCAGAAAGATGTGATGCATTGTTTTTGTTAATACGACTCAGCATATACAGTCTCTTTTAAGGGTACAATCAAGTATTTTCCATTGTCTAGTCTTTAATAAGCAAACAAAAATCACAATAAATTGTAATATTGAATCACAATAGTTATATAATCGCAATACTCAATTATCGCAATATATATTGAATCGGCACACAAGTATCGGGATAGTATTGAATCGGCAGATTAGCGTATCGTCCCAGCCCTACTAGTAATATGCTTATTTTTAACTGCTGAATTTATTGTTTATATTTAATTTTTTTATTTATTTTGTAAGAATAAAAAAAAAATAATTTAATATTTTGTTTTTTTTCCGTAACAGATGGAAACAGCTAGTGATATACTAATTTGTCACAGCTTTTAATAAATATAGTATATATTTAATTTAATATTTTTGTTAAATTTTTATTTAATTTTTTATCTAATTTAATTTAATTTAATTTTTGCTTATTCCTTTTTTAGGTTTTTATGTTTGTGTTAGGGTTAAGTGTTTCGCCTCTCAGGTCGGCAAATGACAAGAGATGGCAACTAAGCTCCTGCCTACTGATCACAGTTTTAAGGTCAAAGGTTAGAGGTCAGAGATTGAGTTCAGGAATGCAAAACTATGCCAAAATAGTCTGTTTAACATACCTAGCTGCAAAATATTGTGTTTTAATGTTTTAAATTTTTTTTTGCAACTTGGATGGAAACATAGCTATATATTTATTTTTCACTGTTGAATTTGTTTTCTATATATATATATATATATATATATTTTTTGTAAGTAATGTAATTTAATATTTTGTTTTTTATTTTTGCATATTCTTTTTTTTTAACAAATGGAAACAGCTAGAGATATACTGATTTGCCACTGTTTTTTTAATAAATATATATTTAATTTAATATTTTTATTTTGTTAATTTTTTATTTTATTTTTAATATAATTTAACCTGATTTTTGCATATTCCTTTTTTCTGATTTGGGTTTGTTTTAGGGTTAAGTGTTTCGCCTCTCAGGTCGGCAAATGTCGAGAGATAGCAACTAGGCTCTTGCCTACTGATCGAATTATACAATCACAATTTCAAGGTCAGAGGTTAGAGGTCAGAAAGTGAGTTCAGGAATGCAAAACTATGCCAAAAGAGTCTATTTAACTTGAACCAATCATGATACCTAGCCATGAATCAACACCAAAGGCCTTCTTCTGCTTAAAACCTTGCAGTTATTCAGTTAGCATGACAGTTATGCACGTTCTAGGGTCATACGTTGCCGTTCTTAAATTATCCCTGCTGCTAACATGTCTTTTAACATGGCTGATCCTAATAAGTACCATTCTTTCAGCACAACGCCGTCTAATTAGCCAAACAGTTTTGGCTGGGCTTCATAACTGAGAATAGCAGAAGGAACTCGAGCTTGGTCTGAAATTAATCTGGTTTTGTTGCTTGTTTATGGTCTGCGTTCATGTGCAGATGGCGTCTGGAAGCGATCTCTGTCTTGAAACCCAAGATATGAGTTGTGGATTGCCATTGCTGTCTTGTTTCTTTTATGTGCAGTGCTCATCTCTTTTTTTAATTCATCCTCTGTATGGCATCATTATCGTCCCATAGCGAAGGTTTTGCTCTTTGAGCGGGGACCCATGAATCTTGGACGCGTCTTACACGGAACAGCGTCGGGCTCAGCTGTCATAACTTTGTGACTAATGTAAACTGGAATGCCGCAGCTGAGCCGTAAGCGAGCGGAGCCGAGAAAAAACAAAAAACAGAACAAAGTAAAAATTAAACAAACAGATGTAAAGAGAGACAGAGAGCATGTGAATGCCGCCATCATCGGGCAGTCCCTGAAAATGAATCAAGACGTTTATGGCCCACATGAAATGATTTAATTTAATTAATGTGGACGGTCATAAAAGGGTTCCTTGGTGTCTGTGGTGCTACTCTGAATGCATTTTAGCGTCTAAAGAATGTCTTCCTGCTGGTTTTAACATTATGCACTGTGAGAATGTTAGCAAGAGCAATCGCTCTGTCTTTGCTAACTTCATGTTTTGAGAGCCATGGTACCCTAAATGCTGAGATGTAGGTTATGACTTATTATTGGCTCGAATACTTGATTATGCTTGGTCAGTCACAACATTCTGTGGGTCAGATTGCTTTTGCGATCACTAAACTGCTATAACTGAGCATTTCACAGATTTCCTACAAAGCTATGCTAGTTTAGTGTCTGTCATGGCATTCAGCAGTCACTTTTCTTTTGACATAATGAAAGTCTTTCAGTTTAATAATAACAATTTCAACATCTGCCCAATGGATAACAAACATGTAGCTCAAAGTGTTTTGTAATTTATTGCGTTTCATAAAACAGCTAAAGTTATTTCCAGTTCTATTTTGCTTCAATTTTCCCAGAAGTCATGATTTTTTTCGTGAACACGTGGGATCGAAATGCTGCTTTATTCGCAAATTATTTGTTTTGTTTTAATTCTTTTAAAATATAATACTATTTTAATTTATAATTTTTCTTTCTTTCTTTCTTTTTTGCATATTCCTTTTGGGTGGAAGCATAGCTAGTGATATACTAGCAATACTAGTGATATACTGTCACTGATCTATTTTATTTAATCTTTTATTTACTTAATTTAATATATTTTTTAATTTTATTTTTGCATATTCTTTTTTTTGCAACTTGAATGGATACACAGTGGTATACTAATTTGTTATTTGTTAAATTTTATGTAATTTTTATATACTTAGTTTAATTTTACTTAATTTAATTTATATTTTATTTTTGCATATTCCTTTTTTGTTGCAACTTGGATGGAAACAGGTAGTGTTACTAATTTCTCAATGTTTAACAGTTTAAAGTCGACCCAGTCAACGGCCTCATTGTCTTTTTGGCTTCTCACCTTGAAACGGGCCTTGACTGCTGACAGTTCAGACATCTCGTGTGAGTGTGACAGGGCCTGGGAGGAAAATTAAAACCCATTTGATTGATTAAACCTCTTTGTTCCTGGAAAGAGCCCCTCTCGGACAAATACACAGTCCACTGACTCGTGTTCAAGCTTGAGTGTTCCCGTCACTTCTAAAAGCCCTTTTTTCCCTCGTTTTACTGCCTCTGTGAAGGCACCTCATCAGCAGAAACCTGAAGAGCTGTGCTGAGCTGATGTCATCGATTTAGCACTTTGAAAACACATCCTTGATCAGCCGCTCGAGGTAACACGAGGATAGCGTTTGTTGTTTTTCGGGGGGTTGTTTGCGTCGGTGGGTTTTGGACTGAGGTGTTTGCTTGGAAAGTCATTTGAGGGCACATTTAACATCATGAAAACAAAGAAACCACAAATTGTCAAATGTAGAGAACTGTTATGAATGTTACACTATGGAAATGATGGCTTTGACCGGTCTATAGTTTCCATCTATGGCTATATTGACCACATTACAGGCTGATGTCATACATTCAATCACTCCTTTTCAAAGATCTGCTTTCGTATGCCGCCACATCCACCCTTTAACCCCCAGAATCCCATCTGAAGGAAGCCAGATGTGTTTTCAGCGCCAGCTGCGACGTGACTCTCGCCGTTACCTGTAACACAAAGCACTGACTTTATTTGTCTCCATTTCTCAATCTGCAGCCTAAACCCACTGACCCTGATCTCCGCTCCTCTGAGAAACACCGCTTTGGGTGTTTTCAGTCCTGTGAAGGTTATTTCCCCTCCCTCCATGTCAACACCATTACACGAAGGGTAGGCCTGGACATAAGATCAACAGAAGGGTAAACATACTCAAACTGCAGACTCTCTGGAAGCCCGAAGAGCTAAACAAATAGACTATACTCTTTAACACACCATCCCAGCAGGCTCTGCGTCTGCTCACACGTCCATCAGTGTGCTTGAGTCTGTGTACGGCTTCATTTGTAAGTATGTATTAATCATCATGTGTGAATGTTTATAATACACAAATTCATCTCTTTATCGCTGCACCTATCATCGTGCTTGGATAAGCAAGTCTATAAACTGTTTGGAAAAGTACTCTGATGGTTTAACCTCGTAGATTCTCTTCCCTCTTGGGAAATGTCATGGCGTTTTGTTGGTTTATCTGTCCACTATCAGTGCAGTCAGGCTTCAGCATCACTGAGGCAGCACATAATGCTGCTGACGGTATCTCTATGGTAACCGCTCAGGGGGGAACGGTCTCCCCGGGTACAGTTTCAGTCAAGCGCTTCAATAATTCATTGCTCTTCTTGAGCCAACGCTGAAACATTGAAGAGGCCATAGATTTTGTGTCTTGAGAATTCAAAGGTGTTTTAAGAAATTGCTATAATGAGCTTTGCCTTCACAGCAGTCTGCATTGAACTTCTTGTATGGGTGATTTCACTTGAAGGCCATGATGATCTAATGCAGATCTGATTCTGTTGTGTATCTCTGAAGAGTCGAGAACGTCCAAAATGCTTGTTACTGAAAGGTGATTCTACTTGAAGAAGTAGATGATTTGGACAGGAGTAAAGGCAGGTCATGAGAATTTACAGGACATTTGTGTTATGACAGCAACAAGCAAAACAACATCATATTTTCTGCATATCTCTCCAATGTGTGGGTGAATATCCACATGTCAAGGTCATATTTCACTTAAAAATCTAAAGGATATTCATTTTCTAGATAGATAGATAGATAGATAGATATATAGATAGATAGATAGATTTAATAAATGCTTTAAATTTAATAGTTTTTATTAATGTTATTTTATTTTTTAAATATTTTTATCTTAATTTCATTGTTTAATATATTTATCAAAATGTATATACATTTACAAATAGTATCTATGTTTTAGTGCTGTCGAAGCGATTAATTGCGATTAATCGCATCCAAAATAAAAGTTTGTGTTTACATAATATGTGAGTGTATTGTGTATATTTATATGTATATATAAATATACACACATAAATGTATATATTTAAGAAATATAGTATTTATATATACTTATAAATGTACACAGCACACACATATATTATGTAAACACAAACTTTTATTTTGTATGCAGTTAATTGCGATTAATCAATTTGACACCACTATTTTTTTTTTTTTATATGTAATATATTTATTTATAATGAAATGTATTTTGTAATGAGTATTTGGTGAGTAAATGTGCTTAATTGTCATTAAAATCACAATGCGAAACATGATTTTGACAGGTTTTCTTGAGATTTTTGTCAAACAAAAACAAGTATGTTCCTCATCAAGCTGCTTGCATTAACCTCTCATACCTACGTGCTTGAAATCTTCTTGAGGTGTACGAACCCCATGTGCTGGTGATTAGGTACGAGTTTGCACTCCAACCGAGGGTGAAAGGGTCAAGTGTGCTGCATTCGTTCTGCTCGCCGGCAACTGATAAATCCAATAGCGCTGACCCTCAGCTAACGAGATTGATTGGAATGTGTCATGCAGCGTGAAACGATCTTCCTTTGTAATGACATTCTAGAGTTCAATCCTTCACACTGATAGATGCATTTAAACATCAACAGGCTCTGTAGGCTTCTTGACACCGCAGGTATAGGAATGCCTTATACATATCAGTTTTGCTTATACTACAATTTCACATCACTCCCACTGATAAATTGTGTCAGATTCTTTTTCCTATTGCTCTTACGTTGGTTGATGACCCAGCAGATTTCAACCCCTGCAGTGTAAAGAGAGAAATTAGTTGTTGAGGTGCTGTAAAGGGAACCCTAAGGTCACATTGAAAGGCTGTGCTAGTACTGGAAGATCTCTTTGTAACATTCCAGTGACCTAAAACTCTCATTCTGGAAGCCATTACCTAAAATTACCTCAGTATCAAAGGTTTTTTTTCTCTTTTTTTGGTCTCCTGTCTGCTTTTCAGTACTAACAGCTCTCCTCAGCCAGCATAGACGCAACACTGAAATTATCGCCTTTGGATCATCTCTGCTTAGTGCTCGGTTCAGTGATTTGAATCAAGTGCACAAACTCAAGTGGAAAGGAACAATGAGGCTGGTTAAGGAAATTAGGCAGGAAGAAGCAATGGTGCTTTTCCTGTTTTTGAAAGCCAAAAAATCCAGTTTAACATATTCAAAATTGAAAGTTATAGACAACTTGAAATCCGTATCGCAACACATATTTTACTTATGCAAAGTGATGTATTTCCAAATATAAGTAGGCCTATATATAAAGATACAACAAAACGAGGTTAAGGCACACATTAAAGGGGTTATATGACGTTGCTAAAAAGAACATTATGTTGTGTATTTGGTGTAATGCAATGTGTTTATGCGGTTTAAGGTTCAAAAAACACATTATTTTCCACATACTGTACATTATTGTTGCTCCTCTATGCCCCGCCTTTCTGAAAAAGGTCGATTTTTACAAAGCTCATCATTCTGAAAAGTGAGGTGTGCTCTGATTAACCAGATCATATGAACCCTTTAACACACACACACTATTGTTCAAAAGTTGAAATGTAAAGGAATTTTCAGAACCATTACTCCAGTCTTCAGTGTCACATGATCCTTCAGAAATCATATATGCAGATTTTCTGGTAAAGAAACATTTCTTATTATTATCAACATAGTATCAACAAAAATGTTGTGGAAACTGTGATACTTTCAGGATTCTTTAAAAGTACAAAATAACAACAATTATTTTAAACAGAAATCTTTTGTAACATTATAAATGTCTTTACTCTCACTTTTGATTAATTTCATGTGTCATTGCTGAGTAAAAAAGTATTAATTTCTTGTACAAAAATATGTATGAACCTCAAACTTTTGAATGGTAGTGTGTTAATCATCACCATCATCATCATCGTCGTTATTGCTTAGTCTTTTAAAAAATATATATATTAATGTTCAAATTTGTTTGTGGTTTACTGATTATTTTAATGCCTCTTTAATAGACCTACAAAAGCACTTTTCCCAATTATTTCCACTTAAAATCTTTGTGAAGCTATGAAATTTTTGGTATTCACAGTTGCAAAAACACATTAAAAGCTAACAATCCCAGTGCTGTTATAGCTTGTTCAGTGAACTGCATTGCCACATGTTGCATTGATTACAGACATATTTAACATTTCATGACACATGGCAGGATGTTTCTTCAAAATACATTGAGAAACACTGAGGAGAAAATTACAATTTGATAAGATTTAGATTTCATTTCAGGTAGCAATTATAATTTCTTTGTTGCAATCAAACATGGAGACAAAGAAAACAGACAGCATTCTTTGTTTATTTGTGGTTTCGTGTCTGTTATTTGATGTTCAGAGACAGTTCCTGTCATTCAAAGCAGTGTGGTTTCTTTGCCAACCTCCTCACATGGATGTAGTCAAAACAAGTTATTGAAATCATAACCATCAATCATCTCAGAGAAACTGGCAAAGGCCAACACTGACACATAAGCACCGTCCTCAATATCATATTTACACTCTATCAGATTTTTAGTTTGCCATTACATATTACTTATTGTTTTTGGATTTTCTGGTGTTTAGTAATCATCTCTGACTCATTCATGTCTATCCTAGTGGCTTATCCAATCGAAATGACGCCCATTCATAGTAGTAACTGCCTGAGCACTTGGCAAGCTCACATGGAAGAAACCAGAATATGCCAAACCCAGAAGAGAACAGCCGTGCTGTATAAAACGTCCCTTCACCCACACAAAACACTAGTTACACCGATTACATGTTGCTTTTATGCTGTAGTCTGAAGCAGAAGATTGTAAAATAATTTGCACGCTTAGTGAAGATTCACGTCTACTCTGTGAATCTAATTATGTGTGAAATTAGATATGAAAAGATCATTGTGGGTTAAGACAATTTGAATATAGTCTTAAAAGATAAATTATCCTTGGCTTGTATTTCATTGTTTACTCTGTGAGCCATGGGTTGTTTGTTAGCACAAATGCTAACATTTAGCCTACTCAAACATAGCATTGATCCTAAAAAGCTTTTATCAAAAAGTATTTTGCTTTAAAATAAGCATGAAAAACCTCCATTAGTATCTGTTTGAGATTTTTTAGGTGAATAAAGCTTTGACACAGTAATCTCAAACATATTGAGCCATGGTTGGCGTGTATTGTGATTATTTTTATAGCAATGAACTACAAAACATTGATATTTATTATGTTCTTGTAATACCGAGTTATGAGGAAAACTGACGTCTGGACACATTGTTTCTTCTGTTTTATGACACGTCTTTTGTATGGCAACCAACGTTGACAGTTTGCCACTCAGGTAATGCGCATTTTCCTCTGAAGTTTATTGTGTTTGTAACACATGAACTCAGTGTTTCCGCATTGTTAAATTGATATTTGTACGGAGCCAAACGTAATGTGAGCTATATTAACTACAGCATTACAACAATGATTTTGCCATCTGCACTGTTAGAACAGCAAAACAGCAGATGTTCTTCGCTGCCAGGATGAGATGACAAGATGAAAAAAGAAAGCTTGTCGCATTATGAGATAGTTTAACCTACCGGTTATTAAAAATAGATTTTTGAGAAGATATCAGTGCAAAGTTAATGGCTTCTCACAATGGTTAGAGCCCTGAAGAACCTTGAAAGATAGAGAACAACCTTGGTGCTGCAAATGAAGCCAGTATCGCATTATCAAAGCTTCCGTTCTCTCTCCACCAACAATAGATGCCTTTTCCTGGTTTATTACAGAATTTCCTCCAAGGTTGCATTTTTTCCTTTCTTCAATGTTTGTGAAGTAGCACAGGTTTTTCTGAATTACTTGTTCCTTAGATGTTGCTTTAAAGAGGAATACACACATATATTATTAACCCATAACATTTTTTCACACCAGGTGGTAAACAAATTTTTAGGGCCCTATGATTTCCGTGATGCAGAAAACGTGGATGGAATCATGGAATCAAGTCATAAAAAAGGAATTTACTGTATAATGTGGAATGCATTACAGTAAACTCTGTATAACACAGAATTTGCGAAATTTTGAGTAAATCAAAAGGAGGTCAGTACACTTAAATCAAATGCAAATATGGACTAGCATCTGTGAATATTAAAGGTATAGTTCACCCAAAAATGAAAATTCTGTAATTAATTACCCACCTTCATGCCGTTCCAAACTTGTAAGACCTTCCGAATCTTCGGAACACAAATTAAAATATTTTTGATGAAATCCGAGTAGCACCACACGCATGTGTCTTGGTACTCTTGTGAACGCATGTCGAAGACTGACACAGAAGAGAAGAATTGTTGAATAAAGTTATTAATTTAGTTTTCTCTGCGCACAAAAAGTATTCTCGTAGCTTCGTAAAATTAAGGTTGAACCACAGACGTCACATGGACTATTTTAACGATGTCCTTACTACCTTTCTGGGCCTTCAACGTGTCAGTTGTGTCGCTGTCTTTGGAGGGTCAGAAAGCTCTCGGATTTCATCAAAAATATTTTAATTTATGTTCCGAAGATGAACGAAGGTCTTACAGGTTTGGAACGACATGAAGGTGGGAAATTAATGAAAGAATTTTCATTTTTGGGTGAACTATCCCTTTAAACCGCGTGTTGATCCAATGTTCATTATGTTGTTATTTAATGTTTAATGTTTTATTTTAACATTATTATGTGTGGTTTCTGGATAAAAGATGAAACCTACTTTTTTCAGGGGAGATAAACATGGTCCGTTAATATTGACAGGCCAAGAAAAAACATCTACAGAATAAACAAACATCTCAGGCTGTTTTCAGGGCAGTGTCTGATTCTGCTTATGTTGAGCTGGAAGGAGGTGTGTGTGTGTGTGTGTGTGTGTGTGTGTGTGTGTGTGTACATTTTGCCAGACAGACAGGAAAAGAGAGGTGGTAGAAGAGGTAGAGATATACACTGGGACGGAAATGGGAGAATGTCGCCTGGCGCCCCCACATTCCTCCAGGACTCTCACAATCGCGCTCCACAGGTCCTGGTAAAACACTCGAGAGTGATAAGTGAAACTGACACACATGGGCAATGACTCACACTTAACAACTGGGTGGACAAACTGGCACTGTTCTGCTCTACAGCCTGTGCTGCCCTCAAACGTCATGATTCTTGCTTGTGCCAACACGACAAATCGCTTAACTGTTCTGTAGTGTCCAAAATCACTGTCTATTCCCTATATAAGTGTTACTCATTTTCAATTTTGTTGTCTGAATTCTGGGTAAACAGAATTTCCCTATATAAGTAAATACACAGAGGACTGCTTAGTTTTTTTTTTTTTTTTACGGCGCTATTTAACTCTGCTTTATGGATATGACTAACTCTTTACTTACTATTGAACGTAAAAGTTTCAAGATCTAGCAAATAAAAGGTCGATAAATGTCATTTGTTGCCACCAAATGAACCCAGTGCCCCCAAAAGCTCTCATTTGATTTTAACTTACAAATATTCTTTTCTAATTGTTAGGAACATAATGAGCTGTGCCAAACATGTAAAGTTGTTCGCTCCAAGTTGTTCGAGTGACGTTTGTAGGGTAGAATTTTTTGGACTTTTGCAAAACTTGGACCATGGATTTGTTTATTGTTCCATGAGAGAATGATGAATAACTTAAGACTGTGATTCTGTCTCCGATAACGAGAGGTCAGAGAGTTGCTTGGCCAAGGCTACACATGAGCTTAAACAAACTTGCTGTGTTGATCTGTTTATACCTTGACTGTTCATCTACAACACAAGTTGATAACGGACTGGGCCTGGCAAGAATATTGTGCCTCATTACGAGAGAATTATTCCAATAGTGCTTTGTCAAAAATGTTTGGTACAACACCAAAAATTAAATTGCAATTTTGTGAAGAATATTTAAGTCATTATTTAATGAAAATATCACCCTCTTGCCATATTCAAATATGATGCATCAAGCCAGGTTTGACGTTAAAACGGCAGAATTCTATTGGTTTTAATGTGCCATATGGCTGGTTCGTTTTTAATGCATGAAAATTCTAACGAGATACAAGAACTACAGCATTTGAGTCAAATTTTTCCGTCAGTAACAACTTTTTATTCACTAAAAATTTACAAGAGAGTTTTTTTGTTGTTGTGTTCAACAGGTAATTCTGTAACTAGTTAGCTTAAGCAACCCAACTAACGTGACATTTACAAAAGAAACACGATTTGTTTGATAGTTGTATTTGATCGCAGAGACCGTTTAAAGGCAGAGCCGTGTCGATATGTGCAAAAGACTGTAATGAGAAAAAAGTGTTCTAGTATGTGTGTCTGTGTGCATGTGTTTAGAGAGAGAAGATGGCTGGGGTATTAACTAACCTCATGCACACAGAGGCCATTGTGCGCTCTGAATTTGGTGGCTAACCCAATCTGACGGCCCGGTTTAGAATAGGCCTGCAGGGAACCAAGTGTTTAAGGTAGAAATTTACAATGCTGTGTTGTTTCTGCATCCCGTGCTAGTCCGGCTCTCTGGAGAGAGATGGTGAAGCCACCCCTCCACACCCCCCAGTCTCCATAAACGTCAGTCTCCTCAATCTCACATCCACTGCAGTAAATATAAAAGTTGTGAAGTTCACAGAAGTTGGCAGCTATTTCCTCAACATTGTTTTATTTGACCGTAGCAACGTGAGAACCAGCTGAACGTGTCATTCAGAGTTATAATACTGTTGAGATATATCATTTTGGGCGATTGATATTGAGATCAATGAATTGACTAGTGGAATGTGCTCACATTTGTTTTCTTCAAAGGATGGAGGTGTTTTGGCCCCCTCATGTTCTGTCAATCCCAGGACATTAGTTAAACATGCATTCTTGTTGTCACCCTGCTCCAGAGGTCAACAGGTCAGACTCCGTAACTGGTTGGTATGAAGCTGTGCATCTTCAATTTCATAAACTATAAAGCTCTGGGGTTTTAAAGATGTTCTGGGTAACTTCATCCTTCAAATTAGTAATCTCTGCACCTGTGTACATGGTTGATAGTCAGAGTTAAGACGACTTTTGCTAGTAAAAAAATTGTGATTAATTGGAAAGAGTTCCATTACCCTTGATAAGGAGTTTTTTCTTTGTTTCATGAACAATAATGAAGAAACAAGCAAAATACATTTTTATGAAAAGTAATTGATTTTAATATAAAGGCTTTGTTGACAAAATATAACAGGAAGGTTACACTTTAGTATAGGAACAATTCTCACTAACTAGTTGCTTATTAACATGCCTATTATTAACATGTTGGCTGTTTATTAGTACTTATTAAGCACATATTCTGCATGACCATATTGTACATCCCTAATCCTACCCAATACCTAAACTTAACAACTACCTTACTAATTATTAATAAGCAGCAGATTAGGAGTTTATTGCGGCAAAAGTCATAGTTAATGGTTTTGTTAATAGCAAGAATTGGAACTTTATAATAAAGTTTGATTTTGTAATATTTTTTTGTTTGTTTGTTTTATGTTCCGTTTTTTTTTTTTCAGTTTATTGAAATAAAGTAAAATATAAAATAAATACAAATATGATAAACTATAAAAATAAAAATTCAATATAAATATTAGATAAAAAAAACATAAATGGAAATGAGAAATGTTGCCTTGACAACTAACTGAAATAAAATAAGTTAAATTTGAAATACTAACATACTGCAACTAAAATGGAAATACATACAATATACAGTGAAATTGAAAAGACAAAAGGACACAAAAATTAAATGTAAACTAAAATTAAAATGAAAACTGAAAAAATAAAAGCAAAAAAAAAACATGAATAAACTGATTTAGGTTAATGTTAATTTCATATGCAGTACATACACACAAATTAACATTAGTTGATATACTGTGGACAAACCTGAATTAACAATTAAATTAACATTAATCTAGATAAATAATTTGTGTTAAAAATTGTTGTCCATTGTTAGTTCATAATGCCTAATGCATTAACTAATGTCAGAGAATTGAACTTAATTGTAAAGTGTTGCCTAAGTATTCATTCAAATGATCCAATCATAATATGTTGCAGTGGCAACCACCTGCAACACCCTGGTTACATATGACTATCATGTGCAGCAAACAAAGTGTTCAGCTCCTCAGAAGTCAGAGCTGTATAGAGCTGTGACTACATCGCATCCAGGGTTTGAATTTAACTTTTTCACTCACCAGCCAATTTGGCTACTACATTTTTAAGTTACCGGCCATTCATAACATTTACTTGCCAACTAAAAAAAAAAATTACCAAAATAAACCAACAGCTTGCGGCAGTCTACACTGGATGTGACAAAGCAGACGTTGCAAATCACTTGAACTTTGTGTCAGTGCGTCATAAATAGAACGAATCATCAGTTTACTGTCGGGGATTTGTCATGTCGCACTGCATCCAGTGTAGATGGCATCACTGATCATAATGGGTTCTATGTTGCCGCGCTGCTCGCCGGTTGTATAGAAACTGTGTGAGTCTTCAGTCGTTTTCATAGGAAACCAGCGCGCCGTTATTTGTCGGGAATGTTCAAGTAAGCTAGATAAGATGCTGCGCAATTAGGCTGTATTTAATATATCATGATGACTCACGAGTTCAGTATTTGCGCAGATTTGGCTTAAATTAACTTGCCCAAGAAATTAATGTGTGAACATAATTTATGAAAAGTAACTTGCCAAATTGGCTAGTGATTTGACAGCGTTACCCGCCGATTTTTACCCGCATTTGGCGGGACGGCGGGTGTTAATTTCAAAACCTGATCGCATCAGTACTAAAGCAGAAAGAAGAAAGAACATAAGGGTGTCTCATCACGACTTTTCTTGCTCACATGCGTTTTCTCTGCCTTTTATCTCACACCCAGTGCTGAGCTGAGCTGAACATGACCCCGCAATGGACTGCCAGCTAAGCTTGATTAGAGGATCTATGTCTCTTATCTGGGGACTCTGTAGGAAAAAGAGAGATGGCAGGAGACAGAGAGAGAATGTAAAGAAGTGGCTTGCAGTAATGTCCTTGTAGAGGTCAGTAACATTTCAGAGAGGTATTACAGACCGGAGTGGGTTATGTTTTGGAGAGGACAACCATTCTTCCTGAATCAGAAGAGAAAAAACTTGTTATATACATTAGCTTGATTATGAATGAAATCATCCAAGTGGAATTCACGGCCGTGAGGTATGAACATGCTGACCAACACTCACAGACACTCCCAAAGGGTCATCCTAGGATGGAAATACAGTGGGTACGGAAAGTATTCAGACCCCCTTAAATTTTTCACTCTTTGTTATATTGCAGCCATTTGCTAAAATCATTTAAGTTAATTTTTTCCTTAACTCCTTGTTTGCCTCCCATGTGTGGGAATGTGAGAGAGAGCGTCGATCTCCTACCTCGCTCACACGTCATCTCCTCTGTGTGTGTCAGTGATGGATCTATAGTAACGGGTTCGATTAAACCGGCTGTGGGGACCCAGCAGGTGCGAGAAACGAACATCCACCCAGAGTGGGTCCCGTCCCGGGAGGTGACTGCAGAGGGGTCCCTGTTATGTCTACATGGTTTGATGTGACGGTTGGCTCTGTTTGCAGTGTTGTACAGATGTGTTTTGTTATAATGGGACTCATAAAGCAACAGTTTTGGGAAAGGATTAATTCTGAGATAATGTAGTTTTGTGTGAAGAGAGACTTGAGCATTTCCATTGGAAAGGACATGGGTAGCACTAACGTTGATGAGAGCAGGGGCTGGAAGGACAGCTTTAATCGAAACAATGGTACTTATAGCGGCAGATATTCCTGCCTATCATACCACAAATATGGCAGTTAAATGGCAAGAGGCAATCTATGAGGGGTTTATTGGTGCAGAATTGTGGGTGTGATGTACTGAGATGGTATCTTTGGAGTTAATCATAAATGTAAGGAAACAGACAGCGTGAAAGCCTCAAAGGCATCTTTTCTAATTGAGGTCATGATGATGTCATGCTCCTCATCTCTTTTATGAGACAGTGACTTTATAGACAGTCTACAGCTGGAGAATTTAGGAGCTCCACTTTTCTCTCCTCTCCAACATCCATTTTCCTTCTTTGGTGAATCTAATGAAAACTTTCCATTATGTAAAGAAAAAATAAATTATATATTCATAAAACAAATGAAGCTCAAGGGCATTTAAGATTTAAAATCTCATTTCAGTGATGGAAAAAATATTTTTAACAGTAATTTTAATGTAATGCATAAATTATTTTTTACGTTTCTTAATTTATTTTTTAAATATTTTTTATTTAATGCATTATTAATTTATGCACCTTTTTAAATATATTGAATATTTACGTTTATATATACTTGTATATGCAATATATATATATATATATATATATATGTGTGTGTGTGTGTGTGTGAAAATAATTATTTATTAAATAATAAATATTTTATTCATATATTTGTAACACTTATTCATATGTATTTGGTAACACTTTATTTTAAGGTGTCCTTGTTACACGTTGCATGTACTTACTATTATAATAACAATAAATTATGCATAATTACATGCAAGTAACCCTAAGAAAAACCCTAATCCTAACCCTAACCATATAGTAAGTACATGTAGTTAATTAATATTACTCAGTACTTAAATGTATAATTTAGGGCTGTCCTCAATTAAGGATTTTTCTGGTCGACTAGTAGTCGTTAATTTTAAGCATTAGTCGACTAATCGCACGTTTATTAATAAACCATTTAAATCATAATAATGAGCCTTTAATTGCCTACATAGCCTAATAGGCGCTCAAGCACACGCATAAAGCTTGCCACAGTGCCCCGCATAAGTAATGATTATGAATGTGTCAGGGAAAAACAGTAAGGAGACAGCATTAACATTTTAATAAATTGATAAACTAGTGTTTTTTTTGTTTTCGGCTCAGGCGATGAAGTCGGCGACACTGACTCGTCATCTCCACAATAGTGGATGCGCCTGTATGAATGTTTCATATGGATCACATAATCTGAGAATATTGGTTTTCCATTTGAATTGGTTAATTTGAACGTAGACATTTCACTCTCTATAGATATATTTTTAATGTCTGTAAGGCAAAGATATTTCGCGCTCAAGTTCACAGACCGAGATGGCAGAAAGTGCATCCTGCTTGCTTTCATTATTTTACAAAAGCGCGTTTTGTTGTTATTGTGAGTGCAAACAAATAAACGTAGAGTCTTTAGAGATTCGAAAGATGTATTACTCTTATCTGAATGAGCAAAAATGGCGGAGCAGCTATTTAAAGAGCAAATGACCGCTCCGGCGCCTCCATCTGTCCTGCAGCGAGCGCGCTACTGTTCAGCTAACACACTCCGCACAGACACTTGAACAGCTCACATATTTCTAGATTAACATTAGATTGAGCGGCCATGTAAAGTTGCTAATACTTACATATTTCAGATGATAAGTCAAATTTGAGGTCGATGATTGATAGGCGAGCGTTTGGATGTACTGCCCGATGTACTGTATTACTATAGACTAGCCGTTAACAATATCTGTCCGTCATGGACTGCGTGACTTTGCCTGTGGATTTTGTTTTTTCTGCGACTAAGCGACTAATAAAATTTTGGTCGACCAAGCCTTTTCTAGCCGACTAACCATTAGCCGACTATTAGGGGGCAGCCCTAGTATAATTACACTGTAACAAGGACACCTTAAAATAAAGTGTAACCTTGTATTATTTTTTATTTTTTTATCAAACATTTTATTTTATATTTACAGACAACATTAACATATTAATCATATTTTAAAAAAATTATATGCAAATGCATTGAAAAAGGAAACTTCTGTAATATACAGAAATGCACAAATTTCTCTGTGGTTGTTTTAGCGTTTGCTGTAAACCCATTTGTTTGGTAATAAGAGTTGGCAGTGGAGGCAGCGTTTTGTGGTTTGGTCCTCAGGGGACGATTCCAATTAGACTGATATCAAACACTGGTCAGATAAAAGCTTCCTCTAGTAATGTTTTCTAATAACCATAAAATATGTCATTTTTGAGAATTACACCTTATATTTTGCTTTAATTTCTCCTTCTAAAATGCAGGCACAACTTGGATCAGTGCACTTTAAGGTCGAGTGATTCTCGAGGACAAGGTCTTGATTTAAACGTTCCCTCGGATGTTTCTCGCACCCGCACGCACATACAAACACACGTGTGCTTGTGCATGCATGTTACTCATCTCTCCCTCGCTCCGCTCTCGGCCCGACTCTCTACGTCCCAGCTGGAGCCTCATGACCTTTGACCTGTGTGCTATCTTGCGCTCAGCCGGCTTGTTTTTCTTGGCCATTCCCAGAGCTTTAGGTAGCCAAAAGTGAAGAAAATAGAGTGCAAGTGGGACCAAGCTGGTGTGCGCTGTCTGGAGGATGTTTGTGTGTGTGTGTGTGTGTGTGGGAGGGTGTGCGTCTGTGCCTGCAAGCGATTTATATGCATGAACTTCTTGTAGGTTTTGTTATGGATGCATATGGGTGTGCAGGAAATGCTGTACCACTCTGATAAGTTATGACCTGTTTTCCACAAGGGAGAGACATAATTATCTGCTGAGCGTGGGGTGTAAACCGTCATGGTCCGTCCGTGTCCAGAGGCTGTGACTAGGCTGGTGCATAGTCTTAGACAGCGAGGCTGTAACGGTTACATCCAGACAGCAGGGATTCGCTGACAGCTTTATTTTGGTTTGTGTGCCCCTGCTAAGCTCCTCGGAAGTCCTTTCACAACAACAGGGCACCCCTGAGGTAACAGGTGCTTTACAAGTTTGAATTCTCCCCCAAACCCTCCTTTGAGAGAGGCGCATGTGTGAGGAGGTGGGGATTGATTGGGGAGCATGTGTGTGTTTGGGGGGGGTTGGGGGTCTAAATGCTCAGATCTAATTATAATTTATAGCCAGAGAGGTAATGACTTCAATTACTCTATAAAATCGACTGAGTGTAGAGCGAGAGAGTGATTTTATTGCTCAAAGGTTGTTTGTTCAAAGCTCAGGGGATTTAATTCAGTTTTGAGTATCAGATGTTTCTCCTAAATATAGACATGAATGAATCAATAGTTGACATACAGTAAGAGTGTATAGCTATAACAATGCGTATGGAGATACACAGTAAATTGGCAGAATTTTGTTTAATGGTCGGTTATGTGAAATATATTTGAGTTAATAAAATACTCAAATGATCAGGGCACTTTATTAATTCTATTTGACCAGCCTGTTGTTGAAATAAAACAAAGCAAAAAAGTCATGAAACTTAAAATCTTAAAATAAAAATATAAAATAAAAATAATATAAAATAACTAAAAAAATCTTATTAAATTAATTAATATAAAATAAAAATAAAAATTTAAATTTAAATAATATAAAACATAAAATTAAAATAAAATGTAATATTAAAATAATATAAAACAAAATTATTTAAATTAAAATATAAATGAACATAACATTTAAAATTAAAAATAAATCAAATTAAAATAGAATAAAATAAAATAAAATATCACGTTAAAAAATAAATGTAGAATAAAATAAACATTGTAACATTTTACCCATGTCCATCCATCATCCATTTAATTTTTACATTTTACATTTGTTAAATGATTGCAGGACAAGAAATATTGTTTTCTGCGGTTGTACCTGTTTTAAAATTAAAAAGCTGTTTTTCAGTGTACGTCATTTTGGTGTCATTTGAATCATGTAAAGATCTGGACTTTAAAAGGGAGGTGTTATCTATGTTGGGAGATTTTAATGAGAAATGTTTGAGTTTGTACTGATTTCTCTGACTTTGTCAACAAACTGGTGTTTATGCAAATGTGAGAACAGTATGAGTAATTGTCAAGATCTCTTCTGAACCTCTAGAGGAGATTTATGAGATTATTGGCCTGTTTCTCAGGGGAAATCTATTTTTTTTTATCCTATAGGGAACAGTAACCTGCTTGGAATGTGGTCTGAATAAACTGCAGCTATTTCTCTCTTCTGTACCATCTCTGATTCCATAACTCTCTCTGTAACTCCTTTCTGGTACATGAGAGTTCATGTAAATAAATAATGTCCTGTTCCACCATCAGTGTAATGCATTAACACAGTGTAAAAAGGAATGTCTTATTGTTTTGACGTTGTTTCAAGAGATCTTCCATCTCTTCATCTGTCTCTCGCTCCATTTATCTTTGCTCCCCAAACAATCTTTCCTCCATTAATCCACGTTCCCCGGGGTCCTGATCATTGATTCATATATTCATACATCTCCATTGGGACCCTGACTGGGATTTTAACCCTTTAAATCGTTGTTTCAATGATATGCTGTTGTATATGATGATCAGTAAGCTTGGTTTCTCTATTTCCACACTCACAAAGGTCTTGATCGGTCAATGCAGTGTAAATCAAGATAAGTGAACTATACTGCGCCCTTACAAAACCAAAATCTAGTTATTGTTTGACCGAGAGCAATATGTCACTTTAACCTTGGATTTTGGCGGCTTACACAGTTGTCAGCTATCAATTGGCCAGCATTTATTGTGATTTCTGTGGTCATGAACATGGGCATGAGTCACCTTCTACAATCTGCTGTGTGTGTTCACTCCGGCCTAATTCAATATGGCTTCCATTAGACAGATTGGTGAGGTTCTGCTCAAGTGTTTTTCAAGGCCTTAACACTAAGCAGGACTCTCAAGGGAGGTGCTTTCTCTCTCTCCCTTCCCCCTGTTTCTGCCTTCTAATCACCTTTTTTCTCCTATTTCCCCCCTTCCCTCCTTCTTTCTCTATTTCTTTCTTCCTCTCTCTCTAAATGTGCATTGTATAAGTGAATTTTGAACAGCATTTGTGCCTATGACCTTTCTCTCAACCTTGTTAAAGTATGGATTCGTTCACCCTCTGTGTTTTTTAACTTCCTTCACTATACAACCAACATGAACATCAGTAAATATTAAATCTGGGCTATTTATATTAAAATAATAAACATTGTGAATATAAGAATCGTTAATATCACAAACAGCGTTAGAGTTGGTAAGTTCAATTCATTTTTATGAATCAATTCAATCTGTCCGTTTCAGTGAATCACTTCCAAAGTTAATTTGCATAATCAATTGAAAATGTTAATCAAAGTCACTATGTGGCATTTTCTATGTATCACCATGTTTTAGTAATATATTGTTGTTTATTTCTGTGTATTGGTAAATAGTTTTTTACTAAATATTAATATGATTTTGACTGTATTTTGTTGTAATATTTTGAATGAATGTATAATATATACATGAATTATATAATTATTTATTATAGTTTTCTGACTATCATCAAAGGTCTGAAAAATATGTGTGTAGTTACATTGCACAGCCCGGCTACAGATTTATATTATATTATATTATATTATATTATATTATATTATATTATATTATATTATTAAATCCTACATAGTTTAAATTATATTTTATATAAAACTTTTATATTTTTTATATTATTTATGAATTATTCTTTATCATTAAGATGGTCTGTGCAGTACGTCTGTTGTAAGCCCACATCAAAGGGATTTCGCAAAAGCAGGGCTGTGGTTGTGAAATTGTGCCGAACTTCATATTTACACGTATTAAAGTAATTTCTGCCACAGTCAAGGAGCAGAGAAACAATGCACAATGCCTGGAAGCCTCTTACACACACTTGCAACTCAATGACCAGCGCTTGAACTGACCTCACATGTTACAGTAGGTGGTCCCATGACTTCTGGAAACTTGAATTTGTGTTGATGTAGTAGAAACCCTGAGAGGAATGCCAGGAATGAAGTGGGTATGTATCTCAAAAGTTGGTCGGTAGACATTTTTCTTTTTTGTGGTGAAATTGTGGGAACAAGGTCAAGGGATGTGGTTTTAAATGATTTCCATCTTTCATGGGGCTCCGTCATGGGGTAGTGATAAGACCTGAGTCGTTAGCTACATGAGATAGGAAAATGATGTAGAACCGACCCGCTCGCTCTATACTTTGGTCTGCACTCTCTGGGTTCGCGTAATTGATTTCAGGCGTCAGATGTTTTGTTTTTCTTCTTACGGAGCTTGAATCTGACTCTTCCTTAGGTATTTTTTTCCTGGATTCAGTCACATGTGGGGAATAGTTCTTGTTAGCATCTTTCTTTCACTTTCTCAAGTGCTATCCTGTATGTTTTCCATTCTTGAAACGTATGGCACTAACTTTTCAGAAACATTACATTACATTTACATTTAGTCATTTATCAGACGCTTTTATCCAAAGCGACTTACAAATGAGGACAATGGATGCAATCAAACTCAACAAAAGAGCAATGATATGCAAGTGCTGTAACAAGTCTCAGTTAGCTTAACGCAGTACACATAGCAAGTTTTTTTTTTAATTATATAATAAATAAAAAGAAAACAGACAGAATAGAAAAAGAATAGAGCAAGCTAGTGTTAATTTTTTTCAAGTAAATAAATAGAGTGCAAGTCTAAAAGGGGCACTTTAAAAAAAAATAAAGAATAGAATTAGAATGGAGAGTGCTAGAGTTAGAGGGTCAAATAAAGATGGAAGAGATGTGTTTTTAGCCGATTCTTGAAGATGGCTAAGGACTCAGCTGCTCGGATTGAGTTGGGCAGGTCATTCCACCAGGAGGGAACATTTAATTTAAAAGTCTGTGAAAGTGATTCTGTGCCTCTTTGAGATGGCACAATAATGCGGCGTTCACTTGCAGAACGCAAGCTTCTAGAGGGCACATAACTCTGAAGTAATGAATTTAGATAAAGGCAAACATTAATGCCTTGAATTTTATGCGATCAGCTATTGGTAGCCAGTGCAAATTGATAAACAGAGGTGTGACATGCATTCTTTTCGGCTCATTAAAAATGAATCTTGCTGCCGCGTTCTGGATTAATTGTAAAGGTTTGATAGAACTGGCTGGACGACCTGCCAAGAGAGCATTGCAATAGCCCAGCCTGGACAGAAGAAGAGCTTGAACAAGGAGTTGTGAAGCATGTTCCGAAACAGAAACAGTTCCAGTTTGTGCTTAACAGGTCATGTTTCATGCCTCTGAGCATTTTGATTCATCCAAGTGAGTTGAATCTTTGCGATCAGTTCACTAAAAAGATCTGAATCATTCACTAGCCCTTTCTGCAGGTTTAATCACCAGTATGTTTTTGTTCCGTTGAATCATTCACTCAACTGATTCGATTTCTCCACAAATGACTACAAATCATTTCCCCTCCATTTTCCTCCAACCTTTATTCATGAGCAAGCTACAGGAAAAAAGGCCACAATAATACCATAAATGATAGTTTCAGTATTGTCTTTGTTCAGCTTTTTCCTGTTCATGATTTGTCTGCATGTTTTCTATCCGTATTTTGAACTAGACTGACTCTCCAAACAACATGCTTCCTCTTGTTCAGACAGATGGAATTAAAATGATTTATTCTAAAAAGATTCATATTTCCTTTTTAACAAATTATGTACACTGTGATTTCTCTTCACAGAAAAGCACATGATCAAGATCCATGCTCTGATCAGATGCTTTAGCATTTGTCACCGTCATTGTGTTCCCATAATCCTCTCTAATGAATGTAAGTTGCCCGGTCTCTCTCTGCTTTTAACTTTTCACACAGTTTTCATTTGTAACGCTCAAGTGAAGCGCAATCTCATGACCTCCCTGATTCGCATGTGTCCTGCCTGAGTTCACCACAACCACTGAACTCACATGACATTGAAATCAGTTTGATGTTTCACCCCAAACTTACAAAGCAAGTGTGTGTTTGTATATGGAGGTGAAGCCAACGTATAACAGCTTTCCACCGTTTAATGAGGTCACGCTGAGCCCCTGACCCTCTGACTAAAGCAAGTGACATCATGCCTCAGGATATCCCTCTTCCTAATTGAATTTATTTGCTCCTATGAAAAGAGATGAGCGGAGGCCACACAAGAGTTGTATTTAAAGATAACAGGTGGTCTCTCATTGTCTGGCTATGTGGCATGTGTCGCAGTCCAAATGAACAGCTCATTTTAGATGTAGCGAAAGGCTTGCGTTTGCAGCTTAGCAGTCAGGGGTCGAGGTGGCGGCTGACAATGAACTGGACGACATCTTGCTGACCTATGACCTTGACCCTTAAAAGCTCCATGGGTCATGACCCCAGCATGACCAGCGGCTGTGTGTACCTCTACAGGTGGAGCATGTAATACATAGCATACAGTAGGATATGTCATCAAAATCACTTTCCAGAACATTCTCGTTCACCATTCCTGGCTGGTGGAACGATCTTCCCACCCCTATCCGGAATGCTGAATCCCTGACCATTTTCAAGCGACAGCTGAAAACTCATCTCTTTCGAAGCTACTTGACTTCATCATCATAAAAAAATAAAAATAAAAAAAAATAAAAAAATTCTATCTCTTTATCTATTCCTTCTCTTTCTAGCGTGTACTTATTTGAACAATGTCTAAAAACTTGGTATTACAAGCACTTCCTGTATCTGTTTGCCTCTTTTAAGAAGAATCGCTTTATGTATCCCCCAATTGTAAGTCGCTTTGGATAAAAGCGTCTGCTAAATGTCTAAATGTAAATGTAAATGTAAATGTAAATGAAATTAGCAACAGATTTATAATTTAAAAAAAGTCAATTTAAAAACAAAAAACAAAACTTGATTCACCTGCACGTTATTCAAATGAAGAAAGTTTGTCTTTATAAAACTTTGGGATCGGTAAGATTTTTACAAATATTTTTGATAATACTTTTATGCTCACAAGGGCTGCATTTATTTGATCAAAAAATACAGTAAAAGCAGCAACATTATGAAATGTTAGAATTTAAAATAACTGTTTTTTATTTGAGTATATTTTAAAATGTCATTTATTCCTGTGATGGCAAAGATGGATTTTTAGTGGTCATTACTCTACTCTTCAGTGTCACATGATCCTTCAGAAATCATTCTAATATGCTGATTTGGTTCTCAAGAGACATTATTATCAATGTTGAAAATAGTTATACTGGTTCATATTTGTGCAGAAATCATTTTTGTAGATTTTTTTGAAGAATTGAAATGTCGAAAGAACAGCATTTATTTGAAATCGAGATGTTTTGTAACATTATATATGTCACTTTTGATCAATTTAATGCATCCTTGCTGAGTAAAAAAAAAAAAAAACCCTACTGACCTCAAAATTTGAACAGTAGGCTAATTAACCTTTATTTTTGCACACTCATATTAAGTCTGACTCCATGATATTTATGATCATGAAAACCAATTCTACTTTTATTTTTTCTTATTGAACATTCTGCATCTTTAAAAAATACATCACTATGCGGAAGTAAATTAGGCCACAAATGGCAATTCAGCTGGACTTATAAAAGACAGAATAATATGATAATATAATTCAGCTTTGTAACATTTAGCCCATGTTTTTCATGTTTGAGGACGTGTGCTGAAATCTAAACCATGTCTGATCAACCGTTTGTCAGCAATGGTTAAAATTTGTGACAGGAAAAGGAGGACGCCATAATCAATGCCAAATGTGACTGTCAGTGTACTTCCTCTCACAAAGTGGCTTTATGCTTCACGGATACTTGTATGTAATTTGTAAACTTACAGACGAGTGTGTCTCCCATCATGATGCTGGCGATTTACTCTGCAGCAGAAATTGTTTATAACAATTACAAAACTTGCTGTTATAGTTTGGGTGTCTGGAAACTCAAGGTCACCAACTCTGCCAAGATTTGGATTTTATTTATAACCCTTTTTAAATGGATAGTTCATCTCAAAATCATCATTTACTCACCCTCATGTCATTCAAAACCTGGAACGACACAAAAAAGATCATTTGAAAATCATCTCAGTCAAGTCAGTGGGGTCTAATTTGGTTTGTTCATTAACTTTCAAAATGTTCATTAGTTTTCAAAATATCATCTTTTGTGTTCCACTAAAGAAAAGATTTTTGGGTGAACTATCCCTTTAAGAAGACTCATGTCATGTTACAGAAGGTAACAGATTTGCTCTCTACAGTCCTGTAAATAAAGGCCAAAATAAGTCTTACAGATGCTGTAATCGACTTCCACATAAACTTCTTCATTTCTTCTCTTGGGGTTCTGAATGATTTACCTGAGGCCTGCATACCTTAATAACTCAATAAGCTCAAAAATCTCTGTGCCTTTAAGTCAAAGTGATACCGTATGGAGCACACGTCCATGTTTTTGGGGGAGAACACCATTTGTCTGCCCATGTTTATGAGGCTTTGACAGATCATGCTTATCCACTGAACTCCCCCAGACCAGAGAGGCTGTTAAGCTTTAGCTCCGCCCCTTCCCTTCCAATACTCAACCCATCCTCCCTCATCCAGAATAGCTGTCGTGAGGCGTATGACTGAGCTGCTGCTGTCACTGTGGCGACTGTGTTGAAAAGCATTGTAGGTTATATATTAGTGTCAGTTTATGCTGCACTAATTGTTGTTTGGGTTTTTGGGCGGCTGCGTAATTAAGACCACACTATCTTAGAGGAGACGGCGAGAGGGGAAGTTAGGATGGCGGTGCCATGAAGCCATGTTTCTTCCATTCTTTCCTCCCCCCAACCCCCATCCTCATTCCCTCTTCCTTAGGGCTGGGATCATTTACCGTAAGAGTGTTGAGATGTGAGGCTCGTGCCATTCGAGGTCAGGGGTTGGGGGATGTATGGAAGGAGGAGGCAGCGTTCCTTTAGTTTCTGGCCTGCACTTTGTCAGCATCACTGAAGTAATATCAATAAATCAATGGGTTTGTACTCAAATTATGGGCAGGAAATGACATAAACTACGGTGTGCTTCAAGTATAAGGGTTTGTTGAAATATGTTTTTTTTTTACCCTGGTAGAACATGTTCTTACAGTAGAGCAATGTCTACAGTGGCTGCATTTACACTGGCACAAAAAAATCTGTTTTTTAGCTTGCATCTGACACAGATTGGAATTCGTTGTACACGTGTAAACACAAAAATCTGCACGAGATCAGATTTTTTTGTATCTGATCTGGCCCACTTCCAAATGTGGATTTTAATCGTATACATATCCTATATCTGGACATCCGACCTACGTCTAAACACACATATCCGATTCCCTGCAGAACTCCTTATGCAAGTGCTACACATTTGCCCATAAAGACATTGATTTAATGTTGCATTTTATTGAGATGAAAACTTTATATAGGTAAGAAATGGCACATTCATCAGCTGGTTTTCAACCCCTGCCCTGTGACTGTTATAAATACAACAGCTTTGCTACATTATATTTCTCAGCAATTAGGTGATAACTTTTTAGTTTTTGTAATTTAACCAACAAGCTTCACGCTCGCTCACGCATTCTCTCTCTCATTCATTTAAATAAATATCATCTTGGCACTACTTTATTTCACTAAAGAATTCTACCTCTAACAAGCTGTAGATAAAATAAGAAATGAAAATTACCGTTATTTTCCAGTCTTTATCCGTTCAGTCAGATTTTGTGCTGCAAAACATCCAAGACAGCTGTTGTCCATGCTGGCAAATAATAATAAAAAATAATAATATTTTTTAAGCGTAATCCAAAAAATGTCAGGCGAATACTGACTTTATGAAACTTTCTTGATGTCATTAAAAGAATAATGATTTCTATTATTTATTAGGAAAGAAATAAGCATTTTTTTTTTTACTTTTTATATATTTTCAAAGTCATATGTAACCAGCATACACTACACTCTAAAAAATGCTGGGTTGTTTCAACCCAATTTTGGGTCAAATATGGACTAACCCAACTGTTGGGTTAAAAAGTTAATTTAAAAATGTAACCAAAATTTAACCCAACAGTTGGGTTAGTCCATATTTGACCCAAAATTGGGTTGAAACAACCCAGCATTTTTTAGAGTGTACCACTCAAAAGTTTGGGGTTGGGAAGATTTTTTGAAAGCCTCTAATGCTCACCCAGAATGCATTTATTTGATTAAAAATACAGTAAAACAGTAATATTTTTGAAATATTATTTTGAACTTAAAACAACTATTTATTTCTGTTTTAATATATTTAGGAATTGTATTCATTACTCCAGTCTTCAGTGTCACATGATCCTTCTTGCTGAGTCACATGATCCTTCTTCCATTTCTTGCTGAAAACTGTTGTGCTGTTTAATATTTTTGTAATATTATATTCTTCTCTATTCTCTATGCTTTCTAATCTTTGAATAGAAAGCTTAAAAAGAAGCATTTATTTGAAATAGAAATCTTTTGTAACATTATGAATGTCCTTCTTTACTCTCACTTTTTATCAGTTTAGTGTGGCCATGCTCAATGAAAGTATTAATTTCTTTAAAAAAAAAATAGAAAGGAAGAAAATAAAATATTACTGGCTCCAGACATATGAACAGTAGTGTGAAATGTACTAAGAAAGTTTCTTGGACGCTCTTATTTGTCACTGACCCTGATATAAAATAGTTTTCCTTATGTGTCCTTACACAATATATGAAATATTTTCCTTGTGATGACATGCTCATCTCTTATAAATGGTAATGACATTCTGGAATTTTTTCAAAATGGTTATAATCAGTGCATGTAACAGATGAGTTGCTGTCCCCGGCCAGACCTGATGAGGAACTCTGGCCAGATCTGGGAGAACTTAAGCTCTCAAGGCTCTCTCACATTCATTAGAGGCCTAGCGGGGATGCTAATCAGCCTGCATTTAACAGGATTGGTCCCCAGGCTCCATCAGAACAATCACATGAATCCACTTTACAATGCCTGGAATAGTAAGGTAGATGTGCTTCGGGTGCATTTTAGGATGCATGTTAACAATTCATACAAAAGAAGAGTGACTGTATAAGAGAAAAATCAAACATTTTCTTCAAATTTGCCAGAAATGTGGAACTACACTCTTAAAAATAAAGGTGCTTCACAATGCCATAGAAGAACCTTTTTATATAAATGGTTCCATAAAGAACCTTTAACATCTGAAGAACCTTTCTGTTTCACAAAAGGTTCTTTGTGGCGAAAGAAGGTTCTTCAGATTATAAAAAGGTAAGAAAGAGATGGTTCTTTAAAGAACCTTTGACTGAATGGTTCTTTGTGGAACCAAAAATGGTTCTTCTATGGCATCGCTGTGAAGAACCTTTTGAAGCACCTTTATTTTTAAGAGTGTAAGCAGAAATGGTGTCTTCTAAAATATCCTCTGATGTCCCATTGAGCACATTGCCCCCTAAATGGAGCATGCAAATGTTTCCAAACCTCAGTTGCCAAAGTAGAGGAATGAATTATGTATAACATGTTTGTGCTTTTCTCTTCTGTGTACATACTTCTGCCATGAATTACAAATTGGAAGCAACCAACAAGCACTGCATACACTTCAAAAGCATACACAAGTCTGGAACGAAGACCAAGGCCAGATCCCACAAACTTGTAAAAGGAAAATAAGACTCTTGTGGCATCTTTCAATAGCTATTGGGGGGAAAAAAAATATCCACACTGTACCCTTCCTTCATTGTAAAACCACTAAAATACAGCCTTTTATATTCTCTGTAGTGATGCATAGCTCAGTGCCTCGGAGCGAGATGCTCTTGCCCATACATTTTCTTAAAGGTGCAGCGTGTTACACAAACAGCGCTGAGTGGAGTCAGCCAGTGCGATTTGCAGTTGTTGAGACACAGATCCATTGAGGAAGAGAAGTGGTTGGAATCTGTCCGCTCTCATCTGTTGCCAGTTTAGAGAATGTTCTGGACTGTCCCCGGTCCATCACTGTCCAGCTTAATTACAGCTGTCTTTATGAAAGTTTAATGGCAGAATGGTGTGTTCTGGAAGTCATGAATTTTCATTCATAAAAGAGTTTGGAAGCATTTCTCCTTCTTACTTAGTTTGTGTCTGGGCTTGTGCTTTTTGTATTCCTAATACATGTTTTTTTATGGATTTGTTAGAATTTTAATCTGGCCATTGCTAACAATTTTCCTATTTTGAATGAAATATTGTTTAGGGAATATTCCTCACATTAAATCACCAAAGAGAAAATGTTAAAGGGGTCATATGATGCTTTTTTAAAGATCAATATTTTGTGTATTTGGTGTAACAGATAAAATCATGAAGATCTGCTTTATTATTGCTTTTTGCTCTCAAAACATAACTTTGAATATAATGGGATGTTATGTCTATATAGTATAATACTTGCAGTATTATGGTATTATGGGTCTTATGGTATGTGTTTCTTATAGCAAGCAAACACTTGGTATAAATGAAAACCTTGTTGTTGTTCCATATTTTAGTATCATTATCCCCAAACTGTCCAATTAAAACAACCTGTCACATCCTGTGCACAACATTATAAGAAAGTATCGATCAAAGGTCTACTTGTGCTAATCAATGAATAGTCCATGTGCACTGCAGTCCGCTAATTAACAGTAAAGCATTTATGAACAGTGCGGTCTGCTGATTCATGCCTGGATCAAAGAACAGCTACAGGCTTGCTCCAATATAACCACCTCGCTTTCATCACTTCTTACAATAGACCTCATATTTTAGCACTGGCATATGAGTGCCAGACCAACTTCCTCTTTGAATTTCCATTTGCCAAATGTGTGGGAGGCACTGGCTCTGTCTGGCCTTCATAACATTATATGTCAGTAAAGGCTCCCATTAATTAATAAGACTGTTGGTGGTTAGTCTGGAGTATGGTGGTTAATGATATATTGAATAGGAGAGTTGATTTTATTTATGAGTTATATTGATCTTTGATTATCTGTGATCTGTAATTTTTTTGGATCTCCATAAAATAAAAGTCAATGGACAAAAATAGCTGAAACATTCTCTCTGTGGTGGTAAATGATGTATTGAATAGGAAGAGTTAGGATTTTGATTTATGAGCTCTATTGATCTTTAATGATCCGTCATCCATTATTCATGTTTCCAAGGGAACGGGCTATTTTGAAATATTTAAATTCCCAAACCAATCTATATCAACAGAGTCCAGGCCCTTCCCCTAAAGGGAAAAAAACTTGTTAGATCTACGTTGAATCGTTAATTTTTGTAAATATGTTTAAATATTGATCTAAATATCAATAATGTCTTTTAAAAAAACTGTGTAAATTCTGCGAAGTAGTACATTTTTAACTAACTTTGGTTAAAAGAAGCTAATTTTTGAGAGAAAGGGACTTAGAATCTTGTTGAAAATATGACCTTCTTTCTTTTGTTCTTTGATTTGTTTTTGTATGATTTTCTCTCAAAAAGATATTTTTAAGAATGTTTAAAAGTGTTTTTGTCACTACAGTGAAAGTGGGGTCCATTGTTATTTTGGACCCCATTGACTGCCACTTTATGGACAAAAAACAGTTGAAACATTCTTCAAAATATTTTCTTTAGATGAAATCATTCAGGTTTATAACAAAATCACAAGTAAATTATGAATGTTATACTTTTTTAGATAACTTAAAGTTGCTTGCTGTGCCACACAAAAGTATAGGTCTAGATATACAGGGACTAGATTGGAACGGCGACTTATACATGAGAGCACTTAAAGATAGGCGTGATTTCATCTTGAATCAAACGTACTGCAACTCACAGCCTCTCGCAACCTCTTTGAATAGGATCGGCAGAAAGGTCACGGCGAAGGAAAGGACATCCAGAGCTTAGCTCTCAATTAATCACATCCAAAGCACTGCTGCTTATCTTGATACAGACCTGAGACCTTGTAATAGTGGATTCTTTTACTTATTCTAACCCCTGTGATTTTAAGAAACAGATTCCCTTGGGAACGAAGCGAGAAATCGGAGATTAACCAGGTGATCTTGAATTACAGATATCAAGGGTTGTGTGCATTAGCGAGAAACTCTATAAGTTTGCTGAGACATGTAAAAATAACACAAATTTTCCTGTTGCACAAGCAGTGACCTGTAATAGATCTGTTGTCTTATCTGAAATTGTTTGTGTGTGCCTGTGTTTGGGTCAACGGGTTTATGCCTTCAGTGTTTTGCCTTCAGTAAAAACGCAGATAAATTACAGCATCAACCTCTTGACATTGGATGCGAGCAAGAGATAAACTCAAAGATTAATAATTTAGACCACATGTTAGAGACTGTAAGCAATGGAATAACAAACCATTTATTGCTCTTGTAAAACTGCAGTGACCCAAGACAGCAGACAGTTTTGTTGTAGTTTGCTGTATAAAATTCACATACGTAGACATTTGTCAGCTTGAAATAACTGAAATAGCTACTAGAATTTAGGAAATTCAAACCGTTTGACCCCAAAAGACATTTACAGTGTAATGCAATCACTCACTGATGGTATTTTATATATTTACATATATTTATAGAGCTTGTTTGATGCATGTTAAGATGTTCTAGAAATCTATCTAAATATCCTCGTAAATACACACATATTCTGCTGTATGTGTTTTGTAGTTGCTTTTTTTTTCTTGTCTGGGATGTCATTTTTTCTCTCAAGGTCTTAACTTTATAAAATGGGGTGCAGTGGCGCGGCACCAGGCGAAAAAAGATATTGCACTTTAGTTGCTGAGATAAATTCAGTTATGTAGGTCAAGATAAATGTAACTAATATTAACTAATAAGAAACTGCGGTTTCCTGACTCATTATTTATTGCGCCAGTTTTTGAGAGGTTTTAATGAAAAACATCTACCACATGATCATACTACACGCAACCCTTCAATTACAGATTTGCTCCTTTAATCAGAGTTCATCTGGTTAGTTATTATGGCAGAGATCAGCCTCTTGAGACGTCTGCAACCTAAGAAAGCGATGAATTATGGCGTATGGTGTTCAGTCCTATTAACGTTTGTCCCAAAAGTAGTTTTGGATAGGGAATGGATAGTCTCTCTTCATCCAGACAGAGTTATTGCAATGCTTTCACACAAGTCGAGTTCAGTAATAACAGAAAGACTAAGTGGTGGTTGAAAGTTCTAGTTGCTAGTTGTGGGCTGAATGTGTCTCGACAGTATTGATCTGCTGTGAAAAGCGTAGGGAGATAGTGATTTGTTGCTTGTGACGCTGAGAAGCCCTCAGAGTCTGTCGTTTAATTTATTGATGAATAAGGAATGAAATGATGCAGATGGGAATTCTGCCTCTCGTCAGGACTGTCAGATTGATTGATGCCAGAATGGAAGATGGATTATTGCACGTGTGCAGAAATACTGTATGGCTTTACACTTAATTGCTATTGATGAGTGTGCAGGAAATCTAGACGGCCCACTTTCAGTCTGCAGACTCACTGACCTTCTTTTTGTCTCTTGTGAAGCGTGCAAACTCTATTTATGGATATTTGCCAAATAATTAAATCAATAAATAAAAATATACAATTTCATGTGTATATTATTATTTATTATTAAATTATTTGTTTATATTATTATTTATTGTTAATTGTATTGTGTGTGTATATATATATTTATTTAATTTATATATAATTAACAATTACACAATTAAATAATAAAAATAATCATATAAATGATACATTATATAAATATATATCATTTATTTAATTTATTAAAAATTGCATAATTGATAATATTAAAACTAAATAAATCACATACGTTATACATTATTATACATATTATATAATTTGTTTATTTAATTGTTTGTAGTTGTTAATTGTTAATAAATGTGAATTTAATACATCTTAATTCATTGTTTATAAACAATTCCATAGTTAAATAATAAATAAATCATATAAATTATGCATTCTATTATTGACAACCTTTGATAATGTTCTTTTTTTTATAAATGTATTTATTTATTTAGTAGTTTCATTTATAAGAAAATAAATATCTATATAGGAGAGCAAACATGTCCCACCAAATTACATGCAGATTTTGTGCAGTGTCAGAGAGTGTGAACAATGGATGTGCTTTCATTATCAACTCATTCCCTGAAGATAAGACCTAAACCCCTCAGCACCCAGAGGGCCCGGCTCCTTACCGGGCCCCTTAATGCTTTTTTCACCTGCACCTTGTTTAACGAAGGAGACTTCGTCTCATATCAGTTTGAGATTTGTGCCACCCTCCCAACCTCTCAAACATACACATTCTGTTCAGCCCTCTGAACCCTCATGCCCCATTACCACACACACCTGATCCAATCATCCACAGCTTAACCACAGTCTCTCTTGATGTTTAAATCTTATTCCTTTTTTTTCTAATTCTTTAATACAGTATAAATGATTGGCTCTAGTCTGCTCTGAAAAATGGGGTAGTGTAGAGGTCATACTCACCAGGTGGGCTAGACTTGTCATTTCTATCAGCGTCCTGAGAGCGAGGCCTGGCTAGCACAGCGTCCCAGGACGAGTCATTATTGCAGGTGCTTAATCCCACCCACTTTACCCAAATATCCCAAGAACACAGGCAAACATGGGGCTTTGATTTGTCAGAAAGCTAGTATTTCACCACACGTAATCCCAACAGGAAATAACAGCGGTAATGGGAAAAACAGATGGAAAAGCGTTGACCACTGCAGAGCAGAGCTTGAGCAGCCGTGCTCTCACTTGGACTGAGATCTGGCTCCATCACTGTCGGGCTCCTCAGGACACATCAGTCACAGCAGAAATTCACCTGTTGGTCTATCACTGCACACTTGAAGTATTCCCGTTATACCAGAACACCACAGCAAGCTGCTACGGCGTTCCAGAACGGTACATAAAGTGCATGAATGTATTGTGAAATGTGGACAGCATTCTCTGAGCAGGTGTTTTGATTTTGATTTGTAATAATTGCACCTTAAGTTTTCCCATTTCAGATTTTAAAGACAAGTGGCTTGCTTTTCCATTCCAATATCAAGCTGAGATGCAACTGTAATGCAAAAAAGAATAAAAGGAAAAGAAATCCCATTCTTATTACCATAATGCATCCAGATGTTTTTCTTTTGACCTTTTTTGTAATTCTCATCATTCTCAAAGGTAATGTATAAATATTTTAGAATTTATATTTTTTTATAGAAATAAGATATTTGCATTATGGTAAAATGAATTAGAGTTTATTTTATTTTTATTTAAATGTATTTATTTAAATAATTTTAAAGGTAGTATAACAAAACTGTATCTTGTCATATATAAATACTTTGTGCATTGCACGAATGGTTTTTATTTGTATTTTTATTAACATCTATTTATTTAAACAAATTATATTTTTGCAGTACAACAAAAAAATTATAAATACTTTGCTATTTATATTAGTTTTAGTAATAAAAACTACATTATAATTAATGAGAATGTTTTAATTTAAATCAGTTTGTCTATATATATATATATCTTGATCTATAATTTTTTTATAGATCTAAAGTTTTAGTAATGAGGGTTTTGCAACATTTTTGCAAGTTTTTATATTTTATTTTGTTTTTTATTTAAATCCATTTATTTAAAAAAAATTAAAATGCAGTACAACAAAAACCATCATAATAAATATTGAAATATTTGTCAATTTATACATTTGACATTTTATGCAATTTATACATTTCATAGTAACCAGAATGAGATTTACTGAGGATTTTGGTAACAGCTGACAACTGAACAGGACAGTCATCTTGCAGCCTTTATACTTCCTGTTTTCACAAAATATTATTATTGGGATGAATATTGAAAAAAAAACAAAAAAAAAACATCAGTATCTATAAAGAATAGTTGCCTGACTTTGCTTTTTTGGCCAGATTTCACATCCTCTAGATCTTTTAGATTTTTTATAATCCTCATAAATGGCACCAAGCAATGTTATGAAACTTCTTCCAGAGTCGACCGTATTAAATATTTGCAGGCTCGGCAGAGTCAAAGGTCATTTCCCCTTGATGTTTTGCAAGGAGCCCTTTGTTGTGTTACAGGCATAGGGTCTTCAGGTCTTTCTGGAGTTGATGAATGGGAAGGCTTGTGGACCACCAGAGTAATTTTGTTTACAGAGTGCGTCGTGGTGGGCGAGAGGTCACTGCATTAAGCAGAGTTGAGGGGTCGTGACCTGAACCTTTCCGGTAGCAGGCGCCGTGTTGAGTGAGGGCCTGAGATTCCCGAGTCCTGTATGGCTTCTCTCCTCTGCTTTACCATGTCAGGACTGTAATGTGAATCAGCTGTACAGCTGCAGTTATACGGCCGTGACAATATGAAGAATATCTGTGGTGGTGTGTGAAAAAATGTGATTGCAGTTTCTTTTAACTGTATCATGAGTTCAGCTGATTTACTAGCTTCAAAACAGCAATTTTCATAAACCATAATTCTGCATTTCATGGCTCTCTGGAATGCTTGATTCTGACTGGTCACTTGCTGCATTCTGCAGTCAAATATTTTCTGTATAATGGCCATTAAACTATAATTGTCTGTTTTGCCAGGCGACCACATTTTATGTCTCTTGTATCATTCTGCAGTCTCTTTCTTCTAAATAATGAAATTATGTCAATGTTTCATTGCATTTGTTTACTTATTTGATAAGTAGCTGTGTAATAAGGAGGATAACGCACAGTCAGACGGTCATTATCGCTAAATAAACCCCTTGAGGGTGATACGAGGCTCCTGATCCCCCTGTCTGGGTTTATATTGTGATAATGGCCAGCTGAGTGTATATTATCCCTTACTTAATATCTTCTTAATGATTATATATGAACTGTTAGCAAAGATTTTGGTAGGAAAACGCAAATTGAGAGAAATTTCTCCTGGTGTGTTCAGTTAGTATGAATTTAACCTGATCTCATCCAAAAATTACATGAGTTTTTCTAAAAATCCAACACTGACATAAATATATATATATATATATATAAGATATAAATAAAAAGTGTAATACTATGAAATATTACAATTCAAAATAACTCTATTATTATATATTTTTAGATGTAACTTTTTCCTGTGATGATAAAGCTGAATTTTCAGCATCATTAGTCCAGTCTTCAGTGTCACATGATCCTTCAGAAATTATTTTAATATGCTGATTTGATGCTCAAGAAACATTTCTTATTATTATCAGTTGAAAGCATTTCATATTATTGTAAGTTTAAATCTATTTTGCTGCTTATTTTATTTATTTATTTATTGTGAAAACAGTGTTTCCTTTTTCAGGATTTTGTAATTAATAAAACTTTCAGAAGAACATTTATTTATAATAGTTCTTTTTTTTTGTAACAGTGTAAAAGTTGTTACTTTCAGTTTTGATAAATTTAATACACACTTGCAGAATATAAATATAAATTAATGACACCAAACTTTTGGATGGCAGTATATTTCATTAAGTTACTTTTGACTCCTTCCTTTGCACCCCCCCAAAAAAAAAAGTTTGTCCCGATCCAGACCATCTCTTACACATTTTCCTTACTTTCCACCCTTTAAGTTGGTCATATCACCAACATATCATTGAGGTGCTGTACAGAAACCAGCGCACAGAGAGGGCAACATGCCCAGACAAACAAAGGCTTTTATGATTTGTGGAAGCATAGAGGAAAGAGATCCAAGACATTTTTCCCTTTCCTAGCCTGCAGCAACAGTCCCTGGAATCTCCTGAGAATACGACGAATTCTCTCAGTAACATTTGTCCCTCATGAAAACAGTGTTTTCAGTATTGTATGGCTGCATATGGTATGCATTTGAGGACTCTACGCTTCTGTCCTCACATTAATGTCACCGTAAATTGGCCAAAGCCATTCCCGAACACAAGGCCAGATTTTTCCGCTTGTATCAGTCGTGGCGTCCTTCACCACGAGAAGCTAATGCTGAGTTACCTCCACCTCATTACTCTCTAGAGTCTCCATCTCTCAGCAAGAGTGGCCCTCTTTCCATAGACATTCACCCAGGCATTCAAGGGCAGGGATTGTGAGTCGTAGAGTGGAGACACTTTTCATCCCTGCTGCTCTCTCTCTGTCTTCTCTTGTTTTCCCACTCCACTGTGAGAGATTGATGAGACAGGTGCGGCCAAGAACAGACCGGCTGGCAGTAAATCCATGGTACAATCAGCTAGAGGACAGAGGGAAAGAAAATACAAAGGGATGGGGATTTATGTCTGGAGTGTCTTGGTTATTTAATGGGGCTGCACTGAAGTCTCAGCATTATTGATTAATTATTTTAATGAAAACATATTAAGACCTCTAAATCTGATCTTCTTGTACTCTCTGGAGACGAAGGTTTATGACGTCAGTCGACCATAATTCTGACAATGTTCTCTGTGTTTGGGCTCCACAGGTAAAAGCAGACGATGCAGATGGAGGGTCGTTTGGGGCCATTACGTACTCGATTGGATCCGGGCTCGCTAGCGCTCCTCCCAGCCAGTTCACCATCAATAAGGAGACTGGACAGATCTGCACCAGTGTGGCTCTGGATCGAGACGAGGGATCGGAGAGTTTCGACTTCACTGTCACTGCAACGGATGGGGTGAGGGAATGAGTTTGTACCTGCCTCATACAGGAATATTCTGGGCTCAATCAATGTTTGTAGCCTTTATGTGTAATTCATTATAAAAGTAGTTTTAATGCATTAATTATGCCTTGTAATGTACCTTATTGTGCAATCTCATGAATAATTGTAACCACAGTCAATACATTATAACACTTCTCAATTCTATGCATTTGAAATTCAGTTGTAATTATTTACGACTAGATATAATGTATTACAGTGCACTTAATGAATTATTGTAAGGCATTATTCCCTTTAGTAACCGTTTATAATGCATTATACTTAATAGCTTTAAGTGAAGTGTTACCAAAAATGTTATTCAACTTTATGGTGAGGTACTTACTGTGGAAGTGAATGGGGCCAATTTTTAGAGGTTTTAAGACCAGAAATGTGATGCTTATAATTTTATGAAAACACATTCATTCATCTGTTAAAAGTGTTATTTGAGCTATGAAATTGTTCTCATTCTTATAGTCATTTTAGGGTTTTTGGTGTTATGTTGTCATGGCAATGAAATTGTAAATATGGGAATAACTGTACATGTTTTTCACACTAAAATCATGTCAACACTCATTACTTGCATATTGTTTACATCTTTTAGCAACAATTTTGAAACCATGAGTTTTTTAAAACTGGCCCCATTCACTTCTTTTTTAATAGTAGCTGTAGTATTTTTAAATAAAGCTTAAATAAGATATAAATATTTTAACACAGGCCCCATTCACTTCTGTTTTTAATAGTAGCTGTAGAATATTTAAATAGAGCAGAAATAAAACATAAATATAAGATGAAAAACTTAAACTTAAATGAAAATTTTGAAGTTCCCTTGGCAACTAATTGAAATTTAAATAAACAAAGATGACGTACAAAAATTACTAAAACTAAAACTGAAGTAAAAATAAATTAAAGCAACTGTATATAGAAATAAAAAAAATAATAAAAACTATATACTTGACAAAAGCACAGAACTAAATTATTAAAACTAAAATTAAAATGAGAAATAAAGATGTAAAAGTAAAAGTGAATTCAAAATATTCATAAATGCTATAATGGTATATAAATATTACTAAAATAACACTGGTCTCACTGGTCTCACCAAGATTGTTTTTTTTTTGTGGTGATCAACATTATACATTATATTTTAAACTCAACGCACAAAATTGCTGTAAGGCCCACATTGTATGTTAGGGTCCAAAAGTGTGAGACCACTTGGAAAATTGTTGGTCATTAATACATTTAATATGCTTTTTAAGTGTTTGAGAAACCTGTTTCATTTGGAAATGTATACACTGCAGCTTTAAGAGTCGAAAACCCTTTAAAACTCAGTTCCGAAGCATAAAGGTTGATTTAAAAAAAAAAAACACCATTACTTCTATCATGTAGCACCTAGATGCCCAGTCACATGCCCTGCTCAATCCTGTCTTCACTTAGTTGCCAGTAACAACAATCATGAGCTGTGTAAATGAAAATGCAATAAAGCACAGTGTCCCAGGGGCACATTGCTGTACACACACACACACTCACGCTATTTCCCTTTATAAGCTGCTAGCAGCGGCCCGCTTTGTTTCCCATTTCAATTATTACTGCAGCCATAAAATGCTGGCTGTGATGAGCGAACAGCCCACTACACTGCATACAACAGCTCACTGGCCCCTCATAACCTGGAAAGGTAATTATATGCCACTGTGAAGTTTTCATCTGCATTATTACACACCAGAAATCATCCAGATAGATTAGACAGTAGTGTGACAGTATCTACAGTCCTGTCGTCGTTATCATCGATATGATCTTTTCCCGCAGGGAGGCCTTACATCCTCGGCCTCTGTGAAGGTGTCACTGGTGGACATTAATGACAACAGACCGACATTCTACCCTGTGAACTATGCCGTCAGCTTGAGCACACAGAGCACGCCCGGGACCTCCGTTGTCAGGGTAACGGCCCACGACCCAGATGCTGGTGCAAATGGTAAAGTGACATATCACACTGTCCTTGATGGAGGATCCAATTTCTTTACCCTCAACAAGGACACAGGTATTTCAATTATTAAATTAGATATTTAGGTATTTGGCTTTTTGGTCATTTCTTTTGTGTTCTTCTCATTTTTATTATTTTTTTTTTTCTAAAAATGTACCTGACGGAGGATCCAATTTCTTTACCCTCAACAAAGACACAGGTATTTCAATTAATTAAACTATTAAATGATTATACATATATATATATATAGAGAGAGAGAGAGAGAGAGAGAGAGATAGATAGATAGATAGATAGATAGATTTGTTTCTAAATATGTATATATAGTGTATATATGTGTATATAGTTTTTATACATTTTTCTTGCCATCAATCTATCTATCTATCTATCTATCTATCTACATACAAACATACATGCATACATATATAAGTGATAAATTGATGTGACTTTTATATTAAATTTATATTAAACTTTTATATTAAATAATATATGTATTATTTAAGTTATATATAAATGAACGTTTATATTTAGGGAATCATTCACCCCAAAATTTTGTTTGACTTTGAAAAGCCCTTATGACTTTCTTTAAGGAGCACTAAATATTATGAGCACGTTTGCGTCAGGTTGAAAAAAGGCAGAGCAAATTTGCTCATCCGTATCCTCGTCTTTAATTCTCACAGTCTTCCGGCTTAATCGTATATCTCGTTTAATTCCATTCCCACTGCATTTTTTCTCTGTTAGGTGTGATCTCTCTGTCACGCTCGCTGCATGGAAAGGCCAACTCTGTCATCACCATGGTGATCACAGCACGGGACGGAGGCGGTCTCACAGCACCTGTCAATGCCAGAGTGAACATCAGCGTTGTGGCCGGCTCAGTGGCGCCGCCGGTGTTCGAGCAGGCGCAGTACTTCTTCACCGTGTTTGAGGACGTGCTCCGGGGTACTGAGGTTGGCGTAGTGAGGGCCAGCGGCAGGAATGGTTAGTTTCAGCTTTTTCCATGTTACGTCTTCTTGGAATTACCGTTATATTGTCTAAAAATAAACTAAAATAAGTATCCATGTGTTGCTGCATACTTTCGCATAGCTTTGCTAACCTCAGTGCTGCGGCTCTCTGAGGCTGTGAGACAGTCAAGGGTGCTGAAAAGCCTGATAGGGAATATTTTCACTCTCGCTGAGCCAGTTGTGCAAATAGAGCAGCAGCTGCAGCGTGAACCTCATTAAACAGTCACATCCATCACTGATTCCACTCTACCTCATGTTGCTGGAAATTATTATTTGTTGATGTATATTTTCTGATAGCACAGACATATCGTAGGGATGTTTAATGAAAAATAATGGAGAATTCTATAGGATGTACCTGTCTGTACTAGGGATGCACTGATATTACAATTCTGGCTGATACTGATAAGCCGATAATTATATTCAAGTATGGCTGATAACTAATAAATGGCCATTATTAAAATTCGATAGTATTTTATCTAAATACATTTGAACTAAAACACTAATTTTAAAGTTATTAAAGTGATTTTTGGCATCACACCATTATAATGTACAGTATGAAAAATGTAAATGTTGAGTTTTGCTATAGACTTATGGTGTTTTTTTTATTATTTTAATAATTAGGGAATAAGTAAGTAATAATTGGGGAAATGTGATTTATATGTACATGTAAATATACACAAATACATTTATATATTTAAGAAATATATGTAATATATAGTTATATTTATACATAATATAAATAATACATAAATATGATTGAATATGTACATGTACATATTACTTAAATATATACATATATATTTTTATGTATTTATATATACATGTAAATATACACAGTACACACACACACACATATATTATGTAAACACAAACGTTTATTTTGGATGCAATTAATCGTGATTAATCGATTTTTTACAGCACTAGTTTATAACCAAAATGTTGCAGGTTTGGATGACTCGAGGGATGATCCATGAATCACCACCTTGCGTTTCTCCAAGAAAACTGTCCTTGTAATAAGTTTAGAAAGTCACTTTAGATTAAATCATCTGCCAAATCACTGCTTATAAATCTTATCCAATCTCTCTCTCGCTCCAGGAGTCTCTAAGGATGTCACCTACGCTATCTCTGCTGGGGATCCAGATGGCTATTTCATGGTCGATCCAGAAGCTGGAGCGCTCAGAACAAGCCTTCCTCTGGACCACGAGTCACGACCCTTTTTCGACTTGGAAATTCAAGCGCGCAGCGGTTCCCCTCCAGCTTTTGGAGAGACTCACGTTCGGGTCACCATTGCAGATGTGAACGATAACGCCCCTATTTTTTTCCCGTCATCCTCTGAGTCTCTGCTTCTACCGGAAGCCACAAAAATGGGTACCGTGGTGTACTGCGTGCAGGCGGAGGACCGCGACTCCGGCCCTAACGGACAGCTGAGCTTTGACCTGATGTCGGCCGGAGGGCAGCGCACGTTTGGGGTGGAGCGCAGCAGTGGGGAAATCCGGCTAATTGGGAGTCTGTCATACGACAGCGTACCGCGTTACGACCTTCAAGTGATCGCGAAAGACAGCGGCGTGCCTCAGCTCAGCGCTACGTTCAGCCTGGTGGTCCACATCCAGGCGGAGAACGACCAGGGTCCTGTGTTTGACACAATGACGTACCGTGTGGAGCTGAAGGAGAACACACCACTCAACACCAACTTCTTACAGGTCCGGGCACTCAGTAGAGACCCCAATGGAAATGGAGGGTCGTCCAAAGGCTCTACACCATCTTCCACACTGGCATACCGTCTCCGGCCTGATGGGGACGCGGCGGGCTTTGGGATTGCCCTGGACAGTGGATGGCTGTTTGTTAAGAGCGCTTTGGACCGTGAGGCCAAGGATATCTACCTGTTAACTGTGCTCGCCACTTCTGGAAGCGGCCAGATGGGGAAGACTGGCAGCGCGACGGTGAGAGTTTCCGTTACGGATGAGAATGATAATTCTCCTCGTTTCTCTCAGGAGAGGGTGTTCTTGGCAGTGAGAGAGAACTTGCCTGCGGGAACTGGTTTCGGGAGGGTGTCTGCTACCGACCGCGACGCTGGTCTCAACAGCCACCTTACGTACAGATTACTCCACACGGACCGCTACTTCCAAATCAATTCCCACACTGGTGAGCTGGAACACAATCCGAATCTGCAAAGGCATTTGTTATTTATACATTTAGGAAATGTTTTAGATGAGGGATTTTCAAGCTTTTTGACAGCAGATTTGTTTCCTAAAAAGGCAGCTATTTATAGTGTGAGACCCATTTATAGTGTGAAAAATGGGGAAAATATATGTTATTTTTTTCTACCCACCGTTAAAAGTACTGTTAAATGTATTTCCTATGTAGAAAAACAAAACTATGCCTATCAATAAACTAAATAAAATAATTACGATTATTATATCAAACAGGAAAGATTCCAGTTTTAGAAACAGTGTTTTTTGTTTTTTGTTTTGTTTTCTTTTGTTTATAAAACATTACCTTCTGGGCATGGTTGAAAAGCCCTCTGTAGACTCTAGTCTAAACTTTTGACCATCAACTCAGTGCAACTAAGGTCTTCAAAAATCAAGTATTATTTTAGTATTATTTACATACTGTATACTCTTATAGTTTTTATTGATATTTTAAATGTTTTAAATGTTGAATATTTTATATTTTGAGTTTTTCAGTTATTATGTAATATGCTTTTGTCATTTTTATTTTTAGTATTTAGTTGTTGTTTTTTAGTATTTATATTTATATTTCATTCATTTTTATTTCTTTTTTAATGATTTTAGTACTTCAAACTAATTGTAGTTCGATTTTATTTCAGTTAGCTGCCAAGACAAATATTTACATTTATAAATACTATAATATAATATATTTATATTTATTTTAGCTTTATAAGAAAATGTTTTTTTTTAATCATTTTAGTTTAGTTTTTTATAATTTTATTTTGTACAATAACTACACTAAAAATCAATTGCAGCAGACTGAGTATTCTGACTGACTCAAACATTTCACGTGTAGGTGAAATCAGTACCAGAGCGGCTCTGGACCGTGAGCATCAGTCCAGTTATCAGCTCATCGTGGTGGTTCAGGACGGTGGTACTCCTCCACGTAGTGCCACTGGAACAGCCCATATCACGGTGCTGGATGAGAACGACAACGCGCCAGCGTTCAGCCACACACAGCCTGGCAGGGAGATTCTCATTCAGGCAAGAAACGGACTGGCACAGACTATATTTAAAGCCTTAAATCAATGTGTCATAACATAGGTGCTTGTGTTTATTAAAGCACAGTTTACACATCATAAAAACGTCATTACGTCTGTACATAATATCTTTCAAAAATTGTTTATGTGACCTTGGATACGTTCCCGCTCTTGAAGTTGTTTGTATCAAGTATAAGCAGCCAGACTGTGTTGTTTAAAACTTGTTTGATGTTTTCCAGGTTCAGGAGGGTCTTCCTGCCGGTTCTTTATTAGGAACTCTACACGCCAAAGACCCAGATGAGGGAGAGAATGGCACTATTTTCTACTCATTATCAGGTAAGCAAAAGTCTAGTTTTGGGTCTTCTTATTGCCAGAGGATGTTATTGCAAAAAGGTAAAACTGCAAAACGTAAACATATGTCCTTACAGTTATCTTTGCGCCCAATGTGATGTATTGTACGGATAATTATACTACCATATTTGTCTATATTTATGCTTCCATTTGTCCTTGCTTTTTAAGGCTCCAGAGCGGAACGTTTCTCCTTGAACCCAAACACCGGAGAGCTGCGTTCCTCGTCCCCCCTGAGGCGAGCTGAAAAAGCAGAGTACAGCTTCACCATCACTGCCACGGACCGTGGAGCTCCGTCTCAGAGCTCTTCAGCTGCCTTACTTATACAGGTGAGATTGTCCAGGCACATTTTAAAACTTCACTTTCTATGTTAGAAACACGGGAGGTATGTCAGACCCATGGCCTAGTGGTTAGGATACATGTTGGAATTTGGTGCTCATGCAGGAGATGCAGGTTTGAATCTGGCTTGCGTCATGCCACAATCCCTCCCTCTCCCTCATAATTTCTCCTTTTTAGAGTCTCTATAGTTAAAAACTAAGCGAGGCCGATAGCTCACATTTAACCATATTTGTGTAGCATCAAGCAGCCATTATCTTATCTTATCTTATCTTATCTTATCTTATCTTATCCTTTTCTGCCTGTGCAAAACTTTCCGAGAATTGTTGTGTGTGGTTTCCAATTATGTGCCTGTAGTGTTTTTAGCATGTTTTGGCTGGTTGCTTCAAGTCAAATGACTGCCCTTAATTAATTTTTTTAGTTAATCTGCCAAAATCTTAAAATCCTGCTGCATGAGCACCAATATGGACAAGCTGTCTTTCACTGTGCCAAACGATTATCATGCTTACAGTCCCCTGAGCTGTGGTATCATTTTTCAAGCAGGAAAAATGAGCTGTGGCCCAGAGGCCAGCTCCTGTCTAGTTATATTTAGGATTGATTTTAAAGTACTTTTACTCGTTTATAAATCACTCAATGGCCTAGGACCTAAATACATAGCAGATATGTTCACTGAATATAAACCTAACAGACCACTCAGATCATTAGGATCAAGTCAGTTAGAAATACCAAGGGTTCACACAAAACAAGGGGAGTCTGCTTTTAGTTATTATGCCGCCCGCAGTTGGAATCAGCTTCCAGAAGAGATCAGATGTGCTAAAACATTAGTCACATTTAAATGCAGACTCAAAACTCATCTGTTTAGCTGTGCATTCATTGAATGAGCACTGTGCGATGTCCGAACTGATTGCACTATATTCTATGTATAATCGTTTTCTTAAATTCATTTTAAACTTCTTAAATCAATTGTTTTAATCATTTTCAATGTTTTTAAATTCCTTGTTTTATTGTTGTGATTATTTTTTTTTTTCTTTTCTTTTATGTAAAGCACTTTGAATTACCATTGTGTATGAAATGTGCTATACAAATAAACTTGCCTTGCCTTGCCTTGCCTATGCAAACACAAACACCTCAAAACTCCCAGGATTATTTCCTGCTCCAGAGGAACATACTGTAACCCAAACCCCTGTATTAATCCCAATGCTCAGCATGGAACTGCGTCAATCAGACATGTCAAACTATATCTTTGACAATAGGATAATTTTCATGGCTTTTCATTCCAACGTAAAGAATACATATTCTAAAGAGTTTGTTCTCTACAGAATGATTCTTGCCAGTTCTCTTTTGTAGCGAAATATCTTTAGTGCTTTTACAGATGTGATTTCAAAAAGGGAATTGGAGGCTAATTGTAGAGTGTGCGGTTGCATGCGATTTCTGTTCTCCCTGTTTGTATGGGGAAGATGAGAGTGAGGGAGACAGAGGGAGAATGCACCTTTGAATCAAGTGTTCCCAGATGGCTCTGATGAGGCCCAGCTGTGGTTCCCCATGATCAAACGGAAAGCTGCAAACCTCGGTAGCGCTAACGCCGATATGCTCGCACCACAGAACCTTGCACCGTAGCAATCTCAAGATAATATTTTACATACCATCAGTAATGCCAGCTTCATTTTGAAAGTCCAGGGTTCTTTGCACCTAAAAGAGAGCCCAGGAATGGATCAGCGTCAATCCTTCTGTTGCTTTCCTTCCTGTGATCCGGTATGCATGTAGTTTTGTTTTTTCCATGGGGATATTAGTATGAAAGGCTTCACCTGTCAACCATTTTCCAGCTTTTACTGTACTTCAAGGACTTGGGAAATTATATCACGTACCTTTAATGTGGCAGGTTCACTCCATTTTATTCTTTCGGTATTGAAAGAAGTCTTTTATGGTAACCAAGGCTGCATTTATAAAAATACAGTAAAACAGTAACATTATGAAATATAGTTATAATTCAAAAGAACTGTTTTTTATTTAACCTAACTTAACTTAACTTAACTTTACTTTACTTTACTTTACTTTACTTTACTTTACTTTACTTTACTTTACTTTTATTTTATTTTATTTTATTTGTAAGAGCAAAGCTGAATTTACTCCAGTCTTCAATGTCACATGATCCTTCAGAAATCATTCTAATATACTGATATGGAGCCACATTTACTAACAGCTTGAGCAAACTATCTTTTGGCGTTAAAATAGTACTGTCAGGATTTACTGAAGACGCACAGTAAGAATTAGCACTGAAAAGGCATGGACACAGTTATTTTTGTGCCTGACCTTATTGAATATGCATTTGTAAGAGTTTCCCTTCCAGACACAAAATTTATGAGAGGAGAGTATTAAAATGACTCACGAAACGCGATTTACTAAAGTTTGTTCTCGTCAAATTACTGGTATTTGTGGCATTATTTAACGGCCAAAAAAGGCAGGCGGTAATTTGTGCTGCTCTTAGTAGATTGCGCTGGTCATTATGGAAATGATTCTTTAATGTGCACATTGCTAGTAAATCACCCGCAGAAATGTCCCATCCCATCGCGCTTTTATGGAATTGCGCTCTAACTCTAATTTGTCCTGTTTAGTAAATCTGGCCCTTGGTCTCAAGAAACATTTCTTATTATTATCAATGTCGAAAACAGTTGTGCTGCTTAATATTTTGTGGTAAAATGATAGGTTTTTTTAGGATTCTTTGATGCATTTATTTGAAGTAGAAATCTTCTCTAACATTATAAATGTCTTTACTGACACTTTTTGTCAATTGTATGGAAAGTTTCATAGTTCAAGGAGGCGTTTTGTAAAATATACAAGTTGAACTTAAAATATAACTAGCATGTCTTCTGAAATCTTCCCAATCTGTAGGTCACTGGCTCCACAAGGACTCCTCCAAAACCCAACACTCTATCCATGATGCTCAACTCAGTGGAGGGAGCCAAGCCTGGCTCTGTTATTGGCTCAGTTAGATCACATGACCAGAGTGAAGTGACCTCAAACGGTCAGGTGACCTACCTTGTAGTGGGAGGCACAGATCATGAAGGAACCTTTATGGTTGACCGTCTCACAGGAGATGTGTACTTGGCTAGAGAGCTGGACTATGAAAAAGGGTCACGGTATACTCTCCAGATCGAGGTGGACGATCTCTCCAAGGCCTATCCAAGCACTCACATGGTTCAGTTAGAAATCAACGTGCAGGACAGTAATGACCACGCACCAGAGTTTCCAGAAGATCCAGTCACCATTGTTATTCCTGAGAACATACAAGCCGGTTCCTCCGTTTACACCTTCCAGGCGACTGATAAAGATGGTAGTGGACCCAACAGCGAGATACGTTATTCTATCCAACAGCGGTGGCCTGACATCCCAGATCTTTTTAGTCTTGATCCTGTCACAGGAGTCTTAAAACTGGGCCGAGAGCTGGACCGTGAGGAGACCTCCAGCCTGTTCCTGGTGGTCCATGCCACGGATTCAGCCTCGGATCCCAATCAGAGACTCTGGGGATCGGTGACGGCACGAGTGTTCGTCACCGATGAGAACGACAACGCTCCGATCTTTAGCTCCCCGACTGCTGTTAGTGTGATGGAGGACCAGCCGGTGGGCTTTGTGCTGCTTTACGTCATGGCCCGGGATGCAGACCAGGGAGAAAACGGCCGAGTGTCCTACAGGATCCAGTCAGGAAACACAGCGGGGCGGTTCGGCCTCAGCCTGAACAGTGGTAAGACTCATTACTTCGCTCTATTTAAAAAACATCTCTTTCTCACACCACGCTGCTTTATGGGCCGTTCACTCAAATCCAGAAGCAATTTAGCAGAACGGGTCATTTTCTTCAACGGTTATTCATGAGAGCGCAGTTTTATTTTGGCCTGTCGACCGCACCTCTTTGATTTGGCGCTGGAAGTATGCATTTATTAGTTTGAAATTTCTCCCATTATCCAAGAAGACGTCCATTTACAGCTCACGCAAAATTAGATTAAATAGACAAAGTCACCTAATCGACTAAACAGCTGTAGTCGATTTTCCTTCCATTATTGTCGAATGGTTTATATTGTAGGTTAGTGTTTTATTTCTGTTCTAAATCAGCCGTATACTATATACTATATATATTAAAGTTGGTTTAAAGCGCACGATAAAGTCACAGCTGATATTAGCCAGACACTGAGGAGAAAGTCTTCAAACTCTTTAGGTCTAGAGATGGATGTTAAGCACAAAACCAGAGCCACCGTACTCAGAAGCAGAAGCCAGCTCAAACATCTCAATGATGTGTTTAAAACTAGAGTGTGTTTGGTGGACTATAAATAAAAAAAGGAGGCCGCACACAGACTTTTCACAAAGACACAATAATATTTCGCAGTCAGCAAGCAGTCAGGCTGCCATATCGACCGCAGGGGTGTGTTTATCCTGAGTGACCCTCGCCTGGGGTCTTGTTGATGACAGCATTGCAGAGAGGTATAGCTGGAAAGGTTCAAAATGGATCCGTGACAACAACTTTCTGCTCTGGTCTTCATACCAGAAAGTCAGCAAAAACGACATTCTCAAATTCCGTATAGAGAGTGGAGGAGCTAAACTGAGGAGAAAAACAGGATGAATAAAGCTAAGATGAATGTCAGACTATAGTTATGGATATTGTGTTTGACTTCTATGTTGTATGAGCAATTTTAAGTTCACATAGGACCAGCAAAGATGAATTAGCCCCTGAAGCATGCATGCATGAATGAATGAATAAATGAATGAATGAATGAATGAATGAGTTTTATGATAAATAAAGCGAAAAACTTCTAATATATATAGAGAACCGTAGCACCCCCATTATTCTCAGTGGCATTTTCTGAGCTGGCACATGCATTATTATATTATATTAAATATATATAATAATTAATGTAAATAATAAATAAATGTTGCAGTTGAACTAAATTTACTAAAACAGAAATACAAATAAATTAAAGCTAAATAGAAATAATAAAAAACTAATAAAAATTACAAGCACATAAACACATAAATAATTATGTTATATATTATTATATTATATTACATTATATTATATTATATTATATTTAATAATACTTTTTTTTTTTTGCAATTTATATTGCTTGCTGGAAAAATATTGACCATTTTTAAGTGGCCATTAATGGAGAAACATTCTTTTTATTCACATAATAGTGTACAGTAGTTACAGCATCCTAAGCTAGCTAACCCTCCAGCTAACTTTGTCCCCCTGGGTAATACCATGTTTTTTTAAATAATGTACTGGTAATATCATGGTATCATTCAATATTATGCTGTATACCGTCAATATGGTACTTTTTCTAAAGGTGAAACTCAGCAGTATTAGTTGTGGTGGGCTATTTTAAGTCACAAATGAACTTCTAACCTCAGCAGAGCAACCGACTTGCCCAGCCACATTCAAGAAAAGCTTTATGATGGTGTCTGGCATGTGTGTACATAATGAAATATTACAAATATGCGTAGTATAAAAAAAAGAACAGCTCCCTGACCTCTGCCACGCGTCTCCGGCCACAGGACAAATGATCAGGAGGCCATCTGCAGCAGATTTACAGATGTTTTTCTCTTCCCCTCTTCTCCAGGCTCTCTCTCCATCCTCAAACCTCTGGATCGTGAGGAACAGGAGAGCTACAACCTCACCATTGTCGCTGAGGATCATGGGATACCCCAGCATTCCACCACTCAGGTGCTGTCTAAAAAACTTCTAATATATATAGAGAACCGTAGCACCCCCATTATTCTCAGTGGCATTTTCTGAGCTGGCACATGCATTATTATATTATATTAAATATTATAAATAATCTGTGTAAATAATAAATAAATGTTGCAGTTGAACTAAATTTACTAAAACAGAAATACAAATAAATTAAAGCTAAATAGAAATAATAAAAAACTAATAAAAATTACAAGCACATAGCAAAATTAAAACTTAAAAAATCTGCATTTATATAAATATTTATATTATATTATATTATATTATATTAATTATATTATATATAAAACCTCTGGATCGTGAGGAACAGGAGAGCTACAACCTCACCATTGTCGCTGAGGATCATGGGATACCTCAGCATTCCACCACTCAGGTGCTGTCTATCCAGGTGATTGATGTGAATGATGAAGCACCATGGTTTGAACGCAGCGAGTTTGAAGCCCAAATCAGAGAGAACCAGCCAGCAGGAACAAGCATACTGAAGGTCTCAGCCTCAGACCGGGATCATGGTGAGTTGATTAATTCCTACAATAGTCCATGTTAAATGTGCCTTTACTTCTGAAAAGAATCGCCTACATTTCGGGGTATTCCAACCTTTTAGATGTTCATGACCTGTGTCTAAAAACTTCACCATCTGGTTAAAGCAGTTATGTTGTGTTGTGGTGAGGGCAGTGTTTTTTTTTAACGCTTCCTGAGGAGGGTTTGTGGGACTCATTCTCAGCCCCTGGGCTCAGTGAGAGAGTATGAAGGAGAGATTGTAAAGACATTCTTCAGGAAGCTTTAATTGAGTAAGCAGGTGCTCGTGCCAAAGCCCGCTGACTTTGCACGCAATCTGGCACCCGTATGTCTTTAGGCCCACGCTTAACACTTGTGTGGACCACGACTCAGCGGCTGAATCAGCAAAATGAACTACTAATGAAACCAGTATTAAATCCAAGATGAAAAGGTTTGAACCTGGATATTTCAATAAATTCAAATTAGTTTGTTCACAAACACCAACTTCCTGTTCACCTTCTAACTCAGAATGGAAGGGCAGACTTATTATACTGCGGTTTTTGCCTTACATTTACTCTGCACTTTATGCTAATTTTCAGCATTATCTACTACATTTGTCAAAATCTGCAGAGCACACTTGACAACATACTGTGTCCCACAATGCAATGCATCTGTTTTGACATACCATTTTCAGTGCGAAACCATATGTTATTTCATCTGACTGCCAAAAATATTTTTAAATAAAAAGTTCAAAAATATTTAAATAAAATGTAAATAATATATTTAGGTAAATTATTTATATATATTTTAATAATATATATATATATTTTTTGTAATTTATTTGTAATAACTGGATGCCACTCATTTGCAACATATGTTTTGTTACAGGCACTAATGGGTTGGTGACTTACGGTGGTGTGACAGAGGATGGATTCACAATTAATCCTGAGACGGGTGTGATATCTGTCACTCAGGTTCTAGACAGGGAACTTCAAGACCACTATACTGTAACAGGTATTAGCTTTTATATTTTTTCAATTATTTTTATTTCATTTTTATAATTTAATATATTTATTTTTTATTTTTAGTTAACTTGTTTTGTGCTTTTATAATCGTTATTAATTTATATATATATATATATATATATATATAAATAAATAAAAATTATAAAAACACAAAAAAAGTATATATATATATATTTACATTTACACACACACACATATAATAAAGTACTAATTGTTTTATTTCAGATTTATTTAAAATACAGTAACAATTAACAGTACCATCACTGTCTTAAAAAATCTTATATTATAATCAAAATATTATTTTATGTAATTATAATTTATTATTAAACTGGTAATGCATTTAATAATCCTCTTTTTTTTGTCTTTTTTGTCTATGCAATAGTGTATGCAAAAGATGGAGGCATACCCCCTAACTTTGCCAAGGCTAAAGTGCACATCACAGTGCTGGATGTGAATGATAATTCTCCTGCTTTCGGGCGGCAGCATTATAGCCTGGAAGTGCCTGAGAACCAAGAGCCCGTGGAGCTGTTCACCCTCAAAGCCACAGACCTGGACACCGGAGAGAGTGGACGACTGGAATATAAGATCACTGGTAAAACAATTATTTGAATTTTTAGATTTTTTGTACAGAGGAATATGTAGAAGAACTTCTACAACCAGAGTCTATAAATAAAAAAAAAACATACTGCATTTTGAATTATATGTGGTCAAGGCACGTTACTGTTTTTGTTCACATTGCAGGCTTGTTTCTTATAAAAAGAAGATTCAATCTGCTTGATTGTTAACAGATGTTGTGTCTGTGTGTTGCAATTCTAGCTGGTGACCCAGATGGTGACTTTCGAATTGATGGTTTCTCTGGAGCTCTGTCTACCTCAAGACCTCTGGACCGAGAGCGGAAGAACAGTTATTCTTTGAAAGTGGTGGTCCAGGATCACGGCAGCCCGTCTCTGAGCAGCACAGCCACAGTGGAGATCTCAGTTCTTGATGTAAACGACAACAGGCCTAAGTTTGGAAGCAGTAGCTACACCGTCGATGTCTCAGAAGATGCTGCTGTAGGTTTGGTGGTGTTGGATGCGACAGCCACAGACGTGGATGAAGGCGAAAACGGTCAGATCTTATACTTCCTTAGCCAAGAGGCCAAAGGTGCATTCACAGTACATCCAGACACGGGAAAGATCACAACCACAGCACTTCTGGACCGAGAGAAAAGAGCTTCTTACATCTTCCAAGTGTATGCAGTTGATCTATCACCCGCCGCTCCCCGCAACACCACAGCCCAGGTGACCATTACCATCCTGGACGTCAACGACAATGCACCATTCTTCATCCAGGACCCGCTGATTATCAACGTGTCCAGTGGAAGTGTGTCCACGCATCAGGTGGTGGCCACCATGAGAGCAGAAGATAAGGACTTTGGAGCCAATGGTTCAGTGTTCTACCGCTTTGCAATGCCAGTCAGAGGATTTGCTATTAACTCGTTAACAGGCGAGATCCAGACCACCGAGAAGCTCCAGACCCTGACGCAAACCCAGCGCACCCTCATAGTGGAGGCGATGGACCAGGGCAGTCCTCCCCAGTCTTCTCTAGGAGTGGTGATGGTCTATGTGAAGGAGCAAGATTACAAGGGCATTCGATTCTCTCGCACCGCCAGAGATGTTAGCATACAGGAGAATGCAGCTAAAGGTAGGCAGAGAATTTTTACAATAAAAATGATTGTGCTATTAGCCTGCAATTTTTTGTTATAAAAACTAACAATTTTTTCTTTGCAGTCCATTTCATGGAAAAAAAGGATTGATAATAATATTATCATTTTATAAATGAAAATCACAGTATAACAAATGGTGAAGATGACTAAAGTCAACATCAGCATTATTTTACTTTCTTAATACATGTTTCTGGTCATATTGTTATTCCAAAATTGGAAAAAAAAATAAAAGTGAAAAAAAGTGAAAAATGAAATAGTCATCATTCATTAAAATAAAAATAATTTTTGCTGTTGTTTTAGCTGACGTCGTTACAGCCAAGCACATTTATGACAGGAAAAAAAAGTTAATCAACCTATTTGAAATAATTACATTTGTAAAAAAAAAAATAATAATAATAATAATTACAATATTTATAAAATATTATTATAAAAAGTATTGAAATTATTTATGCAACTTTTTGATATTTTTTATAATAATAATAATAATACTTTTACGTATTGTTAAGTTAATAATAATAATAATACTTTATAATAATTTAAAGATAATTCAATTCCAGTTAGCATGAATGTAATACAGATTATGACAATAATGACAGATTTGAAAAAATAATTTTTACAATTGGGACATATAGGGATGCTATTTTTCATGATCCGATCAATTCCAGTTGGATAATTTTACTGTAGGCCCCACCCTACTTTTTTACTTACTTACTTTATTTATTTATTAATATCCTGTTTCAACAAAACACATTTCAAGTTTCTATAAGCAAAATGGGTCGCAAGTTTCACTTCATGTTGACCTTAAATGCAAACAAGCATCAACTTTCATTAAATGACATGAAGAAAACCCATCTTCTCACAGTACATTGCAAAAGTCTACAGACCTTTTTTATTATTATTATAAATCCTAAACTAAAAGCTATTCTTTGTGGTATCTTCATTTCAAAGCACTGGCATGAGGCAGTTGAAAACTTTTGCAATGAACTGCATGATGAAACTGCAGCATTGTATTTCAGCACTCACTGGCACAGTCAGTTTTGTGAAGCACTGAAAGCCAATCCATCAATATAAGTGAGTGTGGCAGAGGAGTATTGAGTTTTTTTTGTGTATTTTTCCCCATAGGCACTGCGGTCGCCCAGGCTCAGGCACAGCACCCTGACGGCACCCGAGGCGGCATCACTTACAGCATCTTCAGTGGGAACAAATACCATTCCTTCAGCATCAGCTCTAGTACAGGTCAGATGGGAACCCTGTGAAATATGAAAACAGCTTGATTTTGACAAGATGCATGCATAAACTCATCAGAAATTTGAAAAATAATATTGCTTACTTGACCTACTTAACTGCATCATTGCTGCTTTCATAGGTGAAATCTGGGTACAGAGCTCAAATGGCCTGGATTTTGAGGACACTCCAAGACTCCGTCTAGTGGTGAAGGCTGAAACTACATCCTCAAGCTCCTTTATGGCTGTCAACCTGATTCTTCAGGATGTCAATGACAATCTACCGCGATTCCAGCTGCAGAACTATGTGGCTTATATGCATGAAGCACAGGGCTATGACTTTCCCATCATTCAGGCAAGGGGTCTCTTATTTTTTGGTTTTTCTAAAAGGTCCAAGGTAATTGAAAACATATTGGGAAAAGTATTAAAACAAAAATGTTCTACAGATAACTTTGTTTTGCATAGTTTTGCCATACAATCAGGAGAGTTGAGAAAATGTACCCTTGTAAACAGTATTCTTTTTGTTAACCATATAAAGCATTAAATTATTTACCTGTTTTTTTCTGCACCTGTTTCTGACTTAACGTCAGTAAATGTTAGATTTAAACCATGCATGATGTTGTAGCTCCTTATAAAGTTATCAGATACTTGTACTCAAATTTAGCATCTGGCAAGTGTTTATTTCGTACCCTGCCTGTGCTTAATCAGTCTGTTTTCGAATGCATTAGGTTGTGGCTGAAGATGTTGACCAGGGTCAGAATGGTCAGGTGACTTACTCCATTGAGTCTTCGAGTCAAAGTGGCCTTTTCAAGATTGACCCTCTGACCGGCAGCATCACAACTGCGGCCATTATGGACAGAGAAATCTGGACACAGGCACAGTGAGTGTATATCATGTTTGCTCAGCCAGTGAAGTCATTGCTCTGCAGGTCTTTAATTTCCTTCTGTTCTGTGGAATGTAACTGTCCACTCCAGCGTTATTTAGTTTGTGTGTGTGATGTGTTCAAGCCCTCGTAGTTTTTTGACCTTATGTTTTTTGTTTCTAAAATGTTCCCCAAGCCCTATAAAGCTGTGTGCTTTTAATTTACTACATTTTTGGTCTGTTAGTGCTTTTGGATTGTTGTACGAAAGCTTTTTGTGAAAATAGAAGACATCTTTTGTTCTCTCTCTCAATCCCAAAAAGAAACTGAACAGAAACATTTCTCACATTATATATGTTAGGAACAATTTATCTAATTCATTTTATTTTATTTGCATCAGGCTGGTGATTAAAGCCACTGATCGTGGCAGCCCCAAACTAGTAGGCACTGCCACCATTACAGTGATTATCGTCGACCTCAACGACAACAGTCCCACCATCCCAGTGCCACGAGAAGTTAGAGTGCCAGAGAGTAAGTGAACTGACTGGTGACCTTTGACCTTTTAACCTTGAAAGACATGATATTAAGCATTTTTATAATTGTACATGTATCTGAATGTTGTGTGCTCGCTTCCCACTTGCAGACTCTCTTATCGGCACTGAGATCACCCTGGTTACTGGAAATGATGTGGATTCTGGCCCAGTGCTGTCTTACTCTTTACAGCTGGATGCTTCATCACGGGGAAAATTTGATATCCATCGTTACAACGGCCGTGTGTCTCTAACAGCTCCACTGGACTTTGAGGAGAGGACATGGTACACACTGACTATTCGAGCTTCAGATTCAAAGCACCAGAGTGAAGCCAATTTGACTGTGTTGGTGGAGGACATGAATGATAATGCACCAACTTTTACACAAGACCTATATCAGGTGATTGTTTTCTTTCTACCATTTGAAGTCTTTTAAAACAATGTCTATCTCTTATTATTGGGATTGATAAAGGTTTATCGGCTGCATTGTTCTCTATTGTATTCTTGTTAAAAGTTCATGGATTAGGATGCTAAAACACATGGGTTTATTCCAGAATAAATATACTTGCAGTCATTCACACCAGAGTAAAGTATGCTGTTGTCATTACGTATTCAGCAGATGCTTTTATTCAAAATGACATCACTGTGGATACAGGAAAAAGCATGCCAAGTAACAACTGCTTTGTTGCTTTTGGTTTCCAGGTAACACTTCCAGAACATTCTCCATCAGGCAGTCCCGTTATCACAGTAACAGCAACAGATCGAGATTCAGGAGAAAATGGAAAGGTCACTTATCGAGTGATGTCTTCAACGAGGGACGGGTTTTACATTGATCCTACAAATGGTATAAGCCCAGTGTTTATACTAAGCATGTTGATCATTTAGGCAGTGGCTATTTATACAATTAAAAGACTGTATATGCTATTTGTATAAAGTGTAAATAGTGGTAGATAAATATGCACCAAGTATAAGTAGCAACAAGCATCTTGTTTATAATAAGTGCAATTAGTAGTAGATGCTATTTACATAAAGTGTGTGTGGAGTTAATGAAAACCACCTCTACAAGGTCAGCTGCGCTTAGTTTAAATAGCCACTGCCTCTAGTTTTACCGTATAGTTTATATTTAAAGCATTAACATTGTAGTAAAAGCACTTTTCGTGTCTTTACAGGGACACTTTTCATCAGACAGAAAGCAGAATTTGACCCGGAGCAGCCTTCTGTGAGTGTAGTCATCGAAGCTCGGGATGGAGGGTCTCCACCTCTGTCATCTTCTGCTACAGTCCAAGTTCAACTGATAGACGTCAATGATAATGCCCCCATATTCCACCAGTTGGAGTACAAAGCCACAGTGTCTGAGGACCAGTTACCTGGAGCCACCATCCTAACATTAGAGGCAGTAGACGGAGACCTATCTCAGGAAAACTCTGGTTTTGATTTCGCAGTAGCCAGTGGGAATGTTGGAAATGCTTTCCAGATTGAGAGTAGCGTTCGTTTCATAGAGGGCCATGGCTTCCAGACGGTAGGAACCCTGATCCTAGCGGAGCGACTGGATTTTGAGGCGTTGTCATGCTATAATCTCACCATCGCAGTCTCGGATCGTGGTGTTCCCCAACGCAGCTCCAGTGTACCAGCCATCATCACAGTCACTGATGTGAATGACAACCCTCCTGTCTTTGGCAGAGCTGAGTACATAGTGTCTTTGAGTGAAGGGGCAGCTGCTGGTACAGAAATCTTACGTGTAACTGCAACTGATCCTGATTCAGCTCCCTATGCAGAGGTCCAGTACAGCATCAGCTCTGGAGATGAGATGAAACTCTTTTCTGTGGATCAGTGGACTGGGGCACTGAGGCTTCAAAGGCCTTTGGACAGAGAGAGCCGAACTTCTCATGTGGTTATAGTACAAGCCTCAGATGGCCATGGTCATTTTGCCTTGGCTCCTATTATTGTAGAGGTAAAGGACATAAATGACAACAGACCTTACTTTCCCATTGCTACATTAACAGCCAGTATTCGTGAGAACCAGCCGCCCAACTCTGCCGTGACTGTATTACATGCAATCGATTATGATACAGGAGTTTATGGACAGCTGAAGTATTATTTGATGGACCACGCTGGCCTAGGAAAAGACCTCTTCTTGGTGGATCCAAATTCGGGAGAAGTTCGGACCAGGCAGATTTTTGATTTTGAGAAGGTGAACTCATTTAACTTCATTGCTTTGGCTGTGGATGCAGGCAACAACTCGGCTACTGTCACAGTGCAGGTCTACGTAACAGGAGAGGATGAGTATGACCCAGTTTTCACCACTTCAGACTTGTCCTTTGAGGTACCAGAGGGAGCCAAGAAAGGTCAGAGCATTGGGCAAGTACAGGGCAAAGATGAGGATGGTGGGGTGGATGGGATTGTACTTTACTCCTTCCCCAATTCCTCTCCTTACTTTGATGTGAATAAGACCACCGGTGTAATCTACCTGAAGACGGACAGCTCAGGGAGCTCAAGCGGAGGTAGTCGCTCGAAGAGGGAAACGCGCCTAATGACTATGGATGTGACCGCCCACAGCCCTCTTGACACCTCAAGAATAGCTTCCGCTCAGGTCACCATTGATGTAACCAACACATCCTTTGGTCTTGCAACAGACTTTAATGTCCTCCTTGTGAGCATAATTGCTGCCTCTCTTGGAGTAATAGTCTTGTTAGTCATAATTGCTGTGGCCCTTTATCTAGTAAGATCAAAACGCAAGAAGAAAGGACAAGACACTGGGAATAGTACCGTATCTTCAGGCACAGCTTTGCAGAAGTTGGATGAGTCTAAACCCACAGGGGGCGACAGGATCTATCATCAGGCACTTCCTGGATACGCAGGTGAAGAGGAAGGAACTGGTGGAGGCTCCTATACTCGAGGAGGATCCCTAGATCCTTCTCACTCCAGTGGACGGGGATCTGCCGAAGCAGCAGAGGATGACGAAATCCGTATGATCAATGAGTACCCAAGAGTTGCAAGCATCACCTCCTCCATGCAAGAGCACATTTCCGCCAGGGGCCCTGATTCAGGTATCCAACAGGATGCGGACCAACTCTCTGATATTTCTTGTGAACCAGGACCACTTGATGCAAGCCAGTGGTTCAAAACTAAGAAACTTGGGAGCATCAGTGGGAGCCTCAGTGGTACCCTACTCTCTGGTCAGCTCCCAGTCTACAGAGACGAAGGTGGGGGCTACCTTGGAGTAGGTCGTGGGTTAAATATTTCCCACCCAAAAGATTATGCTTTCCCTGAGGATGGCAAACCGTCGGTTGATGGCTCCCTCACAGCCATAGTGGCAAGTGACGAGGAACTGCGAGGCAGCTACAACTGGGACTACCTTCTCAACTGGTGCCCTCAGTTCCAACCCTTAGCCAGTGTCTTTACAGAGATTGCCAGGCTAAAAGATGAGAGCTTACCTCCCAACAATCCACGCAGACCCTTCCATCCCAAAGTTAAAACAGATCCCAAGCCAAGAATTGACCCTCCACCCCTCATTACCTCAGTGGCTCACCCGGGAGCCAAATCTGTCCCACCTAAACCTGCCATAGCACGGACGTTTCATCACTTAGCATCTCTAAGGCGTTCACCTATAAGCCACGAGGGCTCCATCTCCTCAGCAGCCATGTCTCCCAGTTTCTCCCCTTCACTGTCCCCACTTGCTGCAAGGTCCCCAGCTGTCTCCCCATTTGGTGTCACTCAAGGTCCCTCAGCCTCCATCATCAGCACCACAGAGCACTCTCTGGAGCACAGTGATGAGGCTGAGATGAGGATTTAATGCTACATTGCACTCTATTTTGTGGAGGCCATTTTGTCTTTTGATAAGACATATTAGTCACTCTTAGCAATGTTGCATACCTGAAAAGGCAGTCGCTCAGCCATGACGGTGACGCAGGTGTCTGGTTACTAAAAGGGTAAAAACATTGTGCGGCGACATTACCCTTCTTCAGAGCCACCGCAGTGTTGATGTGAGGAGTTGTGTGTTGCTTTGTTTTATCTCACTGGCTGGCCAGGAAGGCAAGACATTGACTGCTCCTTTTGTTTGTTTCTTTTTATATTGATGACTCAAACAGCTTTGAAACTCCAGTGTTATGTTAATTCCATCCAAAATAGCTGCTATTGTCATACTTTGTAGGCTGCAATGAGAACTTTGTAGAAACTCAAACTGATGTCATTATGTATGTTTGTTTATGACTGGGAGATGTTTTTAGTTTTTCTTTCTTTTTTATATTTTTTACAGTGCTACTCAGTTTCATTTACATTTTTTTAAATGAAGGACTTGCCATTGCTTTGAGTGAAGAAGTTCTTACATTTTAGTGGCATTCTTTGTATGTATATTTATATGTATGCTAGCCATAATAAGTGTATTATCATTGTATAGTGTCTAGGATCACCATACTGTGCGGTTGTGAAATTTTGTGACACTTGTAATGTGAATGATTGGAAGATTGTTGTATTTTATTATTTATAAACAGAAAGGCTGAAAGTGTTGAAACTTCCCATGTTGCATAGTGTTGTATTATAGGCCTTTTGAAGTTGTATTGTCCCTTGCCCTTTGAACAAGATTGTTAGCATCTTAGCTAATTTATTGTAAAAAAAAAAGAAAAGAAGAAAAAAGAAAAAACAGGGCCATACTTTTTTCGGCTCACCTGGACCATTCGGGAAATTGGTGAAACCTCAAAGACTCTTCTCTGTGTAAATAGTTTCTTACAAAACTGCAGCTCTCTCACACTGTTTCTGTGCTGCTTTTTCTGACAATAAAAAAAGTTTTGTATTGTCTACGTAACCTATAGTTGGTTTATTGATAAATTTAGCCCATTATCTGGGATGCAGTTTATTTACCTTTCAGAATGAAGTGAATCATGGACCTTCTTTCGTAATAGGCAGTGAATGTTTTCTGCTTTGAGAAGAAACTTCAGAAGTGCCCTGTATTTTTTTTTTTCTCTCAATCTCCTCTGTGGAAAGCGATTTAAGCATTTGAATGACCTTCCAGAGCTGTTTTGCTACCTCTGGTGCATGCCTGATACCGCCACTGCCTAATGTATAATTGGCCCCTGTTTAGCACCCAGAAAAGATGCAAGGAAAAGAGGGGTCTGGCATTTTCAAAGACTGTCTTACACAATTCATTTTAAAAGCTGACAATTGTCTCACAGTCTGGAAAACATCACTTTCCAAGACGACTGCCTGCATTCCGGCAGCAGTACAGTTTAAATCGTCTGTACATATTTTAATATTAAATTCCTACTGATTTCTTTTGTCAAACCTGAGTCTTCTGTCTTCCTTCCTCCAAGTTTAAATCAAAATGTGGATGGAGAGTTACAAAGTAACTGAAGCGTAGCGAAAGGCCAATCATCTTGAAAAAAGATTTTAGAAAAAAAGGAAACAGGAGAGGTCAGAGTCAAATTTGTCCTTCATTAAAAAGCGATTTGAGAAAATACTGTATGTTCCAAAGACCTAGACTAGAGCCGGGCCTCAGGCTGTGTATAGCCAGAGACAGGGTGTGTCGATTCTCAAAATCAGTTGCAGCCATGAAGAAACATTTCCTCAAATTCAATTTGTCCATACAAAATGAAAATAAGATGGATATTGATAATTACACAGCATATGAATTAGCCTAATCAAATAGCTATGACTGATTATATTTGCTATAGTTGTGCTGTATGTGTAAGGCAGTCACACATGCATACTCGTAATCATGTCATGTACCTTTCCAGATGCAATGGACAAAAAAATACAGCATTTTCATACACTGTCAGAAAAATTGTAGCCTGTCACTGAGGCAGTACCCTCGAAAGGTATACCTTGGTATCTAATTTAAACCAAAGGGTTCAAATATTAGTACCTTTCAAGGATACTGCACCAGTAACAAGCTGTTTTACACTAAAGGAACTGTTAAGAAACTCTCAAGTTTTGTCTTTGTTTCTACCGTATTGAGTTTTCTGATCCCCTGCTGTGAAGTTGGTGTTGGCAGAGAATCAGATCTCCTCCATCTCTGTGCTATGCATGTCTAACTGATTTACACCATCCCAGATATCACGAAGAAACAACAGTCTCACTCGCTTGCACAGTCAGTGTCTTATAAACACTGCAATGAGTTGTGTGACCTCTGTATAAACATATTTTCTCTATCACTGATATTACTTTCAAGATGAGATTTAACCTTAGTCTGATATAGGCATTGTGATCTGTTATCATGTCTAGTTACTACACAGTTTGTACATTTTACTGCTTTCTGCTGTTTTACATTAAGTTGTTTATTTCTTTTTGCAACATTTCAAATTCTCATTGATTGCATGTGAAGATGTTTATCTAGCTACATATTGTCATTTAACCTTTAGTATACAGCAAATGCCTTTTAAATTCAGTATAAATTATTATAACTATCACAATCTGAATTTTTCATGTAGCTGTCATTTATCAAGGGTTTATCAAGAACCCTGTTTTAGCATGTGCACATTTTGGTGGATCAAAACACCCCCCAAAAAACCTGACAAGCCTGTGAGGAAAGAGGATGGAGTGGTTGCCTGCTGCACACTATGGCATTAAGATCATGGGTATCTTGTAATTGTTTCAGCTCATGGGAAAATCATGGGGAATCGTGGGAAACAATTACAGCTCATATTTGCATTTCACAGACCTTAGTAGTCTAAATTCTTTTCTGTTTGTAAGAAAACATTTTTTAGACCATTTTAGTCAGTCATTATTCAAGTAAAAGGCTGCTGAAGGATTTGGGGTAATTTCTGGTATAGCTTCCCATTTTTCTCACCATCATTTATTGCCAATGTTGTGGTACACTGTAAAAAAAATCCGTAAAATTTACGGTAGAAAACCGGCAGCTGTGGTTGCCGGAATTTTACCGTAAAAAATACGGTAGCAACGTTTTAGGTTTTACGGTTTTAACTTAAATTTACAGTTAAATCCTGCTGTAATTTTTATTTTATTTTTGTAATTTATTATTATTATTATTAAATACATTTTATTTCTCTGCAGCTGAAAGGGGTTTATCAGGTCATCAGGCATATGTCAAGCTTTTCCTATTGAAGATTATAGATAAAAATTATCGTGAACATTCAACAGGCAGGTCAACCTGCATTCCACTGTGACAACGTCCTCAGAAAGATACATATTGTGTCTGTGAGTCCAAGAGTAAACCTCTGGTTTTGATATTAAACTGCAAAGTTTTGTGATTAATAACATGAGATAAATTTGAAAGTGATTAGTGGACAGTTTATGCATTTTTAAGATTTATAATTTCTTAAATGCTTTGGTAGAAAAACAAGGGAAGTCTTCAAAGCACCATTCAAGTTGAAAATACACTTCAAAGAAAGATCCCGCAGTCTTATTTGGCTATTAAAACAAGTCTGCTATTCCCATCAGGTCTGTAGTAAATTGTAATGATCCCTGCATTCCTTATGGAAAACATTTCACATGTATCTTTCATTGATTGGAATTGCTCTGCAAAGTCAAAATGACTTAAGTAGAATAGAAACCAAAAACGGTAAATGTCTCTAAGGAATTTGAGGTATGCCAAACATATATTTTGAATTACAGGACTGTAGTTTTGACTCTTAGATCTTATCATTCTGAGATGCAATAAATTGTTCTTGAAAAGTGCCTGTAAAGTGGATCTGTTAATTAAGAGCAGATCTGGCTCAAGCAGAGGGGAGGTTTCTGCATTTTCTTAAATCAACCTCCTCTGTCTTTAATTTTATTAGAGCTGACTGAAAGTCACCCTCAAAATCTGTCCGAATCAGCGGGGACTGCTCAAATTCAGTCCACGAGACTGCTGCCTTTGCACTTTATTTAACACTAGAAATGTTGCTTTGCACTTATAGCATGTAATCTATCCATTCCTGTCTTTCTGATTGAGGTATGTGATGTCTTCGGTCGCATTGCTCTTATTGCTTGTCTGATATGCCAGGTTCATATTAGCTTTCTTGATTAATTTAAGTCACCTTCCTTCATCCTATTCACCAACCTGGAAACTCACCAAAATAAATATTATTTAATATGGTAATGGTCATGATATATACACATTTTCCATAGGTTAACTTGGTAGATATGTCAAAGTGAGGATTTTCCTATTTGGAGAAGAGGACTGAGAAGGGTTATATTAACTTTATAATGCAACTGTTGTTTTTTTTTTGCTTCAGAAGTCCATGCTCGGTTTCACTGTTTTGTTTGTTTAAATGTAAAATTAGATTAGAACAACAGTGCTGTAAGGAGTGCTTCCTCATTTAGGAGATGGTTGCTGTCTTTCAGCGGTTGTGATCAATAGCGCTAACTGAGAAGAGCTGGTGCCGAATGCCCTCTCTCAGGATCTGTGCATGAACCGGAGCTGAGAGCGGAGGTGGACAAAACTATACCAGACACGACTGATAGATCCCATCAACAGCTCCTGATTTATGATAGTCCGGGCTTGAGAGAGAATGAAAGAGATGGAATGAGAGAAGGAAATAGTTGCAGAAGTAAAATATAGTTTGCCTTTAGCTTGGATTAAAGTCAAAAGTGTCATGTCCTCTCAATTGTTAGAGCTAATATGATTTTAACTACAACCTAAAGAAAAAGTTGCATAATTACTGTAGACAAATAGTCTTTGTCTTGGTATTGGGGGTAGGACAATCTCATTAAAGAGAGCATTTGATTGGACAAAAAATCTTTGTGTTGCAGGATACGTCAATATTTTTGCTCTGTTTTCAAGTGAAAGACTTAAATGTCTGCTAAAAGTTGTGTAAACTTTTTCACTCAGAAATGACTAGTAATTACCCAAAAATGTTCTGTACCTGTATAAGTTTATTTCTTATGTTAGATAATTTGAAGAATTTTGAATAACCAAACAGTTGTTGGTCCCCATTGAGTAGGGGGGAAAAAATACAATGGAAGTCAATGGGGACTATAAATTGTTTGAATACCCGCATTCTTCAAAATATCTTCTTTTATGTTCAACATAAGAAAGAAACTCATACAAGTTTGGAATGACATGAGGATGAGTAAATGATGACAAAATGATAATTTTTGGGTGAACTATCCCTTTAAAGGTGAAATTTTGAAGTAGAAAAACTGAAATAGTGTTTTCTTCTAAAACATGCTTCCAAAAATCTTGCTTACAACCTAGATTTTTTTTTCACAGTGTATATATGAGACTTTAAATCTAATAGTCATGGCCTGCGTCCCAATGTGCATATACTAGTCACACTATCTGCCCTAAATAGTATTGAAAAATACTAATATCACATAGAATTTAGGATGGATAGTGTGCACATGGGGACGCAGGCATGGACTAAATATTTTAAAATTTCCAATGCTGATTTATATTAATTTATACAGTACATACGCTACCATTCAAAGTTTGGTGTTGGTAAGATTTATTTTTAAGAAGTCTCTTATGCTCACTAAGGCTGCATTTATCTGATTAAAAAGGTTTCTCTTAATGCAACCCAAAGCCATGTGTTGTTCCTGCTTAGTGTCTTTTCTGTCCCCCATCTATTATTATAACTTTCCATTTCTGCTGGTTAAAATCAAGGGATAAGAAGTGAGACTGAACTGCTGAATCAGTTACAGGTTGGAGTCACAGCGTTCAGTAAAACAGCCTCTGTTTTTCCACTCAGTTGCTGAGTCACTGCAAGTCTGTATTAGCACTGAGTCACAGGCCCGCGACTTTAACTCATAATTACTTTAATCTCTTCTTAAGGGCTCGCACATCTCCTGTCGTGTCTAGAGGAGATACACCTGAGAAAAGCATGGGAAAAAGTAGGATGCTGTGGTTTGGCTCTGGAGTCACTCTTGGCAAGTAATTCATTTAAATGTAATTTTGTTCAAAAAAAAAAAAAAAAGACTAGTAGCACCATTCAG
>NW_015656630.1:508608-544667 GCF_001515625.1 Sinocyclocheilus rhinocerous
AGAAATTCATATAAATGTAATTTTGTAAAAAAAAAAAAAAAAAGACTAGCACCATTCAAACTTCTGTTGCTGCATTGTGGAATTAAATAACTCAGCTGTTGTTTTGGATGCAGAGATGTTGAGTTACAAATGAAGATGATTAATGGACATGCTGAAAGCAGGATGCTGTCAACGTCTTTGTGTTGTAATGTGGCTGTTCATAAACAATTCCCTCCACAGCACTGACAGATTTTTTCCATTCAAGTGAATAAATTACAGAATTTAGAGTTGAGGAGAAGGATGGATTATCTAATGAGCCAAACAGTGTGTGACAGTAACACTATCCCACCTGGTTTTGATTTGTCCATTCTTACTAAATGATCCAGCGTTGAAAAAGACCTAAACGTTTTCTAAACGTGTACAAGCTGAATGTAAGACAGCTAAGACACAGAAGATCGTACATCAAGATGTAACAAAAAAAAAGCTTTAAAAAATCAGATATCAGCCTTAATGTGGAGTGAGAGAACAAGATGAATCACAGTTAAAAGAGGCTCTATATGGGTGAATATCAGAGTTCCCATCACCTCCTCTTTTGTGTGGCCTGAGTTTACATCAACAGCAGGAAACAGGCTCCATCCATAACCTCTGCAAAGAGCTGCTTCCATTATCAGGGCCTCCTGTAAAGAACTGCTTCCATTATCAGGGCCTCCTGTTGCCCCTTTTTTCCAGCTCTCCCCTTGACAAGACCCATGTTTACTTTAGTGTGCAAAAATCTGTTAGGAATACGATTTTTAATTTTTCCCCTTCTCTCTCTGTTTTTGTTTCTACAACATTACCACTAAAATGGAAATAGCATCTTCATTAACTGGAAATAACATGAATCGTCTACATGTTTGAAATGTTACCATAAAAATGTGTATTTAGTCATATATAAAGGCATAGTTGACCCAAAATGAAAATTTGCTAAGACTTTTATCATCCAAGATGTAGATGAGTTTGTTTCTTCACTGGCTTCACTTGCTCACCAATGGATCCTCTGCAGTGAATGGGTGCTGTCAGAATGAGAGTCTAAAAAGCTGGCAAAAACATCACAATAATCCACAAGTAAACCACAAAACTCCCCAAAACTTTTTTTTTTTTTTTTGGAACAGGGTAGAAGAACAATGCCTGTGATTTATATCTTTTCTTTCCCTTTTTTTTAATTTTAGCAGGTCTGTCAGAAAAGGCATGACATGTAAAGCACCTCAGGAAAGAAGAGGTGTACCTTAAATATTACGTCTTGAACTTGACCTTCTCAGACAGGCTCTGAGCTCTCTGAGTTCTCTGAGCTCTCTGGCTCTCGGTTTCCTCTCACTTTTGGTAAGATGCTGAGTTTTTCAGCAATATGTGTATGGGAATGTCACGCTACTTAAGGGGGAAATTTTGTACTGCGGTCAGTGCAAGGAAAATTTATGGTATTTTAAAAACTATTTTATTTGCTCAGGAGATTTTAACTCAACAAAGAGACATGAGGAGGAACCAAAGACTTAACAGCTACTAAAGGTGAGTGTTTGACGTGTGTTGAAACATTTGACTCACAGCTGTAAGTGTCAGCAAAAAAAATCCAGAGCTAAATATTTATAAATATAATATAATATAATCATGCATTGGTAGCTGTCAAACACCTCAGAAGTAATTATATGAAATATCAATTCTGAGTAAGACTTTGTAAAATGTAATTATGATCTGTCTGTCTGTTTTCCTATGTGTCAGAGATCAGAGCCTAAACGCCCCCTCAGCCATTTGGACATTGAGCCAGAGCTGTTTGGACACAGCCAGAGGTTTTATCTTAATGCTCACATACACACTGACACAAAGCTTTGAGTGAATTCCAGTGCACTACATTTTAAAGCTCCCCTTTAAACTCTCAAAACGAACGGCAGATAAATCCAACTGAGTAATTTTTTGTGAGAACGCTCAAGCGTAAAATTGTGCCTCAGCATCCATCTTAAATGTGTGGTTTCACTGTCCCCGATTTGATTCTCTCCATGCATTATTTTCTGTTTTATAACACTGTACAGAAGATGACGTTGAATCTAAACGGCTTTTCCAATAAAATCGTTATAACATTGCAATGTTTTGTGCAGAGTTAAGGCTGTGGCTGGAGACATATCCTGCATCTTAGACTGTTTTTAAAATCATTCTTGTATAATAATTATGCATGCACCTTTTATGACTAGATATTAACTGAGAGACTAAAAAAATAATGAATGATTGTGATCAAAAAGAAATGCATACACTACCAGTAAAAAGCTGACCAATGATGACCAAAGCTCGATTTAGTCTAAAATATTACAATATTACTGTTTTTACTGTATTCTTTTAGTCTTAGTGATTTTAAGAGACGTCTTTTAAAAATATTAAAACATTTTAATTATTGACTTTTAATGTATATATAAATTTAACCTAAAATATTAAACATTTTATGCATCAACTATCATGCACATGCCTGGATGCAGGCACCAAAATCTGTCTGAGCTCCAGAATCTGGGTTGTGGAGCTCTGAAGTTGACCCATGCAGAGTAGCTCAAGAGCAACATACAGTATTTCAAATGGAAAGTATTCTAGACTATACTACCATCTGCTTTCACTTTAGAGTCCGATTCCACACCTAAATAAAGATCCCTCTTGAACACTTTTATTGCTCTCCAACCCCCTCTTGTTACGTTTTTCTTCTCTTTCTTTCATTTTCCTCCTTTACCTCTGGCTATATTGCAGCAGGCAGACTGTGATGTGAGAGCTCACCTCTCTCTCCCACTGACACCAATAAAACCTGCCCTATGTCAGATCTTATCACTCCTGTGAAACATCAGGTTTGTTTTTTATTGGTGTGTGAATGCTTTGGATTGATTCGCTTTTACTCATTTGATTCAGCTGACTCGTTCGTGTTCCAGTGTTTTATCTAAGAGACAGGTCCTGACTTAACACCTTCTATTAAAAAAATCAGGTCCAGAGGGGAGGATAGGAGCAAAGGAGGTCTATAATACCGGTGGAAAGCGCAAAGGTAGTTGATTGGCTCAAAGAGTTTGAAACAAAAACAAAAAAAGCTTTGAAACCTTTCCTTCAGAGTCTAGATTTTAGCAAACAAGGCTTTGTAGTGGTTTGTAGGTTGATCAAAAGCAAACTAACGAGCCAGTAACAAATACATGGCTTTAGTTGTATAATTTAAGTTCATACATTTTCATCAGAATCTTCTGATCCTTAAAGTCCTCAAAACTATATCTGTAGAAATGCATTAACTTGTTGGCAGTACTGGGTAGTAACTGATTACATGTAATCTGGATTACGTAATTAGATTCCAAAAACTGAGTACTCATAATATGGATTATATTACAATTTAAAAATGCTCATAATCAGATTACAGTTATTTTTATGGATTACATGATTACATATTATTCATCAAATGTCAGTAAATTATTAATCATTTATTGATTCTCCGTAATTCTTCTTTTTTTCTCTCCTTTACTGTTTCCTTTCCAAAAATCTTACTGTGTTTCACCATTTAGCTTTGACTATACTCACAATATAGAATGGTCATGTAAATGTCATAGTTTTAATGTAAATAATCCTGGTGTGATGTAATGTTTAATGCACTTCATAATGTTGATATCAAATATTTTTTTCTCTTTCTTTTTAAATCAATATGGTAGATTTAATGGTAAATTTAAAATAAGGTAAAAAAAAAAAGGTTAAAGAAGTAAAAGTAGTTAACAAGGTAAAAAGTAATCTATAAGTAATCTAAAAAGTAGTCAGAATACATTACCTAAAATGAATAACCTAGATTACATTACTAACTACATTTTTCATCATGTAATCTGTAATCAGTAATGGACTACAATTTGTAAGTAATCTACCCAGCACTACTTGTTGATACTATACACCAAATAAGTGCTACATATTACAGAGATAATTCTTTACTGGTATTTACCGATGTTATAGATTACACTTTGTAGATTACTTTTTAAAGAAATGTTTGCAAATGTTTTGTAGATAGAGCATGTTGTTAAAAATATTTTTGCTGCGTATTCATATATACACTTCTACACTTTAACCAGCAAATGTCCTTAGTGTGCAGAGATTCAAGTGCTTCGGAAAAAAAATAAATATATTGCAGCACAATTGATTCAATTGAATCCAATTTTCAAACATCTTTATGAAATTGGAACATGGCAGGTCTGGGCTAAAACATTGCTCACGTGACGTGTCGGAGCGCACACAAAATGCCAGGATCTCCAACATTTACTCTCTTCATAGAGAATAATAACCTTTCAGCAGATTATTTGTAAAGATGTTAATTTACATCATGTCGTCTTGTCATCTCTAAAGGCTATATGCTCTGTCCAGGCTGCTGGCCTGTGCTTTGGCAGCTCCCATATGTTCTTACTTGTTTCCACTGCTTTATTTCCATTATCATAAGACCCTTGGCCCGAGATCCACGGAGAGGGGGAAAGATGTAACATATGGTTAAAACACATTACAAAAATAACAAATGTTATCTTGTTTTTCATCTGTAAATAGCTGTAGTAGATGTTTGTGATTGAGTATTTTCGGTTTCAATCACTGTAGATGCATAAAATCAATTGAAATCAACTGATACACTTGAAACGAAATACTTATTACTTTAGATCATTGTATTAATATTTCTCAAACAGATATTGCCAAGTATTGAACTTCTGCAATTCATTCAGCCTGAATCACTTAATGTATGTTATTTTACTGCCTTGCAAGCTCAGATATTTCCTTAGTAATTGCAAATGTACAATATTTATGAATTTAATGGCACATTTTGATGTGTAATTGTACCACAGGGACCCTTGCCCTGGTCCATCTCTGCCTCCCAATGCAACACTATTTATGGCACTCCTGGGACATGATGTTGAGAGATGAAGTGGCCTGAACATGAATAAACGATGAGCACAAAACCTCTCATTTTTTCCAAGGTGATGCTTTACCTTCTCATGGCACCAGTGGTTCTTCTCTTTAGAAGCGGGTGATTTATTTAACCAACAACATATTTATTTGTCTGTTTGGAGCTTTTGCTAAATTGATTTCCCCCAGAAGAGTGCTGGGTTTGATCTGTCTAGTGGTTCCAGACAAGCCTCCTCTACACTATTACAGATCAGGTTGCTGTAGAGATCAGACCAGGCATTATGCTCGTGAAGAGCCAGAGCCCTGCCAACTTGATCAGCCCGCAAATATGATAAACCTTGACAGAAGGAAGAAATGACTCCGTGTTGGGATGAATAGGGAGTTCAGCACATAGCCTAAATCCATTCATTCATCTGAAGTCTCCAAGAGGTTTATAGGGTGAGGTGATGGGGTTTAGTACTGAGCTGTACTGGATCATGCACAGAAAAAAAAAACCTGATCTGGATGTACAGGCTGCCGGGAAAGGTAAAGTAAAAAAATGGGTGCTGACTTTTAAAGTCACGCAATCTAAGATAAAAAGAATTCACCTAGATTATTTTGAACTGTGTAATTTCATCCAAGAGCAAGTCATGCACCTTGGCAGTTTTATCCACTAATAGTCATCGACGCAAAAAAGCATGATTCAGCTCCAGGGAAATAAAGTCCATCTGTTTGGTAAAAATATTTTTGCTGCGTATTCATATATACACTTCTACACTTTAACCAGCAAATGTCCTTATGTGCCAGAGATTCAAGTGCTTCGAAAAAAAATAAATATATTGTAGCACAATTGATTCAATTGAATCCAATTTTCAAACATCTTTATGAAACTGGAACATGGCAGGTCTGGGCTAAAACATTGCTCACGTGACGTGTCGGAGCGCACACAAAATGCCAGGATCTCCAACATTTACTCTCTTCATAGAGAATAATAACCTTTCAGCAGATTATTTGTAAAGATGTTAATTTACATCATGTCGTCTTGTCATCTCTAAAGGCTATATGCTCTGTCCAGGCTGCTGGCCTGTGCTTTGGCAGCTCCCATATGTTCTTACTTGTTTCCACTGCTTTATTTCCATTATCATAAGACCCTTGGCCCGAGATCCACGGAGAGGGGGAAAGATGTAACATATGGTTAAAACACATTACAAAAATAACAAATGTTATCTTGTTTTTCATCTGTAAATAGCTGTAGTAGATGTTTGTGATTGAGTATTTTCGGTTTCAATCACTGTAGATGCATAAAATCAATTGAAATCAACTGATACACTTGAAACGAAATACTTATTACTTTAGATCATTGTATTAATATTTCTCAAACAGATATTGCCAAGTATTGAACTTCTGCAATTCATTCAGCCTGAATCACTTAATGTATGTTATTTTACTGCCTTGCAAGCTCAGATATTTCCTTAGTAATTGCAAATGTACAATATTTATGAATTTAATGGCACATTTTGATGTGTAATTGTACCACAGGGACCCTTGCCCTGGTCCATCTCTGCCTCCCAATGCAACACTATTTATGGCACTCCTGGGACATGATGTTGAGAGATGAAGTGGCCTGAACATGAATAAACGATGAGCACAAAACCTCTCATTTTTTCTAAGGTGATGCTTTACCTTCTCATGGCACCAGTGGTTCTTCTCTTTAGAAGCGGGTGATTTATTTAACCAACAACATATTTATTTGTCTGTTTGGAGCTTTTGCTAAATTGATTTCCCCCAGAAGAGTGCTGGGTTTGATCTGTCTAGTGGTTCCAGACAAGCCTCCTCTACACTATTACAGATCAGGTTGCTGTAGAGATCAGACCAGGCATTATGCTCGTGAAGAGCCAGAGCCCTGCCAACTTGATCAGCCCGCAAATATGATAAACCTTGACAGAAGGAAGAAATGACTCCGTGTTGGGATGAATAGGGAGTTCAGCACATAGCCTAAATCCATTCATTCATCTGAAGTCTCCAAGAGGTTTATAGGGTGAGGTGATGGGGTTTAGTACTGAGCTGTACTGGATCATGCACAGAAAAAAAAAACCTGATCTGGATGTACAGGCTGCCGGGAAAGGTAAAGTCAAAAAATGGGTGCTGACTTTTAAAGTCACGCAATCTAAGATAAAAAGAATTCACCTAGATTATTTTGAACTGTGTAATTTCATCCAAGAGCAAGTCATGCACCTTGGCAGTTTTATCCACTAATAGTCATCGACGCAAAAAAGCATGATTCAGCTCCAGGGAAATAAAGTCCATCTGTTTGGTCACAAGACATCAGAGATGTTGTGTGAATCACTGACATGTTGCATGCTTTGATTTCATTTTCTCATGCCACTGCGTGCCAAACAGCCCCTTGTTTTTCAGCTGACACACAGGAAAGGGTTACCGACTTCCCAAAAGTGATGCGATTCTAGTCTGGCAGAGTACAGTATACAGCAAAAAATAGCTTTGTACAAACACAACAATGACTTTTGTTCAAAACAAAGTAGAGTAATGCCCCAATCATTATAGTGGTAAAAGATTTCTGGCCAACAGTTCTGTGATGTGTTACAGTAAAGTCACCATTTTAAGCTCCATAGTATTAAAAACAGTGGAAAATAAATTCAGAAGAGCACTGGAAAAATTATGACAAAATATACAAACCAAGACTTATATGTGAGGACATTTTGTTTTCAATATTAGCTGTTTTATTGTTTGAGTAATTAGTTGTACAGTATATGTGATATTTTTATAACTATATAACTATTTATTAACGATTACATTTGGTATTGCTCTTTTATATACATATCAAGTCAAAAAAGATGCTCAATATAAGCATGACTTTGCAACCTGCCAGACCATATTTCTCATATTAAACTGCTTTAAAAAAAAAAAAAAAAAAGGGAAGAAGGTTTAAAAAAATATTATGCACTGTAAATAAGAACTATCCAAAGTTATCTCAAACTCAAGTGAATGGCCATTGATGGCTCAGAGTCTCCAAAAACAAACATGAACAAAAATTAAATTAAATTAAAGCAAATTAGACGTTCAACCAAAAGGTTTTTATAAAATGTATTTTATTAAATGATAAAATTAAAGTATAAATTAGTACTATTTTATTGCATTATAATTTACTCACCCTCATGTTGTCCCATATGGACTTTCTGTATGAAACCTTTGGTCCCACTTTATAGGTGGCCTTAACTACTACTTACATTTTAATTAATCATTTGGTACACTTATTGTGAACATACGTGTTTTTACATTGTACTTATATTTTTAAAAATATCTATATGTAATTACATCTGTAATTAATTTCTGTAATTACATTTATAATTACACTGTTGACCCTTACACCTTAACCCACCCTTAAACCTACCCATACCACCAAACCTGTCCCTAACCTTACCCGTATCTCACCTCAATAGCAGCAAAAGTGTTTTGCAATACAATATGAACACAATAAGTACATAGCACTTCTTTTTTGATGTAAGCATATAGTAGTTAAGGCCACCTAATATAAAGTGTGACCAAATTTTTTTGTGCATTTGCATCATTTCTGGAGCTTGAAAGATCCAGTCTTATGTCACCCATATAAAAAAGTAAGTAATCCAGGTTGACATGAGGGTGAGTAAATCATGATAGTTCTCATTTTGGGGTGAACTATTCCTGTAAATGTTCAAATTACTTAGTATTAAACCGACAGTTTTTAAAATGTGCTGTCATTTATAAATGCATTAATACTGTCTATGATACTCAGTAGTCTGTTTCCCCCAATCTCTCCTCTTAGCCTGCGTATATCCCTTCTTTGAGGAGGTATTATTAGCTGGCAGGAGAGGAGAGAAAGTGATGGAATGCAATAAGAACATGGATGCAGGGTCTGGGAGACAAGCATAAACCAAACACACTCAGTACCCTTATAAGGGCATCACCATAGTGATTATAGCTTTGCTGACACATTCGCTCAAGATATGAGCTGAGCTGGGTTTTCTCAGGATGGATTCCTCATGTGGAGCGCTGCATAATGAGAGACTGTGTCTTGACGGTTTATGAAAACTGAACGCTAGAACGTTCTGGTGGTTTATTGTTTGGGATTGGTCACAGCTCGCACATTAGAGCTATTTCTGCATGTGCTCGACATGTGTGTGGAGACTCACAGCACTCACTCTCATAGAGTAATGTTAACTTCACGTCTAAATAGCTCTTAAAAAGGGAACTGCTGTGAAAAGGTACAAATCTGGCAACATGATATATTGAAATTTCATGGCAGTCTATTTATTTTATTTGTTCATTCACTAAATGCTATATGTTGTTCAGCTAATAAATAAGGTCATTATTTATTGTTCAGCCATTTTTATTAATTATTATTTTATATTGTTGTATATTTTATATTATTATTATTATTATTATTATTATTTAAAATAAATGTATATTCTGTTTTTTTTAGATTGTCTTTTTTCATCAATTAGCTGACACAAACATTAAATTTCTCACCATTTGATCAGGTTTTATATGACGACTTGTATGAAAACATATATTTGCCCCTAAAGAAAAGAATCTTGCAAAGCAAAGATATTATGTGCAATAATAATTTTATATAGATACACACAGACCTCACTTAACCATTTAAAATTCATTAGTACGCATGCAAAACTAAATAATGATGACACTCAACATCAAGCAAAATGATGAGCTCTTAACATCACCACACAACAAATAGCAACAGCAACAGTCAGCAAAAATTAAAACACAGAGACTATAATGCTAAATACATAATTTATTCATGCTGCAATGCAAGTCAGTGATATTGTTCAGTATAAAAATTTCTGGTCTGCAAATACATTTGGGGGAATATTTTTGGTCTAACCAGTGTTATTTTGATATGCTATTATAGTTTTTATTTCAATCTGACTTTTATTTGTATATATTGGTTTTCATTTTCATTGTAGTTAAAGATTTAGTCACTTTGTTTTTTTTTTTAATCTGTCTATATAGTTTTTTAAAATTATTATTTCAGTTGTAGTTTTAGTTATTTTCATACATGAAGTTAACCTAAATGAAAATGAGAAATATGACTAGTTTTTATGTTATGACTTTTTAAATATTTTATTTTATTTCAGTTTTCAAGCATATGTTTCAATTTTAGTATAAAACCCTGACTGAAAGCCTAACTGTACACAGACTCATTTAATTATTTATTTTTGGCATCTCATCAGCAAATTAGACTAGTGCCATGCGTTTATGTAGATTCTAAAATGCCTACATAACATGTATTTTTATGTAGATTCACATTTCTGAGTATGTTTTTAGCTGTGCTCTGTCAAACAAGAATTGTACTAGTTTAACAGTGATGAAATGCCAAATAAAACAGTGAAAATTATCATATTTATGTACCATTTACAACCTTTGTAAGCGACCTCTATATACAACTTTCAGCTCTTGGTATGTGTTCTGTCCTTCGATGTTGATGTTTATTTGGCTCTGTTCCTTAAACCTGACTTTGTAAAGCGGCCTTGGGTGTTGGTAAGACGCTATATAAATAAAAATTATTATTAATCTTCATTTGGCTTTCAATGTCAAACCACAGTTTCTAGCTATTGGTGCTAGTCTAGACCAATAACTGTATTCTCAGTGTTCACTTAATGAGAAATAATAAAATGTCTGAGGATGCAAGTAAGTTTAGAAGCATTTCCCCCCAAAAAAACAAACAGAAGTCCTATTATAAATGGTCTCTCTACAAACGTGTGGCCTATAAAACTAAACTTAGTGGCTGGTTTCACCAGGCCTGCTCTTTTTGTCATTGTCCATAAAGCAAGTGCAGGTGGGTTTAGGCGATGGGCAGTCTGGAAGAGAAGTGTACGCTAAATCTAGATGATTTATATACTCTGTGTTTAGCCGAATAGCTGTGGGTGCAAATAATCAAAGAAGCGAGCCGTTACTCACTTACAGGTGTTCACACATTATAAGAGACTGACCTCAAGCTGTGCCTCCCTTCAATTCCCAAACCACTGAGGCCCCCAGTACCTACAGGACCCCCTCACGGGTCAAAGGACACCCCCTTGCATTTATTTATCAGTACATCTTTCAGAAAGCAGTTCCGGATCAGATGACATCGGAGATGAGTGTTCTGGAAAAGTTATTTGTTTTTGTGCGACTACTCGCTTTATTTAGAAAGAGAGCCTTGTCGTTTTAAGAGTGGCTAAGGGAATGTTTGCTAACCCTCTTAATGACTTTGTCGAGGAAGACCATCCATCTTTCTCTCTGCGCATTACAGGACTGAACCCCAGGAGGTGACCGCCTGGCAGATACACACGGTTTACATGGAGCCATGCTGGAGACAATGCTGCGGTAAACACAACATCACAAGGAGTGCATGCTTTGTAGTTTTGGAATGATAAATATTAGCAGATTTTAAATATTATTACACAAATCTAGATTATTATGGCTACAGGCCTGAACATGAGCTGCTTATACTTGATGAATTGCATTGATTTATTTGAAATGAGGAAATCACGCTATAAATTCACTAAGATTGAATTGAAAAGAGTCATTATGACAAATTCTGATGGGAGAAAGTGAGATTTCTGTAAATACAGCAGGAGTGTCATCACTTAAACTTCTTTGCATGTTGGTTCCATGAAGATCCTTTAAGTCCATGTAAACTTTCCATTGCACAAACTGTTTTTTTTGATAGTGGGAAAAGGTTCTTCAGATGGCTCTTTTAAGAACTGTTCACCAAAAGTTTCTTTGAGGAACCCAAAATAGTTATTCTGTGGCACTGCTATAAAAAAACTCTTTTGAAATCTTTATTTTTCACAATCTTTCGTTTAGAATCGATTAGTGGAACACTGCCTTCAGCACACAGATTTGACTCCCAGTTTGGTTACAGTTCTATGGTTTTGATTGAATGTGAAATTATTGTCAAATCTTGCTTTAACTCTTCCTTTTCACGAGACAATTTATTGATGGACCTCACAGGACACACCTGTATTCACAGCTGTAAATCTGCTCTTTCCTCCTCTCTCGCCCACTTAGTATAAACAAATAACACCTACCAAGTGAATTCTTTGTTCATTTAGAGTGCCTTGAAGCAAATGAATTACAGATCTCTAATGATAAAGGCTTAGATAAATGAAGTCATTTTGGAACTCGATTTCGGTCCTCAGATATGGTTAAAGGTGATTTATGGGGAACATTTCGATTCCTTGGTCAGAAACAGCTCTGTGGAGAAAACAAGCAGAATTTCTGCAGCTGGCCGTTGAGTTGCGTGTGAACACTTTGTCACAGAGCAATCTCCCACAAACACAGATGCGTAAATACACTCTCCTGCTATGCTCACAGAGAGAAACTCCAAACTGAGGAGGGCAAAGCCACATAGAGACGTTTACCTCACGGTGTTTGAAACGCAGCGAGAGTTCAGTGCTTCTCAAATACAACAGCCCTGTTACTCGTTTAACTTTGCGGTTTAAATGCCTTGGCAGTGTATTAGTGGCCTTTTGGCAGCAGCAGGCAACCATGCACTGTTAAATGGGTGAAAGTGAAAGCTTCTCAAGCCATCCTTGACACAGTTCGTATCAAACAGGGAATTGTGGGAAGGTGCTATTGTGCAATGGCCTGGTAGATGCTGTAAATTATTTAGATGCTGTAAAATACATTTTAAACAGAGAAACTTGTGTAAATGTGTATATATCTTTAAAAATTTATATAAAACAATATTATATTTGAAACGTACATTTCAGACACAACAATGTCAGTCTATATTTGTTCCAGCAATGAAAATTGTTCCAAACTAAGCCAAAGAAGAACTGACTGTTGCGTGTCTCTGAGACACACATTAGTGAATCAGTGTGTCTGAATGAATTGGTTAAATAAATTATTCAATGATGCACTCAAAAAATACTTGTTTTGTTTCCTGAATGAATCAATATGTTTGAAATAATTGGTTGTGTGAATGATTTCATGATTTTACGAGGCTATCAGCGCTGATGGCAAGTCGACAAATCTAATTTTCCTAAAAGATCTTTCATCTTTTTAATCTTTAGTATTTACATTTTATTTTATTTCAGCTTGTTACAATTGATGAAAATTATTTTAGTATTAGCTCTAGTTAACAATATCAACACTGTCTAGAAGTAGCTGCTCTATAATAATACAATTATTGTTAAATTATGTAATTACATTACCTTAAATATTTTACATAATGTTATCAGCATATTTTGCTCAGAACTTTTTGATTTAACTTGGGCCAGAGGAGGTTCAACAACGGCCGGCTCTGACATACGAAGACAAACTGGTGCTGTGTGTGCTCATGGGAGCTGGTTTGGATCAGTCAGCAGCCTGTGATGTACCATGTCTCTGTACTCTCTGGAGGGTGATTTGGGGCAAGAGCGGTGGGCCGAAAGCAAAGGGCTCCAGCAGCTGCTTCTAGTTGTGTACACACATAATACAAATACACACATATGAACATACGTACGTACGTGTTCATACACACACAGCCTTTCTAAATGGCATCTGGTTCCTCATGAAAGATATCGAGGTGGGATGTTGGGGTCATCCGCTGAGCCAGGAGTGCAGTTTGGTACTTAATCTCATAAACATGACTCTGGATTCTTCACAAGTGATGGCAGCATTCCAGAGCTGATCCCACAGGCTGCTGTAGCACTCGCATCCAGGAATCAGTCATCTGTGCTTTGGTCCGGACCCAAGTAACAAGAACCACACTGAGGGGAGATCAAGTACATAAACAAGGTGTGCTGTGTCTTCTTATTGCTGTGGCTCAGCTGGTAGAGCATGGCGTTAGCAACGCCAAGGTCATGTATATATATATATCTTCATTGCATTGTAAGTTGCTTTAGATAAAATACAGTGCCTGTGTCAAACCGATGAAAGCTTTGTGCTTGTAATATACAAATAATAAGCCATTTATTTACCGATAAACAATGATACAAAGACTAAAAAAACGTTCAAATAATGCTTGGCTTAACAGTCGGTAAAATATAATCAGCAATAAATCTTTTCATACTGGCATGTGTGCTGTCCACCTTGTGCAAGACAGTAAACACCAGCAGGATCTCTTTCATGACCTTACTTACAACTGTTTTTCTGAGTTCACTGATGAGAGAGTTAGTCAAAACCAGACTGTATTCAGAGCCAGAGGGTGAACAGCTCAATGTTAAAAGAACGGCTCGATCAGGATCTCATTAGAGACGTTTTATGATGAGGGACGTGAAGAATTTGGCAGCGTGAGAAGTACAAATCACGCTTTGCTGACGTGTGTCGATGTGTGGCAGCTGTACTGGCCAGATTTCGCCTGTTATGACGTGCATCTGATTGTAAACTACCTAACGTCAAACGCACAAACATGTCAAGACCAATGCAGCCATTTAAGGTGAACGAGGTTACAGAGAGGTGGTGGCTAGTTTTCTCTCCTACAACTTTCAAAACAGATTCTCATGCGATCACTAACATTAATCTGTGTAGGTTACAGCACCACCAAGTGGATCATGTATGAGTCTGTGACAAATAAAGATGTTCAAATGGAATATATTTGAAAACATGTTGATTCTTACTTAAAAAAACAAAATGAATCAGTACGAATTGAATTTTGATTATTTTTACTAAATTAAAAGATCCAGAAAAAGAGCATCACATCAGTGACCCTTTGAGTATTTGGGAAGTTAAGGTCACCAAATAATATTTTTACAAGTCTGAGGGACTGGTTTTCAATTAAATTCCTCTTTTTTTGGCTAAAACTAAAGTGCGGTTTGAAATACTTGCCTTGTATCCTTGTATACTTTCCTTGAGCTTGTTTTACGTGTGTAATGACTGTGGGTAGTGTGTGAGTTTGTGTGTGGGGAATGTTTACAACATCACTGTACGTGCAGATCGCTTGTTAAACAAAAAGTCATACGTGCAAGCTCCACATTACAGTGCCGTTACAGTGCTGTGATATATAAACCAACAAAAAACAGTAAAAACTTTGGCAGCTGAGGGAAACTTCTGAAACACCTCTAAAGAATGACAGGTTGACCTGTTAACAGCCTTCACCTGCCAACTTAAGGTAGCTGCTTTAGAAAAATATATTAGGCAATGCATTTACACATGATTGAGAAGGCCAACAATTGCATATTGCATTAATAACCATAAAAATCCCTTTGTGTTTTGGATGGTTTTTTGCTTGATTCAATCAGAAAAGTTAATATAAAATGCAGAGAGAAACCCTGCTGAATTACTGAACACCAGGACCCACCACAACGTTGCTAACCTGAGGTTTGGACACAATCTCTGATCTCTGGCTTTTTTTACAGACAATCTCATGGCACTTTGAGTGAGAAGCTGTGAGAAAGAGTTTGAGAGTGAGTGTGTGTAGCTGCTAGGTGGAATGAAAGAGAAATAGAATGGGACAGTTGAGTGGGACAGTTTTTTTTTCTAATCACAATTTCTTAGTGTGTGGAATATTTTTACACAAATTTTCAAATAATATCATTAACCATATTGTTTAAACGCATGATATGACTTCTAATTGATTGGTTTTCCAAATTAATTTTTGATTATTTTTTTCGGGGAACAAAATAATAGCCCTATAATATCTTAGTAGTAAAAAATATTTTGGGAATTTAATGTGTATTTTCTATAAGAAAAATAAATCTAAACATCTTTGATATTCAATTCACATTTATATACAGTTTTTTCCCAATGTCATTTCAAAGCAGAAAATGCACCTTTGATACAACCATTCAAGATTTTATGCATTTTAGGGTTTAATTAGTTAATTATTGAAATTTTGGCAAGATAAGAGAAATATAATTAATGCTGAGTTAGCCAATCTTAAAATCTTGACATCAGCAACCGTGAAAACCATTACACTGTTTCAGACATCTGCAGACAACATTTTATTCAGTATTCAGTATATAAACGTCTGATATTTAATGCCTGTATAAATGTACCAAACAGATTCTCATCTGATATAGCACATTTTGCAAACTGTATAAACTGTGACGATGACTTTACTTTAAAAAATGTCTGAGTCAGTAAGTGAAAGTCTGAGCAACATTGTTTTTGGACAAAGCACTTTCTGGTGGTCTGTTAGTGATCTAAAGATGAGAGGTGTCATGTTGTTTTTGTCTACTACTGCAAAAAAAAAAAATTTTCTCTTCCCTTCTCATCATGGCTTCTTCCTCGCGCTATCTGCATGTTCCACGTCGGCTAAAGGAAGGTCGGCGCCTGTCGTCAGATCCGCAAAGCATTTCGGGCTACTGGAGGCTGATTCGCCCAATAATACAAACAAGCCGCCAGTCACATTGGAATCGGCTGAACATGCGAAAAGCCGCCTGCTTATGAATTAACATAAATTTAGCCTCCATGAATGCATGCTTTTATTATTTCCTCACTCTTTTGGAAGTGGCAGTATATAATCGCGTATGAACTGGGATAAAATATCCAGCACACGTGACAAATAGCTAATCCTACAATAGGAAACACACAGGTAAGATAACCTTTTATGTTTTGTTTTTAATTTATGCATTCTTTATCGCACTAAGCAGATGTTGAATTAGAATTCATGTAGTGCATTGTGGCTATATGATGACAAAAAATAAGATGTGGCTTTAGCTAGCGATCTTGCTGATCAAGTGTGTCATATTTGTCTTGATGCATGAAAAACGTTTTTTAAATTAAAGGCCCTTGGGCGACATGGACGGTCACTTGGACGTTGGATGCTTGAACCAGCCTGACACATTATAACAATGATGCGTTATGGGAAATAAAATACATAACTTAACTGTTTCACGGCTGAACAAGCCATAAGGGCGATGATGTAATAAACATCTTCAAACGGAGTAGAAATCACGTGCTTTTATTAAGTGGAAAAAAAAAACGGATTAAAGGAATTTTTTCTCGAGTTTGTAAAGGTGAATGATGTCGTAGTTAAATGGCATAAAAATGGTCGCCGTTCACCTGTCCCACCTGTTCGCCCAGGTAGTTGCTCCGTGGGATTTAGACACCGCGCATATCAACGATACGTTCACCGCTAGTTTAGACTTCGTAGACTTCCTGCATGTACTAACAGCTCATAGCTCATAACCGCATTTATGTTTTCAAGACTGAGTATAGCACGTGCCATGTGACACACAGCCACAACATCACTTATGTTTTATTTATTTTTTCCTTTTTATTCGAAACATCCCCAAACGCATTAACTAGGCTATATCATGAAATATCTTGATTCTCACCTTTATAGATTATGTTGATCTATGCATGATGGTCAAAGTAACCTAATAATGTAATCTATTAACTATGCATAAAGACCTGTCTGTTTACTTAATTAACAGATATGGGTGTCATGCCATAACATATTTTAATACGACTGAGTTTATGTGAATTTAACATTAAGTTAATGTGAATAAAAACATTGCAAGTTAGGCTACTAATCATAACACTTTCATTGTACAGAAAGAGAGCAAAGAACATTTACCTTATCAAAGAACATTTTCACTGACAGTCTAGTTCAAGCACTCTCAAAAACTCGCATTAAAATAACTGAAGCTGTTTACACTATGAAATTAATATCTTACAGATTCGTTCACACATTTGCACTTTGTTGTTTCTGACAAGAGAATTGCCAGCCAGCCAACACAGATTTGAATTTAACAGCTGATGATATGACGCACTGAACGTCACGCCAGTGTGATTGTATTAAATATAGAAAATATTAATCGGCTATTTTTTTTTTATTTTGGAAGCTGCATTCAAAATCCACTTGGCTCAGAAATCTGAGGGGGCAAGTGAATAAAAGTCATTGCCAACAGTTGACTAAATAGAAATACAATTGTTTCGTTGTTTGTGAGGAAAATGTATATTGTATGTAAAATGTACAAGCAACATAATTACACTTTAGTTGGAAAAAAAATCTGTCCAGCCACCCGTGCATGTTTCCAGATGAGCTATTCTGGAGGGTTTGCATACTGTATATGACAACAGGTTGCTAAAATGTCATCTAAATTGATGCCAGATGTCCTTCTGAATAATAGCATTTCTGCAGTGGATTGTGAGTGTCATGCTCACAGCATCTTTCTGTAGGTGATGATAGTTCGAAGTATTCATAAGTAAAAAAAGAATGTCATTCACATCGACAGGTAGCTGGTAAATCAAAGGTGATACTGCAAGCCACAAATTGAAGCATTGCTTTCTGGCATAAGGACTTTGCCACAGTTTCGTTACGCTAAGTAAATGGTGCTTATTTTAATGCCTTCAATAAGGTCACATCAGCCCACATCCCATGACCATGGTCCTATCCCCTGCATTCCATCATTATTGTAAAGGAGCACTTGCACTGGCTCACCGCCATCATTGCTGCTCACTGAGTGCAAATTTATTAATGCCAGTTTTCCATTCCTGTGGTTTACAGATAAGACCTGAACCATTAGCTTTTATCCTGCCTAAATTTCATGCTCTAGCACTCAGGAGAATTAAATGGCTCTTCTGTGAAGGCAGACTATGATGCCTCCGCTCAGATCGGCCCTTTGAGCACCGAGCCTCCCTCTCTGAGCGCTTGTCTAAAGCTGAAGCTTAGACGAACTTGCATGAGTCACATGATTGTTACATAGCTCCCAGCATTCCTATATTTTCCTCTGCCCATTGAGGAGGCTGAGCCTGGGAGCTTTATGAGAGCTAACAATGAAAGCCTGCTTGAGAAGTTGCTCACTCATTGCTGTGAAGCCCCTCCCGCAGGTGTGGGAATGGACTCTGAAGGAGTAACCAAAGCAAGTATCGATGGAAATACCTAGAAACTTGAAGGGGTTTTTAACCGAGTTAATTAGTTGGAAGTGAATGATCTAGTCCTTGAACTCCATGGCAGTTCCTTTCGTGGTAATGACTGGGTTGGGCTCTGTCAGATCTGATAAGTGCGTGTCAGCAGTACATTCCTGAGTAAACTCTTTTCCATCTACAGCTTCCGGCAAACGTATGTGGAATATAGAAGGCCTTATAAATTTTACAATTAAAGGGATATTTTTCCCCAAAATACAATGTGTTTTCGCAAAATGATATGTTAAGTAGAATGACAGCAGGCCTTGTTTATCATTCACTTCGACCTTGTGAGCCTGTTATAATCTAGCATTTGTTGTCTGAAGTGAGGTCTGGTGGTCTGCATTGTTAATTATCAGCTGTGAATTTATGAATATATTATTCCGAAATGTCACAAACAACCTTTTGTAATATATTGAAAAGCTCTGTTTTATTTTCTCATCTTTTTCCTTATCTCACTCTCTCTTTCAGTAACACTCCAGTATGGCGGACAGTTTGATGAGTAAAGCAGCCACTATGGAGATTCCTATTAACAGTAATGGGGACTCTAGGAATCTGGCAGAAGATGACAGCCTGGAGCAGGTGAGCGATACATGGTGATTCAGGTAAATTCAGATGCAGTTTTCCTGAGCTCACCCTATTGGTTGAGTTTTTTTTTTTTTTTCGTTTGCAAAGTTGAAGCCGTATCAAATCAACAAAGTTTCAAAGTGTCAAAATGTGGATGGTTGAGGTGTGGTTTTCATAGCTAGAGTTAGGTTTTCATAGAATAAAATATAGCTGTCTGCCCAGTTGGTTTAGTTTTGTTGCAGGTTTCACAATATCAGCCATGAGAAAAGATCTTAAGGTAGCAGGTGGTGCAAACATTGCAGTTTATGATTGTCCAGCTTTTTCTTGAAGACTTTAAATCCATTAAAAATAAGGTTGTCAGGCACGTTTATAAGTAATCATTCATTTCATAAAAGTGGCTTGTGGCGATACTTCAGTGTAAATCTAATGCGTCTTACTTGTCTTAGGCTTTTAAGAAGTAGAAAGCTAATTCAGCCAAGCACAGTGTTCAAATCTCTGTATTGTTGAAACCATTGTAAAGAAAAGGTAAAGTGGTAATGTTGTCACAAGACACACCTCTGTGAGACAACTAAACCGAGGCCACTAGATCCGGGAGAAGACATGTTAGGCAAACAGACAAGTAGTAATATTTGCTAGGACATTGAATCGTTCCTATAAGGAAGTTAAGGTTCTTTGTTTTAGTTTGTTTTAAATTTTTTCCGCCTAACATTTTCATGTTATGTCCATTTTTAAAAGCTCATTCTAGGATGACTGTGGCTGATCATGTTCACAGTTGCAATAATGGCTCAGCTGAAGGCAGATGGTACTTTGGCGTTACACGGTGTCTTTAAATAGATCAGGAGCATTGAGCCAGAATGTGACAACAGACTTTCTAAATGTTCTTGTCTTTCTTTACCCAGAGAGAGAAAGAGTGGCATCAGTGTTTTCGTTTTTTAATCATACCTTTGTTCACTGATGTTTGGATTGACGGGGATCTGTTAGCAACCCAATTTATGACTCATGATTAATAAAGAGGGCTTATTCATTGCTTAATTAGGGCTGAAATTATACAGAATAGTGTAACTCCATGCATTTTTTCTTTTATTGTCAAGCCTGGAAGCCTGTCTTTATTGTATTAACAGGTGCCAATTGGCCGCAAAATATGGATTCCATTGTGTTTGATGGTTTACTTCATCATCGCTGTTTTCAAGTCTGATTTTGTTTTACATTGTGCTTCATTTTTGGTTTGTTTATCATTCTTTTTGTCTTTTTGTTGTTATGTTCTTCCCCGATGTCTGTGCAGGCTGCAAAGATTCAGTGGAGCTTAAGAGAGAAGGTAGGGAGTCCCACAGGCCTCAGGGTGAGAAGGAACACTGGGAAGGGTGGCAGAGTGTGTGTGTGTGTGTGTGTGTGTGTATGCCTGCACGTGTATGTCTTTCCAGCAGATAACGATTTTAGTTCTCCCCATAACCTGGTCACAATGGACAGGATGTTTTTCAAATCACATGCATTATTTTTTGGCCTGTGTCACTCCCTGTTAATCAGTGTTTGAGGTCAGATACAAATCCAAATGATACATATTTTATTTGTTTGTTTTGAAAAACATCCTGTTTTGTCTCTCTGTGGTATTAACCCATGGGTAGCTACCTTTTAGTAACTATTAACTCTGTATGTTCAATGAAATTTTTATTAACCTTTACAATTAATTTTGTTTTGTTATAAAGGGGGTATTGCATACAGTACAATGACTGAATCTTTTTTTTTTTTTTTTTACATCAAGGGTTTCAGTCTTTTCAGGTCATGGTTTATGAAGCTTGCATTGGAAAGCCATTTAAATACTCGTTATTGATAGACATAGTCATATACTTGTACATTACATTCTAATTTGACTTTGTTTCTGCCACATTTAAATGTATAATGATATGTTTAACTAAACGTTGTTATTTAACTTTAGTCAGAGTTGAATTAATGATATATTTAACACATTAAAAAACAGCTGATCAAACCATTGCGGATTTGCAGAACTCCCGTTAAAGACCCCTTTTTTATCAGCAATAATGTTTACAGATGTTGTTGTTTATTTGTGAGAGCTTTTTCTTAGTTTATCGTCTCAGATAACATGTAACACACTGGTGTGGGTTGTTGAGAGTTTTTATAGTCACTAATGTGACTTGTTTCAGATAACAGACTGTTTCTTTGTGCTGCAAATGCCTTGTAAGCTTTTACTACATCAAGGAAACACATGGATTTTTCAGAGGGTTTGTTTTCACAGGAAATTAAATATGACATTTTTTACGTGATTCACAGGCACATGATTCTTAATAATTCTGGTTCTAGTGTGATTCTAACCCTAAAATGTTCTTTCTAACATTTTACAACTTATGCCAATGTTTGTGTTTGTAGAAGTTACAGGATTGGCTCATTTCATGAAAAAGAATGCCTAGGTTATAATATTACGGTCTTAAGATCTCTTCCTCTTGGTGTTTTTTTTTTTTTTTTTTTTTTTTTTTTTGTAATTGTTTACAATATGCTTCTGAAATGTCTCCTTTGAGTACAACAGAAGGCATCATTCCGACCAGTTCCATCAAAGGTAAAATTATGTTCTTCTAAAACCCAATTGCTACTGCACTGTGCAAAATATCTTTTTTTTAATGAACTGGGCAAAGAAATCTGTGTATAATTAGGCTAGTTTTAGATTCACTTGACCCCAATCAAAATTGGAGTTTTGTTATTAGTGATATTTACCATGTTTGGAATGACTTTGATGACATTTGTCTTTCTAAAGCAAATACATACATACATTTTTTCTAGATACACTTGGAATTGTACAATATGGTTTGCATAATTTCCACCATGGGGTTTCCACTCCTTTCTTTCCTATGGTGCAATCCAGAAGAGCCCCCAGGGCCTCCAGAGGCATTGGTCATTATGTGTATAGGTATTCATTGAGTCATGCTTGATGGCTTTAAAGTTTGACATTAACCAGAGTGAAAAAGGCCACAGATCTGAAGAGACAAATGAGCTTCAGCTTTGTTTTGTTTTTTTGTTTTAAATAAATTTCCTCTGCAATGGAAAATGAGGCTAACTTCTGCAAAGTAACCCAGCCAAAACTGACTGCTTTTGATTTTATTTTAATTTAGTTACATGTGGCTAACAAAACCACTTCTTTTCTGGACAGGATTTGTGATTGTAAGGTGACCATCCTGGCCCCTTAAATTTATTCACTTCTGATTCAGTGAGGACCTTCTGTCTCTTTTACCCTTTCTCAGGCCCTGCGGTCCGTCTTAACACTGACTTTTTGGGCAACAGACGCATTCCAAATGAAGGGCAAGGTCATTCATTCGTAACGCATCTCTCTTCTTTCTTGTTTTCCACCTTCCCATGGTGCCTTGAATTATAGTCCTTTTCAAAACTGTTTTTGTCTTTCCTAGACAGAGTATGGGATGCTGTACTACAGGAATACATTTAATCGCCTGGCTTTTCTTTTCTCTCTTAGCAGTTTGGACTGGGCTACATTTTCTCTTTCTCTTCTTTCTGGCAGGGTTAAGGTTGCTTTTTTCACTTGCAGGAATTTTGTAATGAGGATTCTTTTGTCATTTTCCTTTCAAAATCAGTTTAAACTTTAATCTGGCTTTAATCTTGCTGACTTTGCAGAGGAAATGTTTAGAAAAATCTGCTGCAAAATGGCTGTGTAAAATATGTTTGGGGTAAATCCTTTTATTTTTTCAGACAATACTTCTGAGACACATACTACACAAACTGAGACAATGCTTTTTCTGATACTTCTGTGTAAATGAATACTTGTAGTTAAAAATAAATTACCAGACATATTGGGGTTTAAGTCATGTGATGTTAAGTGAACTGTACATTGTCTCGCTCTGTTTGTCATGAGGCAGCCGATTTAACGAAAGTTGTATGCTTTCCTGTTTTCATTTCATCTCATTACATTATCACCTTCTCTCTCTCCCTTTTTCCCTTTCCCCTCCCTCCATCCTCCTGCTCTTCCTTCAAATTCACACACACATACACGCTGACATTACACACTTCACTCATATGGTACAACCCATTCCATTGTAAAAATCATTTTCCCAATTGCCTAAATAATTGTAAAACTTCTTGCATCTTGCATATCTACCACCTACTCCCTGTTCCCCATCATACTGTATACCCCCAACATCCCCTGCAATCCCTGGCCATGACCACCTCCAGACCTGCAAATGAAGTCTAGGGGTGTTAGCATTGCCCCAAGCCAGATTGCTGCCTGCCGAATAGCCCACCAATCAGAAGACATCCCAGGTATTCCAAAGAGCACTGGATCATTTAAGGGCTCTTTGGCAACACATTCCCCCTACTCAGTAAAACACTTTCATTTATTCACTCTCATCTCATCTGTTTCACATATATCTGATGCACTTTCAGAGCTGTCTCTGATGCAGTTATACCAACAATATCTGCAAATGATGTGTAAATAATGTGGAAGTATAGACAGTTGTACAGTGTATATGTAATTTGAAACTTACTGTAAGTATGTTCTGTGTATCAGGGTCCAACATGCGTCACGGCAGCAGCAATTCCTCCATGACCGCAGAAGAGGCCACAAGAGGCGTTGCTGTGGAGAAATTTGACATCGTGAAGAAATGGGGCCTGAACACATACAAGGTTTGTCAATTAACTGTTTGTATTTTGTGATTAGTTGTCATGTGCTGTTAACCACTCCTATTCTAAAGTCATTTCAATCATAACAACTCTCTGAACATTTTAGCATGGTGATGGATATGACAATGTTAATATATTTGGTCTTGGCGGAACAGATCTGCTACGCTGCTGCTGAATTGCTGCTGCTGTTGGTTATTGCTGTAGTTGTAGATTATTGCTGCTGCCGCAAGCAAGTACAGGAACTTGCTACTGCCAATGCATATAGCGATACGGTGCCATGAGTATTTAAGACATACTGCCGCTGCACAAATAGCATATAAAATAACCCGTAGCAGATCTATACAGGTGGAGCTGGGGAAGGTGGAGGGTTTCAGAGAACTCTAAAAGCGCGTTGCAGGAATCTCAAGTGAATGCCAGCCAGCCATATAAATGCAAGGCAGTAAGCTCATTGGCTGCATACGGAGCATGAACCAATCAGCTTGTGCCAAGTCGTTTAACTCTCTGAATATCATCAGTTACGTTAACACCCCGTCAGAATGAGCCATCTAGAGTTTCATGACTGAACTATATATTTGTATTTGTTATCCATCTCTCTTTTAGTGCACCAAACAGATGATCTCTGAGAGGTTTGGCCGTGGCTCACGTACTGTGGATTTGGAGCTGGAGGCTCAGATCGAGGTTCTGCGGGAAACCAAACGGAAGTATGAGAACATGCTGCATTTGGCGCGAGCGCTAACCAACCACTTTTACAGCATGGTGCAGACGCAGCACGCCCTCGGAGACACTTTTGCCGACCTCAGTCAGAAGTCTCCAGAACTTCGGGTGAGGCAGCGTGGCCAACTTAAGATTTATGACATTTGTTGTGATTGCCATGCATAATTATGGGACTGCTGTAAACATACTCATGTATTTCATGCTGTTGCGGAATGTATAATTCAAACTGTCAGTGTTAAAAATAACTAGTGCTTACAGACGGGGAAGACTATGTCACCAAGCACTAAAAGGCCACAATTGTTTTTGGATTTACTTTAGCATTTGTGTTTTGTTATTTATACACAACATCAGTAAAGAATGTCTCTAACATTGCTGGATGGATTGTCTAAAAATACTTAAACATGAAAGCTGATTGTTATCATGTACAGCTGAGTGTTATTTTAGTATTATTTATATACTATTATAGCATTTATTTAGTAATATTTTGAATTGGCTTTTATTTTAATATTTTCAGTTTTCCTTTTAATTTTAATTTTTCTGTCTAAATTTATTTTAGTTTTAGTTTTAATCATTTTAGTACTTCAAATAATTTTATTCCATTTAGCTGCCAAGGCAATATTTCTAATTTTCATTTTTTCATCTAATATTTATATTTTGATTTCAGCTTTATATTTCAATTCAAAGTTTAGTTTTGTGGTATTATTCATGCACAGGATGAGTTCGGATATAATGCAGAAACACAGAAGTTGTTGTGCAAGAATGGAGAGACTCTGCTCGGTGCCATCAACTTCTTTGTGTCCAGCATCAACACACTGGTGAACAAAACAATGGAAGACACATTGATGACTATCAAGATGTATGAGAATGCCAGGTAAAAGCTACTCCAGCTCTGTAGCCTTTAGTATAGTGGCCTTCATTAGTTTTTAGTTTTTTTTACAAGGTGCTTGAAGTGTTCCACTTGTCTGCAATATGAAGAGGCACTGGGCCCTACTTTCTGTCAGGGCTGGAAATTCAAGCACTTGAATTGTGTTTTAGGTTAATTAGCCTGTGATGCTACTGGACGTTTTAGAGGGTCATTATACGTTACAGTTGTCTGGTTTAGTATCGAATATAGCAGACAAGATGGTATTGAATGAACTCGGTGTGAGGCACCAACAGGCATTGACAATGACTGGCCCTCTTACTCAGTCTTTAGACTGAAAAGAGAAAAATGAGTAGCATATCCTCTATCACAGTTATTTATTTTGTGTGGTACATGTTGAGATCTTTGAGAAACCTTTGATGCTTTGTGCTTTTATCTGATGCAGTACTAGCTACCTTTAATGTCAGATTTCATCATAAATAACTTTCAACTTTGGGCATCACATTGTATAAAAAATAATTTTATGTGGTGTTTTCTGATCTCCTATAGGCTCGAGTTTGATGCGTACAGGGCAGATCTGGAAGAGTTGAACATGGGCCCACGGGACGCTGTTACTATGGCTCGTATCGAGGATGCTCAGCAGCTGTACCAGATCCACAAGGACAAATATGAACGTCACCGCAGTGATGTCAGCATCAAGCTCAAGTTCCTGGAAGAAAACAAGGTGCCCGACCACCCGCATAACTTCCTCTTGAAATCACTCAAGTAGCCTGTAATCTATTTATTGTTTTTTGACATGATTTGTGTATCTCTCTCACAGGTCAAAGTGATGCACAAGCAACTTCTGCTGTTCCATAATGCCATCTCTGCCTACTTTGCTGGAAACCAGCAACAGCTGGAACAGACCCTCAAGCAGTTCAACATTAAACTCAAACCACCAGGGGCTGACAAACCTTCTTGGCTGGAGGAACAGTGAAATGCCCGTTTACCCCTGGCTTCCTGTTACATGTCTTTAGCCACACAGAGCAACCCAGTAGGACCGCAAGAGACCAGCGTTCTGAGATGCTAGTAGAGACAGGGGCTCCAACAAAGCCTCCTTCACACTAGCTCTCTCTGTACTTCTCTTCATTGATTCTTCTCCTCCTCCTCCTCAACCGGTTCTTGCTCTGAGACTCTTTTCAAGTGTCTGAATAGTTACCTCTAGTATGTAACCGGTCCTTAAGGCTCCAATCAAATGTCAGAGGTATCAGTTTCGGCTTCATCCCTGTAAATATCATTAAACCAACTGAAACAATCTTTCTGATATATCAGTCAGAACAGCTTTTTTTCCAGATTTTGCTCAGTCTCTCTCTCTCTCTCTCTCTCTCTCTCTCTCTCTCTCTCTGTCAGTGACCACATTTTTAGGAACTTTTTCCTTTTGTTTTTCTGTGAAAAGCGTTTTATTTTGTTACTACTGTCTTTTTTTCTGTATTGTAGATTTGGTTTTGTAGCTAATGGGGTATGCAAATTATTCATATCACAGAGCTTTCATTGTTCAGTGTCGGTGGTTCTAACAAAAAGTAATATTATTTTGATAAAATTCAGATATAGTTTTATCTGACATTGGTATTGCATCCTTGTACGTTTGTATGTTTACTAGGCCTTAAGAGTACTGAGTCAATCCTTGTCCGGTCTATTATTTTATTAAAGTATTCTTTAAAATACTTTAAATACATGAAATACTACATTTAATATCTTAAAATGAGTTACTCATTTTAAGTTATTTAACCCTAAATTAATAATACAGAAAAATGTTATGGACTGAATTTCATCAGATGTGGGTACAGTTTCCTGCATGTTTTCACAAAGTTCCGGAACATGAATCTAAAATCACTGTCTTTACTCAATATTGTTCATTTACAGCTTTGAATTTATGAAGCATGATTGTTTTCTCTAAGGGAGAGGAGTGTTTTTTTTTTGTTTTTTTTGCAGTTTGTTTTATTTTGACAATTATAGCTTATTGTCATATTATGTACCAGTGCATGATGCCGTAGAATGTTTGTAGGTTTATTATGTTCATTCTTAAGTTAATAATCATAAGTTAATCAAGGAAGTGTATGATGTATGAGTTGTATTTGATTGTTTTAACATGGGTCAGTTATTGAGGCCCAACGTTATCTGCCTCTTTATCCACCAAAATGTGCACTAGAGTTTATGTATTGACCTGTGTTCTGTTAACATAAGCAAAGCCCTAATATTGTGCTTTCAAATTGCTATTGGTTCTGATGCACTCTATGTTAAATGCCTTTATCTGCCTTGGTTAATAAAAAGGCAATTTTCCTCAATGAAATATTTATATACCCATTAATATCACAGTAACTTTTTTTCTGTCATATTAGTGCTAATGTGTTATTCCATTAACCCTCACAAGTTTCACAAAAATATAGTACAAAATCAAACAGATTTTGTAATAACAATTTAACAATATAAACATTTCAGAATATATTTTTTTTGTATGCATTTTTATTTGTGATCAGATGGTATAATCAGATGAGACTTACTGGGTTTTCATTCACTGAAAATATCTACATAATGCTCATTAATAGCCTTTTTTTTATAAATTAAGATTTTTTTTTTTCAAAATACACTTGGAAATGTTTTTGCTTAAAACAGACTTGATGCAGTGATGATGGGGTTAAAGTGCAGACTGTCAGATTATAGTTTGTCAACCTATTTTTATTTTTTTATTTCATTACGCAAGACTGAAATAACGACTATGATCTAATGTTCAGTACTTTTGAACATTGCAATACTGAAGATGTTTTTAGAAAGTGTATTTTCATGTTTGCCTATATTGGTTGTCCCTTGTGTGTTTCTGCATGGCAGGTCTGATGAAATTAGTTGTACATTTCCATGCATTGTGATTCAATCCTGTGCAATGTATCAGTAAAACACTACATGGGTAGTAGTGCAGCAAAATGTTTTTAGGCAAAACAAAACAAAGGTTTCTTGTGAATGGTACAAAATGCTTGAAATTTAGTTTGAATGCCAATTGTCAAAGATTGAAGATCGTACAATGTCTATTTTTTATTTTTTTTATTGCATTTAAATTAAATTGCCTAAATTGATTTTGTTTTTAATTGATTTAGTTTTGGACCACATGGTTATTCTAGAAGAGAGACCTTTTTATACCAAGTATTTTGTTTTTTATGTCCTGGCATATTTGTCTGGCTGCAGAGATGGTAGTTTGTGTTATTATTTTCATCTTCAGAGCTGGAGAAAAGGGTTCCATCTTGAGCCCCAGAGACTGAACTGATTCATGAAGTGATGGACATTTGTACAGATCAATGGGATTTTAAATTTAGACCTCCTGAACACTAATTCTACATTGATATATTTTCCCAGTAGCTTTCTATTTCTTTTAGATTAAATGCATCCATTAAGTCTTCTTTTTTTGTTGTTCTGTGATTATTATTCTTGCTATTATTATTTTGATTTCTGTTAACAGAAGTGTTTGGCATTGAAATGCGTACTCCATTAGTAGTTTTAGAGCATAGCAGAATGAAACGGTTATAAATATTAACATATTTATACAATCAATATTTTAGGCTGCTTTGTGGTATTGTAGTGTATGAGTGATTGTATATATGTAAAGATAATTGAGACAGATTTTGAAACTGGAAACCCATGGTGTTAGCCTTTGCTCCTGGCTTTGACCAAACCTTTGACCAACAAACGTACAAGAACCCACCAGATAAAATTTGAAAAGTTTGCAAAAATGGTCTTTGTGTCATTTGTACTTTGCTGATGTCCTGTTTGGCTTTTTGATTTACTTTGACCCTGTTTGTCTTCCAAATTGAACAATTCCAACATAGGAACTGAAGTCAGGCCATGCAAAATTAATGCTGACCACTAGAGGGAAATGTTGAATATGGAACTACAGATGTCTTTTAAGTTTTAGGGCCAGTGCTCTAGTAATCTAATTAAATCTTTACACCACTGGATAATAAATGAAAGCTAATAAAACACATTGTTTACCTTCACACAATTTATGTTGAATGTAAATGTAACATTGACTGAATAGATAACCAACCTTTTCCCTCAAATACAAAACTATTTCTAACAAAAACATTTAAACCTGTTTCTGGGGAGAAAAAACTTTCGACACAATAAAAAACAGAAACCCGACTGGATTCAATTAACAAATTCGTACGTTGTATATGTTACACTTGTTGAATAAAGCCGATAGAGGGCAATGTAACTACATTTTTTAAAGATATATACCGTTTTATACACTGCCAAACGACATGACTTACCTTTGACAGTAATAACATATGCGGCTTCTATCAGCTACGACCGTTGCAATTCAAACTGTATTTGCCCGACCTGTTTTAACCCAGCTGTAACCAGTTGTAAATAATTCAACACAATGACCCAGTGTGTGTAGCCCAGTTAGTTTATTTTTTTCTTTAATTATGTAGAATGTTCTTTCTGAGGAACAAGATGTATTCTAAACACAGTAAACAGCAAAGGTGAGAGTTGCGCGCGTGAGGGGGTGTGGCCACTCTCATCCATTAAAGTGCTCGTGCTGCTGGGAGTCGACGGCGTTTGACATGCTGAATGTCTGTTGATTTTCTCCAGCAATGGACGTCAGTTGATTAAGCGTTCATCAGCACTAACCTGATATTATTTACTTACCGGTACGTACATCCAGAAAGTTCTTAATTTTCTGTCACTTTCTGTTTCTTTTCTCATAGTTTTCCGATAATCGGTGATGTTGGACTGGCTTTTAATTATTCCCTCGTTTGAGAGTTGCACATTTCAGAGTTTGATAACTGCCTTGTCGATATATTTTCACCATAAGTTTACACAAAAGACAACACAAAAAGACAGAGCTCGAATAATGTAGTGATGTCTATCATTGTATTTGTTTGATCGGTATCTTTTGTAAACGTGGAATTGCTGTAAGTAAAGCAGTCACTACTAAGTCCTTTCGTAGTGTATTTTTATGCAAAATAATGATTTCATAAAAATATTCATATATAAAAGATAGTAATTATATTAATGTTTATAAATTCCATAAATATTTATATGTAAATAAACAAAATGACCCAATTTGTAGGCTATATGTAATGATAGCCAAGACAAAATCATTACTTTAAATGTTGAAATAAAATTAAGCAGCCAATAGAGTTTAAAAGTAGAGAGACCAAAGTACATGTGATATGCAAAGTTGCCTTTATGCTTGATAATCTTAATTAAATGGTTTGTTTGACTGCCTGTTGAAGTTCCTGTGCAAACTGGTCTTGTAAAGTATTATCTGACTTTGTGGTTTGCTCACACAGCTTTTTTTAAATAAGCAACTTGCTCTTCCAGTGTAAGTGTTATCATTGGAAATTCTTATGTTGGCTATTTATGATTCTCGACATTTGGTTGTATCCAACAGTAATCCAGTAAAATAAGTATGTTATTGATGGTAGAAATCTTGGATGCCTAAAGTTATTTTTTTTAGAAGTGCGACGTTCATTTAGAATTCTGGGTCAGTATGGCACATCATTTGCCTCTCACTGTTTTGTCTTTTTATATTTTTTCCTGATATTTCTATCAGATCCCTCCAGATTTGTCCACTCCGTGTCCTCCAATGGATGGAGCTCCAGTTGTAACCACGGCACCTCTACCTCCTCTGCCTCCTGACCCCTCGAGATGCTTTCAAAATGAGACCTCACCCTGCATACGTATTGCACAGCCCCCTCCCATGGGCCCTCCACCTCCTCCTCCTCCCCCTCCGCCACTGCCACTACCACCCCCACCCCCACCTTCTTCACCTATGGGGGACCCCTTCAACCGGACTGTCCAGCGGCGCCCCACCCCCACCTTCTTCACCTATGGGGGACCCCTTCACCCGGACTGTCCAGCGGCGCTCCAAAATGCGCAACTTCAACTGGGACGCCATCCCCAGGCACAGCGTGTTGGGCAAGCGCAACGTGTGGACAGCCCAACGCAACCTCGAGAACTTTGAGCTGGACACTAAGCGAATGGAGGAGCTTTTTAGCCACAACGAGCACCACGGTTTGGTCCGTAAGGGTGGGACGGTCAGAAAAAGTGTGTGGGGACTTTCACAAATCACTACAGAATCCGAGAATGTAAGTGGCACTGCTTAAAAGTTGATTGAAGCTGAACTTTGCTGTAAAGCTGATGTGTTTGCCATGAAAAACTAGTCATGTATACCTACAGCTGTACTTGCCAGTGAGGCCCTTTAGTTGAGACAGTAGTAGTACTGCAGGATTGAAAGGCAGCTCAGATGTCATCTCTTGTGTATCAAGATTCAAAGTGCAGGACAGGAGCAAGTGGGTGAATTAAACCTGAAATCTAGTACTCGCTAGCGGCCTACATCAACCCAATCTATTACTCATTTGTGTCTCTCACCTTTCAAACGTTCAGGCTAATGATCTGGAGAGATGACTCCAGTATTGATGCTCTGATAAAGCTTTAGTATTGGACATACTGTCTTCTGAGACCCATCAAAGGGTTTTCTTTCTTGTTTAACCCTCTTGTCCCCAAGGCCATTGTAATAGTAAAAAAAAAACATGCTTTACATTGAAGTATGAACTATGAAAAGTGATCAAATGTCTAGATGAAACAATTGAAATGCCCTCAATTAAGACATTTATGTTACTTGGGAAAATTGCAGGTATTAAACATGAGTGAAATGAACACTCACATTTCCCCTTAAAAATTGTTTAAATGTATAATGAGTGATTAATTTTCAGAATTACTATTAATTTTCAGAATTACTATTATTTTGCATGTGCAGCAATGTGTTTTTGGGACCTCAAATAAGGAAAAACAATACATGAACTATAACTAGATGTGTTTTTTTGTTGTTGTTGTTTTTATATAAAGTATAGATGTCTTTTTGATTCCATTTCCATCTTGTCTTATACAGTGAATGGTGCGTGTTTAAGTTCATGCTTTCTAGATTTTATTTTTAGTTGCAGCCACTGAATCTTATATAATATATGCCATTTCAGTAGACTTTCCCAGCTTATCAGAAATTGACACTATATCTGTCTTTTTTTAGGTATCAATTCTCAACTCTAAGAAAAGTATGAATATTGGGATTTTGCTAAAACAATTTAAAAGGTAAGGTACAGTATAAAATTGACAGTTTTCCTCAGTCTGCACTTTCATATACAAATATGTATATATATATTGAGCCATGATCACCTGTGTTTTGTACTTTGTAAGTATTTTTTTTTACCTTATTGCTTGAGGTTGTAAGTTTCTGTAAATGTTGGTAATGACATGAAAACATGTAGATAAAAATCTCAATCGGAATTGTTTTGAGCATCTCGAAGAACATTACACTGAATTATATCCATTATAAGTAATATGTGTAACAAGCTGCTAAGAGTACCCAAAGTAACTCAAGTAGACCATTTAAAAACATCTCTATCTCATCTGTTTTCGATGCACTTTGCAGGCCACCGAAGGACATTGTGGAGGCCGTCAGGAACGGTAACCTGTGCTTTGCTTTTGGGAAACTAAGGGAGCTCAGCAAGCTGTTGCCTGATGACATGGAGGTAAACCAGTTTTCTCTATATGACCTCAATGTGCTGTGCTATTACTCAGCGATGCGATCAGTTTTTAATGCAGCTTTTGTATTGACATGTTCCAGACTAAGAAGCTGATGTCATTTAATGGAGATCTATCTCAGCTAAACGAGGCTGACCGTTTCATGGTGATGCTAGTTCAAGTGCCAGGGTGCGTTTTCTTGTCATGGTTCAAAGCATTTGATGGTCCAGTTTCTGTGCTGTTTTGTATAAATGTGCTCCACAGAATTTTCCCACGTTCAAATGTATTAAACAGCTGATTGAAATGTGCTTTAGCTAAAAAGCTGCTAACAATTCTGTGACTTATTTGTTTCCAGGTATAAAGTGAGAATAAAGAGCTTGCTCCTCAGAGAAGAGTTTTTTCCCTTTATTGAGGAGGTCAAACACTCCATTGCTGTCATGACAACCGCTGCTAATGGTACTTTTTCATCTTTTTGTATAGAAAGTTATACAGTACAGACTTTACTTGTGTAAAACCTGATGATCATGTTCTCTAGCATGATTTGACATTTGTTCAAAACAAGAACATCTGATGTCTGGACTAAGGAGGTTTTACTTATTTGATTGAGTCACCTAAAAATTGTGCAAAGTCTGTAATATTTAATTTTATAACCATGTTTCTTTGTTTTAAAATATTTAAATCAAAATTAACTTACAGATTTGAAATACATTTTCTGTGTGATCTCAGACTTTTAGACCTCCACTTTATATATATATATATATAAGTACTATGTAATCTATCAAATGTTTAAAAATGCATACAATTTTATTAACATACACTACTGTTCAAGTTTTTAGTCAGTATGATTTTTAAAATTTTTTTTTTAGAAAAAGGTCTTATGCACACCAAGGCTAGATTTATTTGATAAAAAATGTAATAAAAACAATATTGCGACATTTTATTACAATTTAAAATAACGGTTTTATATTTTAAAATATGTGTCCTGTGATGGCAAAGTTGAATTTTCAGCAGTCATTACTCCAGTCTTCAGTGTCACATGATCTTTCAAAAATCATTCTAATAGGATGATTTGCTGCATTATCAGTGTTCAAGACAGTTAATCTGCAGAATATTTTTTGGGAACATTGGTACTTTTTCAGGATTATTTGTTAATGACATTTATCAATGCATTTACTGTCATTGTATTTATTACTTTCTCTAAATAAAAGTGTTAATTTCTTTTTCTTTTCTTTTTTTAAATCTTATGGACCACAAACTTTTCTTTGCCTTCCAGAGTTGCTGGCATGTGATGACCTACATTCAATCATCAGACTGGTGCTGAAGACTGGTAACTACATGAATGCTGTGAGTGTCACATGGTCTGTTTTGTTTGTTATTAATACACTGTTCCTCAGTGTGAACTAGAGCTGGAGCAGATAAATGACTCTGGCTGTATCTTGTTCAGGGTGGCTACGCAGGTAGTGCTATTGGCTTCAGAATGACATCATTGCTCAAACTGGTGGACACTAAAGCAAATAAACCTGGCATGAACCTTATGCACTATGTGTCCATGGTAAATGAAGTGATCACTCTATTTAGGAGTTTTTATTATTAGATGTTGATTCATGAATATATCACTATACTTTTTTTGACACTGTGACTGTATGTTTATTATTTTCTGTTTATTATAGCAAGCCCAACAAATTGATGAAGCTTTGCTGCGTTTCGCTGAACAGCTTCGACACATTGGGATTGCTGCAAGGTAGATATAAGACAAGTTTTGTATTAAGTGATGCATTTAGGAGTAAAATTCTACTTTATTTATAAATTCAAAATAGGATCCAAAAGCAGGAGGTGGACTTTCAAAGGGAGTTGGAGAAAATTAGGGAAGCGAAGATAGATGCCAGTAAACAGCCTGATCTACTACATCAGATGGAAGCATTTCTTCGTGTAAGAATAATTTGGGCTTTTCATGTAACCTACATGAAAATGCATTGAAATTCCAGTGTAATGTCAGGTGGCTGGTTTTGAAATGTTTTAGATTGCCAGTATTCAGGGAGTAATATATGTCTGCTCATGTACAGATGGCAGACATTCGGCTAGCGGATGTGGAGGCCTCCCTTCAGGAGCTGGACAGCATCAGTACCTCTGTGGCGGAGTACTTCTGTGAAGACCCAGCCACCTTTAAACTAGAGGAGTGTTGCTCTATCTTTCATTCCTTCTGTGAGAGGTTTGAGAGAGCTACACAGGTAAAATTTCATGCCTCATAAAGGAAAAGTCAGGAAACTTTAAGCTTTATAAAGAGGGCGGTGCCCCATGTGTGGTGTTAGTTCAAATACTTGCATCAGATTTCTGTTGCTTATTACTTACAATATGTACTATGGTTTTAGATATGAAAAATTTCGATATGATTTGTTAGCGTAGGATGAAGTGAAATCAATTGCACCACACATTTAACCTGATTTTTCTCATGGTTTTATTATTTAAATAATGTTGTATTTCATCTCGGTCATGCTTTTCACTGACACTGACTTATTGGTAAAAAAAAAAAAAGTGTATAAACAAGATTTTTTGAAAAAACATTACAGGACAAAAAGGTTCAGTTGTGATGGAAGTGACATCACAATTTTGTCGTCTTTTTTGTGATCAACATCAATGTTGTTTCATGCAAAGAACATTTGCAGATGAAGCAAATGAAGAAAAGAATAAATTAAAATACACGTGTAATATGTAAATATTTGTATTAACATAAGATTCAACAACTGCGATATAACTGAACACGTTTGACAGTGTTACAAGCCTCCCTGTTTGTCTAGGGGTAAGTGAGGCTGTAACAAATAAAAAAAAAAGGTCTGACGGTCACAACAATCCCCTGATCCAGAAAAGCACCAAACGCAAACTTAAACAAATAGCTTTTTTATTAATAACAAAAGAATTATAAAAGGAAGCAAATCTTCAAGAGAGGGCAAGGCCAACAAACAAAACAAAACTCTCTAACTATCAACGAAAGCTTTAAATAACCTAAACAAATGAAAATAAATAAATGACA